>NW_018127892.1:3084267-3116660 GCF_001952655.1 Monopterus albus | reverse complement strand
AAAAAAAAAAAAAAGGGGGGGGAGGGGTGGGGGGGTATTAAAAATCACTAAAACTGGATCCAGGTATTTCATATCAACTCAGAGTCAGGAATAGGCTTGATTGTTTGTGCCAACAGTATGTGCTGGGACTACTGACTGTATTTAAAAGATTGACAAACCCACTGTGATGTTACCCATTGGTTTTCTAAAGAATGGTTTTGAAGCTCAAATCTGGCCATCGCTATATTGGTAGAGCTTCACTCTGCCTGCTATGACTAATCACAAAATGGACAAAGAAGTGGAGGGTAAGTGGAGCTCTCCAGACAGATAGCGGCTAGCCACCTATGGCAGTACTCTCCCATCTGTCACTCAAAGCAGTAATGTCTTTAATTATGTTTAACTTTAGTCTCAATAGAACTAACCAGGCAGGTTATGTAACCACCACCACCACACACACACACACACAGTTGTCATGAAAGGGAAAACTAGCTTTAGAAACAAAACGGTTTATGGTACAAGGCTGTAAACCTGTTTATCTCTGATGTAAAGTTTGGTATTTTAACATGGATCTCTATGGAGATTGACTCCCTTTTGGAGACAGCCTCAAGTGGCCTTTAGAGGAACTGCAGGTTTTGACATTTGTGCATTGGCTTCACTTCTCAGCCTCACAGGTTGTGGCTTGCTTCTTCTTCTGTAGTTTACTGGTGGTTTGCATCCCAGTATCCCAGGTGCATTACCACCACCTATTGAACTGGAGAGAGCATCAACAATCAAGCCGAAGAAGAAATACAGTATATGTTTAAAAAAGAAAGTCCTTATACCAACATACTGTAACATGGGCTGAATGAGGAAGGAAGCTGGAGACAGAATTTCCTTTTTTTGTTTTTTGTGCACACGTACACCGCATGACCCAACAGCACCCCCTTCTGTTATCAACACACCAAACTGTTTACAGTATGGCCCATCAGGCCCCTCGGTCATGGTGCTCTGCCCCAGCTAACTGGTACCGCCCCATGACAGAACATGAACAGAACAGTAACTCAGTCTGTGCTCAGCAGGGCATGCTGGGGGACTCCGCCAAGTGCTGGTCCACCCCAAATCTGGTCTATGACACTTATATTTGTTAAATAATGCATTACATTTGCTACCGAGTATGCTCTCTGTGGACATTATTAATCTTCATTCTTCTCATTGAAACTATCATTCGAGCACATTGCTTGTTGTGCGCATTGCAGAGGAACAAGACATGCGCCGTCTCATCTTGACTACAATGTTCACAATGACCTGTAGGATGTTTACCTGTTTTATGCAGAATGTGAATTAAATCCGTGTGACTCGTTCTCAATCGAGTCATTACAATTTCATCTTTCCTATTTCCATCCTATACCTGCTGAGAACCAACCGTATTTTGAATCTTATATAAATGTATGCCAGTTTCACAACATTCCCACTGCTCTTGCCAAATTTTGAGAGTATGAAGGTTAATAAAGGTTTTCATTTCAGATCTGCTTATTGGAATATGCCTGGTGACTGTGTCTCTGTGGCTTGCTGCAGTGGAGGTGCCATTATATATGCCAAAACTCAGCATTCCCTGCAACTCCCCCTAGATTCCTATTTTTTCCTGAAGACGAAAAGGCTCCTGTCTCTCTTTAATGAATATTTGAAACAAAAACATTTTTTATCTTTCCACTCTGGGCCCCATTACCTTTGACACAGCAGAGGCCCAGTTTCCATCACTAATGAATGTTTTTCTTAATTCTAATTCTTGGTTTTACAATTTCACTTTGCTGTGACTGTGATTCCTCTCTTTTTTTCTGTTTTGGGATAGGATCTGGGTTTGGAAGGCACCTCACTCAATGACATCTTGTACAAAAATGCTGCCTTCCTCAACCTCGTGGACCCGATCTCACACGAGCTGCTGCTCAGCCTGGCTCGAGAAATGCAGTGTCCTAAGAAGGTCTACTTTTACCATCTTCTCCTCACCATAACACCAACAGAGTATCCAGAAAAATCCAGCTTGGTGTTGGTACTCTGCAAAAAAAAAAATAATTCTCTTAAAATATTCCCCTGATGGTTTCCTTTTGTTAAGTAATGAGTTTAGAAGATCGATGAAAATCTAATCTGAGGATGCCATCGACCTACATTTCTACAGGGAGATGAAACTGTGCAGACGCATGCTACTTCTGAGGAGCTGCTCGTGACATATCCTGTCCAGCACAGTTTATCTTATCTCATACCTGAAAACTCACAAAGCTGGAGTAAATATCTGTAAAATGTAAAGTCATAAGCCTCAAACGATCTATTGAACTAAAAAGAAAAGGTGCTTCATACAAAGACATAAATTCACAACCTGTTTCAATCTCTCAACAGTGAATATTGAATTATTTTGATGTAGCCAGTGGCACAAGGTTAAAATAAAATTACCTGTGTTTACCAGTCGCTGTGTTCATCTTACCTTCCCTCACCCCCACTGATGAACACTGCATGTGATTAGATTTTCTTGCTCCAGCAAGGCAGCTAAATTGTGTTTTGCTCAGGAGTAGCTCAAGGCATCGCAAATAATAAACCTTTTGTTTGCACCTGTGAAAGATGTTACAGGTGTAGGCTGATATGTTTGAGAAAATGCAAGAAGGTTTGCAGGATTTAAAGCTTAGACAGTGTGAAATGATGATTTGCGAAGCTTTTTTTTTTTTCACGCCCAAGCAGAAAATCTGATGGTGAAAAAAGCTGTTTCATTTTTATCACGTTCTTTGTTCTGTGTGCCATCACGAATGCCCTTTTCTGCTCCCTTCTACAGGACGCAGACACCATAAAGTCTTCTGATAAGATTTGCAGACAGCTGATCTACCACCTGACCCCACACTCAAAGTGGCTGAGGCAGAGCATGTCCAGACGGAAATCCCAGGCCTGGTAAGCCCTTCTGTCCAGAAATTCAGTCTAATAAATCTGCGGCTCTGCAAAAGAGAGAACAGGGTTCGGCTACATGTTGGGCTGCAGAGCTCTGCATCTGACATTGAACTAAAGGACAGAGCTGGCCATGGGCTGACCTCACAGGAAACAAATGGAAACCACTGCTGTCAATCATCTTGTTAATAGCTCAGGCCTGTGCATTGCCACTGGCCTTTCTCTTTTCAAATGTGGCACATCAGCAAATTTGGCTGCTGAAGAAAAGCTGGGATAGTTATGTTAAAACATAATTGTAACTGTCTTGATGAAAGAGCAAATTGCTGTTGCTGTGCAAATTATGAAAAGAGAATTAGCCTTTGTACAAAAGAGTTCTTTGTGTGGCTTGGCCATTTTGATTCCTCCTCAAATAATAGTTGATTCTACGGCTGGATAGATGCTGCAAATAAAGCATTATTTTTGTGGAAATGAGAATAATCTGAGATGAGGCCGCTTTATTACAAGTCTGTCACAGATATCGGTATACAAAATCTGAGGAAAAGTGAAGGCATATTCTGAGGGATCTGGCAGTATCAGATACTGTCGAGCTGCACAAGCAGCGCTTTGTTGTGCTTGTGGATGTTTAATTCAGCCCAGAAGAAGAGATACAGGGCAGAACTGGCACTGACAGCATCTCTGAAAAGGTGCATATGATTGTTAGATTCCTATAGCTGAAGGGTTTTTTCTTTTTTCACTTGCACATGTTGTTGACTTCATAAGCCTGCAGAGATAGAGAGGGTCTGACACTGGCTGAGACAGCAGGAGCAACATGAATCATTAAAACAAAATCCGCCCTAAAGCAGAATATTAATACACAAGATGCTTTGGGCTATGACAGCTTTGCATGTTGTTGTGTTCATGAACAAATACTGTAGCTTTCAAAGCTAGAAAGAGACGAGGCAGAGTGTTGTAGTAGTGAGTCCTAAACTCCACCACTAGTTTAGTATTTCTGCACGTCTGGTTCCCTTGCCCTCCATGGGTTTTGAGAATGGGTTTTTGGTTTAAATGCCTGAAATAAGGTCTGTGGTTAACACAAGGCCAATACATTTTCACATTTTATTCTATGACTTAAAATATTTCCTTAAATACTCCACTCGAGATTTTTAATGCTTTTGCGTCTCTTAAAAAGGTAGTTGCTAACAAGTGGCTAAATGAGACGTCATCACGCTACACACTGATCTGCTCACTAGCCTGCCTTTTAAAGTCTCATTATTTCTAAGCTCACACACTTGCAAACTATTCTAACTAGCTGACACAGCCATGATCACTAGCTAAATTATGTCATGTTAAGAGGAAAGGATTTTGTTGAAGAGGCAAGCATGCTCAATCAAATTATAAGTTGGAAGTCGTGACAGTGACGTCATGGGACTGCGGTGTGCTTTGTTTATAGCCTTAACAATAGCTTTTTACTTCTGGTGATTGTATTTGAGCTTCAAATGCCATAAAAACAGTGTTCACTTGCAAGGGTTATTTTGCTGAACAAATAAGAACACAGAGCACAGAGCTTATTTTCTGCAATAATCCAAAGGTCTATGGAAATATCCTACTGGCTTTTTGTCAAGGGAACCAAGGTGATGATAACTTCCGGGTTAGCTTACAAAACTACATCATCCCTGTGGCACTCTAGAACATGTACATACTGAGCTTTAGAGGTGATTTAGGTGACTTTTTAACTTTGAACAGAGCCAAGCTACTGGTTTTCTCTCGCTCTAAAACTGTATGCCACACTAATCTAAACATCTCTGAGCTATAGCTTCACACTCGGTACAAAAAAAAGCATATTACTTACCCAAAATGTTGAACTATTCCTTTATCAAATAAGGATTTTGCAGCCCAAATTAACAAAAGTATTTCATAAATATCATTTTAGGGTGGATTGTGCCTTCCTTTAATTTTCACTTTGTTCATGCTGCAGGCAAACTGCCCTTATCTCTGTAAAAATGCAACAGTGTCAACTCCGAGTTTTCTCTGTGCTCAGAGAATGGCACCAGACTGTTCATCGCTTCACTATCCAGCATTAGGACTGCACACCATTGGTGCTAAATACTGTACACACAATTCTAACTGAAATGCCACACTGAATTAATGTCCAAATCTCACTAATCCTGTTCATCTCACTAGTATATTTAGGTTTTGTAGGAAACATTTTTCTCTTTTTTTGACATTTAATGATAGACCTTGACAATAGGCTTGATGGAAGCAGTGACCCAGAAATGCTGCCAAGGTGCTGCCATACTCGGGGTAATTTCAGTGAAAAAATTGCCAACACTTTTCACATTAAACTCTCCTATTTTCACTCAGCTGTCTTTCTGTTCCATCAGCCTTATCTGACTTTATCTGATTTTCTTTTTTTCACATCACTTCTTCACATCATCGTTGACCACATAATAAATTTTCAGTTTATCACCTGTGTTTAAAGGTGGGGTTGGCAGTTCTTTTCAGAAGCGTTTATATTACATAGCTGGAAACCCTCTTTTCAGTCCGATCACAATGAATACATTGTGGCTTGTGCACTTTTGTTTGCGAACAGAGACTGTTGTTTGTTTGGGGGCCATTTGTTATTTTTCTGAAATATGTAAGCAGTAGTCAGGCAGTGCACGTTGTGTTTTGGAGGAGTGGCTTTGGAGAGAAAACAGAACAAAAGGGTAGGATTTGTTTGGTTCTCCACTTTCAAAATTGAGCTTCCTCTTGCTGGTTTTTCCAGAATCGCCAACCTGCCTTTAAATTCAGTAATATATATTTTATTGTAGCATGCCATCCCAATTAAAGCTTCCTCAGGGGCCCATCAGTCATTTTACTGATTGCCCCAGCTTCAGGTAACAGGAATAAAAATACAGAATAAGATAGAGTTCTCATCGGAAATGACCAAATCATTCACCCAACAAGAAGATAACGGAGGTTACAGGCCTATTTATGTGCAGGAAGCGTCTTCATTCATGTGGACAGTGAACTGTGAGGTTGGATTCCATGCACCATGAAGGACAATGCATTGGTGTGTGTGATCCCTATTCACAGTTTGCACTATCACACACTCCCCTGTGTGGTCTTTGATAGATAGATAGACAGATATTACAGCAGCAGAAAATGAGAAAGCTATCAGAGGACAATAATGAATAAGAATAAAGCTTTACTTTAAATGACTCTGGAAAAAATGGTAAGTAAGCAATGCAATAGTATCCCAGAGGAGAACTATCATGAAAATGCACTCCTGGAAAATAAAGTTCAAATAAAATGGGATTCTTAAGCATTTTAACAGTTTCAGAAACTATTTGCCTTTTTTTTTTAAATAAGATTTCACCTAATCTCAGTTAGCATCAGCTGTCCCTTCAGAAATGAATGCTTATGTTAGTAAATCCTAAGCGTGATTTGATCTGCATTGACTGAATTCAAATGCTGCCTCATTATATTAAATCACTGACACACAGACTGGTGAGCCACGCATGGGGCCGAGAGATGTGTGCTGCTTCCACAGTGCTTCAGGGGGATACTTAAACAGCTTCATTTTACAATGTAAATTTAATTGATTACCTAATGAGGTGATGGATATTTATTTGATTTCTTGATAAAGAACATAGTTTGGTTAGCACTATGACTGAAATGTTGATGCCTTTTGTGTTGTTGTTATTGCTTTCAATTCAGCGTTTTTGCAAGAAGGGATCTGGACATCTACTTAGCCACATGTATTGAATGTGATTTTAATTCATAGTCATCACACCTGTGCACCATTTCTTTTTTAATCTCTTACTCTCTTACCTGTAATTTGTCATTTAAACTGAGCCATGGATGATGACAAAAAGCTATCTTGTTGAAGTTACCAGTGGCATTTGTATACTGTTATTAGAATAATCTGGGGGGAGGATGAAAGAGGCTTCCAGGGAGGACACCTCAAACATCCATTTTTTATGCTTCCTGAGCTCAAAAGGATGAGTCTGTCTGAAAAGGAAGGAGCTGTATGATCAGAGACCATTCACACCTGCAGAGAAGACTTTTCCAGGCTGCAGCCATTAGGACTTTCTGATCAAGATGAGCGTTCTGCCATATTAAAGGCTGCCAGGTCTGGACAATAGAGGACTGTGACTCATAAGACTTTGATAAATACACAGTAGCCTTAACAGATGTCTTTATCTAATAGATTCTGTGCTCCAAAACTGATTATTTTTTCCCTTTATCTTGGCTTCATGAATGGATTTTTTAGTGTGTTTTCTCCTCCAATTAATGCAGACATTTCAGCCCATCAACCCATCATCTGTCTTTAAAATTAACTGGTAAATGCTGCTGAGGCCACATCCAGTTTCACAAGTGACAGGTACTGCAGTGGATGTCACAGTAAGTCAGCAGGTGCCAGAGGATGTTATGATTCATCGTGACAATGAATCAGCATTACAGGTCGTAACAGCTCAAGTTAAAAACACCACAAAATCCAGGGCAGGGGGAGCTGGACACAAAAGGGCAATGGATGGTATAAAAATTCACAAATCTTTGGTGCTAAGTGAGGCATTTTCTAATGCTCCAGAAAAATATCAGTATCACTTATGTTTTGATTCAGCCTCAAATCCTGCTTGTATCACACAAGTCTCCATAAAGGGCTTTAAGGTTTTCAAAGACTTGTACTGTGAGTGTGTGCATAAAAACACAAGGATATTATATACAGAATAATCGCTGCTCACACATTAAATAAACCTTTCTTCAGTGACTGAAATGAACTTTATAAATTACCTCAATACACTTGTCAGATACAAAGAAGGTAGCAGGCAGCTAAAGAGCACACACCTCTGCTAGGCCTGTTAATGTGTTTTTAAGGGTTAAAAAATCATATGCTTAAGTAATGCTTAGTTGGTGCTTGACTAATGGTGACCCAGGTACATAGAAAAGGTTGTATCAGATTCATTCATTTGCTCATCCTCACTGAAAACATAACAGTACCTACTCTCTTGAAGATGTTTCATCAGACTGGTAGACTGATGCAGTCATGTACATATTGTAAGGGACTGCAGAGTAGGTTATAAATATTTTTGAATAAGAAGGTAACTTGGTATACTGTATATTGTATCAACATGTTGTACAGTTCAGGATACTGGGGCCCCTTTTAGTAGAGGGCCAGAGAACAGTTGCCTATCCTGCCCAGTCGTAAAGTTCATCAAAAGTTTTGAACCTTTAATGTGAAGTGTTACTGATAATCAGGCATGTGAGAAATTATTTCAATAAAGTGCAGTAGCTCCTGAGAAAATTGTGAAAATGTTGTTATGAATCTTGGATCTCTGTTCCTGGGCCTAATTTACTTGCAATCTGTTATCAGGTTTTAAAGACATCTTGCTAATGAGACAGAAGACATTACTTCTTTGGTGGAATTTAACCACATCACTTTTAATTGTAGAATTTTCAGCTGTATTTTCTGAGTACTATAGGATTTCCAAAGTTTCATCTTTTTTCTTTCTAGTCCTAAAAATATAGTGGCCAAGCATTTTCTCTTCAAGTTGTATCTCTTTCTAAAACACTACATTGTTTATCTGTTAAGTAAACTGGCTCTGTGCTATAAGGAGGACTGTGCTCCTGGCCCTCAGAGCTTTAAGCTCAAGCTGCTGGCTTGCTCCGATGTTTTAGCTCCTCTGTTTACATTGGTAATTCTCCATGCAGTGTCACCCTTCAACTTCAAGCTAGCCCAGTCACCCCCTCCTTTATATTCATATTACCCCTCATTTAAATTCTGAATAGATGTGTTGTCATGTCAAAGAGTCATCAAGTCACTCTCTTTCTCTTCATGTTCCTCAACAGTCTCAAGACAACTCTACAGAAAAAGCTGTCCAGTGACACTGTTGACTTGTCTGGCATCCCTCTGTCCCCTCGTGATGTTCGTCAAGTCGCCTTCTACCTCCAAAGCAACAAAGACAGTGTGGTGGCTGTAGACATCAGCTTCACCGAACTCCAGAATGAGAACCTGAAACTCCTCCTGCCTTTTCTCGCATCGCTGCCTAAACTCAGCACCCTAGCTCTCAATGGTAACCGCCTCACCCTGGCGATCCTCAAAGACCTCACCGAGATGCTCAAAGACCCCAAGAAGTTCTCCAGCTTGGCCTGGATCGACCTGGGCAATAATGTGGATATTTTCACTATGCCTCAGCCGCTGCTAGTCGCACTGCGTCGGCGCTGTAGCCTGAAGAGCAGTCTGCCAACCATCTACGAGTACACAGAGGGTCAACCCTACTGCTACAACCTGGAGACTTCTATTGAGGAGCCCAGTCACTATGAGGAGGAAGAAGAGGAGGAGGAAGAGGCAGAGGATGGTGAAGATGATGCGAGGAACAAATTCAAGCTTGAGCCGTGGGGTTTAGGGGAGAAGCAGCTCTCCACAGACTTGACCCTTCACTACTGTGAGAGGTGATATGGTATTTTCTCTCAGAGACTCTTTTAACTGTGGCTGAAATGCTGTCCCACAGCAGTCCGTTACTTCCTTGGCCCTCTTGCCCTCACACCATGACCTAAGTCACCCTTTGAGGCATGAGGGAGATCAGTGCCCACATAGTGAATTTCATGTCCTGACATGGCTACCAAATTATTCCTAACTATCTCTGAGTTAACCCACACAAGACATTTGCAGCAAAGTGACAGTCACGACGGTGGACTTACTGTGTTTGTGGAGGGCGCTCTTGGAAACGAGATGCGGTTTCATTGGAGGGGGGTTCGAAGAGTTAATGAACCAGTGCGTGTGCTCTCTCCCTCTCTCTCCCTCTTTTCTTCCTCTTTATCTCTGTGATAGTGGCAGCTGAGGAGCCAGTCCCAAGGAGAATTTGATCAGTTGGCTGGATGGAGGAGCAGCAGCTGAAGTGGAACTTGAGTTAGTTTGGAAACAATGTATCCCTCTGCGTTCTCTGTGTTCTCTGTGTTCTCTACCAGGACTGAGACTATGTCTGGCAGACGGGGCCTGGCTCCACATTGTGTGTTCTCTGTTAATCTCTCAACAAAAGCTATGATAACAGGCTATACAGCTGACAACCCATCATGTGACTCTGGCAAAACTGCTAGGTCAAGACTTTTTGCCCCCCCAGATGTCTACTTGTGAATACCCATGCAGCCCTTGTGTAGATGTAAATGAGGACACAAAACATGTTATTTTTTTGTTTTTGAAGACAACAGGTAGTACTCAACAAAGTATAGCTGTGACTAAATGATTTTGTACTTAACCTACTTGCTGATATTCACCTCTTTGTAATTATCTAGCTGTTGTAGTCATCGCTACCACGGTGTGTCAGTGTATTTATGACACTACAGCTAACAATTACCAGGGGCCATAGAGTCTGAACAGTGCCAGACTGCCTATCCTACTGTCGTTGGCCTCTACAGATATGTTGCCATTTCCATTTACTGAAATTCAGTGGCCCTATGTTTGCTACGAGACACAGTTATGACTGTTATGTATTGATTCTAGTCTGGCTATAGTAGCACATAATGTTTAGGTTAGACTGACCGAAACACTGCAATGCACTTTAAGTATACTTTTTTATAACTCTCCATAGCATATACTCTCTGTACATTGTTTATTCCTAGAGATATTTACGAAGTGGAAGCTGAAAGCATACTTCTTTAAGGTGAATGGTAACTAAATAGCTAATGATTGCAAGAAGGATTGTTAAAACAACATCATATATAATCAATGTTTAAATGCGTTATATGTGTGTGAAACAGTAAAATGTATAATTGCTAATGTAATTATTAGTGTTATTGTTTTGGTGTCGTCTTTTGTCCAACTCAGTAATTCTAATAATAACTCCACTGACTATGAAACTATGTGCAATGACCTCCCGGTGTGAGCTTGAGAAGTAAACAAAAGGGGAGTGGCTAATGGTAATAAAGGATAAGACTGGCCATTTTTTATATTAACAGTTTTTTCAGCACTCCCCATACAGAGACAGTGAATTGCCTCTACATATTAGTCTGTCAGTCCTGGATCAGCTTATTCATCAGTGCTGTAGACCTTTGTTGTTGTTCAAAAATGATTAAAAACACATCAGTGAAACACACCGCTGCATTGGTGACACATTTCTTCATTAGCAAACCCGAGACCTGACCATGAGAAGCTAGCAGAATGTAACCAAAGCTGAGAGCTCAAGCAGGATCTCGCACATGAACAGATGACTGATCTGTGCTAAATTATGGCTGCTCGGAGCCTTCACGCAACATTGTCAGGTCTGGTGTTTATGACAAAATGTGGCACCCAGTGCAGTGTTATGTTATACTAATGTGTTTTTAATTGTTTTTGAACAACAACAGAGATCTATCACACAGACGAAGAAGCTGATCCAGGACTGACAGCTGACAGACATTAACTGTGAGCGGAGACAATTTGTTGTGTTATTCTGTGTGTGGACAAATACTATGAATCTAGAAAATGACAGACCTTATCCTTTAAATGTAAAATGAAAGTAAATGTAATCTACAATCAGATCCAACACCTTTTATGTCCAGTGTTTAATTCCGAATATGGAGAGCACGGTTTACCTAGTTTATGTTTCATGTGTCAATGTCAAAATGTTTCTGGTTGTAGACTGTGTATTTATCTCATGCCAAACACTGACTGCTAATAAAAGAACCAATCCATCTCGAGAAGTGATGTCTGGATTTTTTTTATTTTGAAGATCTCCAGAATAATTGAACAGTTTCAACATCTGGGTCACAAACAAAACCTGCAGCTGTTCACAGAAACAAACAGAGGATTTAATTATGCAGATTAGTCTGTAAATAGGGCAAGAAAAGACATCAGCTTAGACCATGCTGGTTGGGATTGGTTGTTCCGACGGCTGTATCTGTTTCTGAACCAGCAGATCATCTGTGCCGTTGTGTGCTGTCAGGAAAACGCCTGAACTGCCACTATTTGCCAGGAAAAGCCAGGGTGATCATTGCATGAGGCCCTACCCATGATCCTCTCCTGGCAGCACTTTGTTCCTGCTAGCAGACATGGTAATGTGGCATTTGCAACTGGTGGCTCCTGTAAGGTCAGGGCACAGTGGGACTGTCACACCCCCTGAGGTCCAAATACCATGTGACAGGGAAACAGCATCCACCCTGAAAACCAACAGGATCCTATTATCTGACCTGTTCCTTTCAGGATTGATTTAGCTACCTGGATTTTGATTAAAATAACCCCCTGTAAATCTATTTCTATTATTTACTGTATTGTGTGAATTGAAAATATATGCTTCATGTAGGATTTTGAGTAGATACATAAAGAAAGTCCATATTTCAACACAAACTTTCTATCATCAAACTGCTCTCCTGTTTGTATGAATCACTAATCTTATCTTGCTCCAGCTAATAATAAGCATGCATGCTGAAGCACAAAAATTTATAATAATTTATGAAAAACAGCACAAAGAAGTCACAGAGATAGTTCAAAATATATTATGGCACAGAGGCTTGGTTTTACAGAACAGACTTCAGCAGCAGTGACATGACCGGCCTGCTGAGGGCCACTTTGGTGAATCCCAAAAAAGCACTTGCTTATTTTTGTCTGATTAATTATATGCGTATTATATTATATATGTTATTTACATATTTAACTCTTCAGCCACTTATTGTTTTCTTAGTTTTGCACTCATTTAATTTGACTAACCATCTTTATTATGAAAAACAAATGAAGTCCATTTCAAGAATTTCTAACGGTGATTAACACAGCAAATTCAGTTTAGGAATGGCATCATTTATGACAAGTAATAACTGAAAAACCAACAAATATTTTTAGCCACTGCCCATCAAAGTATGAACAATCAACACAATTCTTGTGAGAAACTTGCATCCTGAAAAGCAGGTTTTAGGTTGTTTTACCATGATGTCCAGTACAAGGCGTGTAAAAGGAAACATCTAATATCCATTTCATTCACTGGATATTACGTAAACAGCTTATATAGTCATGGTAAAAGAGTAAGTTCAGTACTGAGAATGTAAATACAAAATAATAACAGATATGAAGATGTTATTAGCTTGATGCAATCCAAAATAGCCTGCTTGTACCCAAACAATAATATGAATTACATGGACATGGACCATGTCCTCATGACATGTACAAGAACAGGCTTAAGGCTCTTTCCAAATCCACAGTTTCATGAGTAACTGCAAGAGAGAAGCAGAACGACACACTGCCATATAATAATTAAAGGATTGCAGACATGCATGTTGAAGACAACGGTGATAAGCAATAGACTGTGGCAATTTACCTTAATGGCACTTTGTGGTGATTGCCATGGATACCTACTAAGGCCATCCTGGTCGTGATCATACTGCCACCACTCCGTCCAATTACCAGTGGCTTTGACTGAGACTTCAGCACAGTGGGAGCCATAGAGGCAGGAGGTTGCTCCCCTGCGAGCACAACAAAAGTCTTGCGTGACAGGATAGATGGCTACAGTTCAGAGTTAGGTTCTTGAAACCCCAAACAGATTAAAACAAAATAAAGTTTGTAATCAAATCGGAAAAAGTAATGAGGTATTAATGGTACTACTCATAACTGAAGAGCAAAAAGTGCATTTCTTGCTGATCAACTATGACTTACCGGATCGAGGTCTAGGAACGTCTGGTGATACTTTCTATGAGGGGACACTCCTTCATAACAAGGCCATTCATTTGGCTAATTCACACATTAATTAGCGAGTATCCTTATGTCAGCATATGTGTCACATACTGTAACAGACAAACAGAATGAGGATGACCTCTACAGTGCATCAGTGGTGGAAAGTAACTAAGTACATTTACTCAAGTACAATTTTGAGGTATCTGTACTTGAGTATTTTTATTTTCTGTTTCTTCATACTTTGACTTCACTACATTTTAGAGGCAAATATACTTTCCAGAACCAGATTAATACAAAAAATACAGCATAATTATAAGACCTTTATGTACATAAAACGTTTTTGCTTTAAAATGTTTGTAATAAATAACGTCATTTTAAAATCTACATTCATTCAAGCGTTTTAGATTCAAAAAGTAAAGCAACAAAAAACTTTTTAGACGGAGCTTCATTGTGACCAGTGCTATTTTTAGAACATGCCTCGCGGGCGCCTCAAGCGGTCCTTGCGGGTGACCGTGTGCCCGCGGGCACTGCGTTGGTGACCCCTGGTACATCTGAATGTTTTCACAAGCATTGGTAATGCAAATGCCTGGCAGAAGTTATTATAAAAACTGGCAGGACACCTATAGTGGAATTACATAGAAAACATTACTAAACTTGTTTGTTCCCGCTGGTCAAGAACAAAAACCTCTGCAACTTTTATTTTCCACTGCTGTGAAAATGCGCTTTAGCTCAAATCAGGATATGCCAATAACCAAAATACACATTTTTCATTCTCCCTCAATTTTCCTGTCTCATTCACCTGCCCTCCATTTCCATTAGACTCCAACATTCTTCTGCAACTAAGCCTCCAGAAAGTGCTTCCTGGAGATTGGCATGTTAGTTTTTCAAAAACCCCTCATCATGAAGGCAGTAAAGCCTTGGTGAGAACACAGAAGTCACCTGCAGTGCTCTTTGTACCTGATCAGGAAGTTATAACAACAATCAGTGGGATACAAGGCCTATGAACAAACCATACCAGATATGAAAACCCTCCACCCGACTCTGTGGCAAACAGCATCGAGTTGAGTTGAGGACATTTTCAGTTCAGCTCATGTACCACAAATAGACATGACGTCATAACTGGTGATAAACCCTAACTTAATGATCATAACCACAGCATCCTTAGGTATAATATCATATATAGATAACATATAAATAACAGTAAAACAAATGAGGGGATCCAAATCCCTGCGGCAGTCAGGTTACTCTTTGAGTCAGACAAATAGTCCCCTCATATCTTCAGTGTTGGGCAGAAACCTTGTATCTCCAAAACCACTACTTTTCAGGAAATGAAAAACCCTGTGTATCTAAAATATTTCAACATTACATTGTCAAGCTGGTATTGTGTCTTCATATATGGTCACCTACCTGCGCTGTGACTCAGTGCTGCACAAATACAATTGAATTAAATTGAATGGAATTGAATTGAGAGCTTGCTGACTAACACTTTGGTCCATAACGCCATGCAGCTAGCACGACTAAAAACAAACAAATATTACTACAAAGATATGTAAGAAACACTAATTAAAATGTCTTCACTCACTCATAAGAAGAATATAGATAGCAACAGCGACAAATAAGCGTGGTGGTTTTACATTTCTTACAGGGATGCCACATGGGAGCACGAGGCTGCAGGAAGGCGTAGGCTGCACTGTACCTGCAGAGGTCTGAGGTGAAGACGTAGATGTGTTCATTCTTGTTCAGCAAGGGATGGAAAGCACTTCCATTGCTGCTGTTGCTTTGGTTAGAAGGTCAGCTCGCTGCAAAACAACACGTTGTCACAAACACGAGCATTAACTGTCTTTTTAAAATTAAGAGATTATAGGTTATGTTTATGAAATTAAAAAAACATAATATTTATACACAGGGTAAACTGATTAGATGCTGCATGCAAAGATGCCAAAGATACACAGTTCTTAGAAACTACTGTATACTTTAAATAACAACACATTATTATCTCCATCTTAATGACATTAAATGCTGTTACTAAGGGGAATATCAAGATATCCTGACCTGTACTCTATTCTAAGGACAAAAGTCCAGACTAACAAGCAAACAAAGAGCCTGCCTGTACCCCCCATTACTGGCAAAAAGAAGTAAATATGAGAAATGTTTTAATCCACAGTTTCATCACTGTGAATGAAGACAGAGAGGGAGTGCTACCTTTGACCTTTCCACGTTTTGACCTGGCCATAATCCATGTAGTTCTGCTGCCCGGTGTGGTAGATAAATTCCCCATCGTTGCTTCCATTTTTCTACATCAAACAAAGTGTCATGTCATTAAAATGTGCTTGTTTCAAAAAACATTTAACTTCCTTTCCTGACCAAATGACATGGAGGAATTCATCAGAGACTAATGAAACATTTCATAACTTTTATTAATGGTAGAGTTGTACATGTGTTACAAATGAACATTACAGACCAGATAAAAACTCAAAAAGCTTTGGACATAAATATACTGTAGGTTGATATTTAATTTCATCCCATGACTCCTTCATTTCAACACATCCATCTAACTACTGTAAATTATGGGTTCAGTGGTAGATGCAGATTATCTTGACTTACTGTAGCTGATATTTTGATGTTCCCACAATGATCCTTGATATTTATCTAAAGGTTTAGCATTTCTAATCTACACCAAACAAGTTTCTTCTTGAAACTAAACAAGATATGAGACAACTTGCTGCATATGTCAGTTTTGATCTGATAACATTAAAACTTCTGTTCTGTCCATTTTTATGCTTTATGAAATGCAGAGAAACCAGAAGTACTATATAGAGAACTATTTTCTCATGTACAAAATCTAATTTGTGGTGTGCAGTGCTGTTGATGCAGTCAGAATTTGGAGTCAAAAAAACAAAGTAAATATAAATAGCAAGGCATTTTGTTGCAGCTGACTGATGGGGGAACACCTAACACACCACTAATCATTGCCATCTAAATGTAGATGTATCCATCCATTTCCCTGCATCCCATCAGACATAATGATAACAGAAACAGAGATGAAATCATGAAAACATTTTGACAGATCACAACTTTCACTGGGAGAAGCACAAAAACAACATAAAATAATGCATATACTAGGTAAAGTTTGGTCAATAAAAAATAAATATACTGCATTATAACAAAGCTCCAAATTCAAAAATAACATTGTTCAGACTACATATCAGCTAATGTTTCTCATAGGCTTGAATATGGAATGTTTTCACTTGTCAACAGAAGCCATTCTATTCATCCACCCCCTCTAAAAGTGTCAATGAAATATGTGTGAGGTAACTCACTTGTCCAAAACAAAGTAAAGATCAAAGCCTCCAAAGCATGAGGACGGCCCAGCCTGTCTTCTGTCTTGGTTCGGTCCAGGATTAGCAGCAGTAAGAAGAACCAGGGCAGAACCAAACACCACTGGAAACCAGAAACATCTACTCCAGCATGAAGGCATTATTCCAGCTGGAAAGAAAAAAAACTCATACAGATGAAATGATAAACCCTTCAATTAAAAAAAAAGTTAATCCTCCTTTCAGTCCTCCAGAGGTGTCTTTTGCAGTGAAAAAAACAGTAATGCAAAGCAGAGCAATGAGTGTGAGGTTGAAGTGGAGAGAAGAGAAAGATCATGAGTTTTGAAGTTCTCACTGTCATGAGGACCCTGTCGTGACTGGGTCCAAACAGCATGCACAAGGATGAGAAGAGCGCCACAACCGCGGCAACAAAGAGATTCTCAGACCCGGAATGATTAACTCTGAGTCTTTACATAACTTAACTTTCTTTCTCACACAAAAGAGTTAAAGGTCCAGAAACTGCTAGATTGTCCTGCCACCTAGTGGTGAGAAGTGACTTGTTGCTGCTTTTCAACCACAGACCATTGTAAATAAATGTAGTCATTTACTGTAAATAAAATGAAATTGTATGACCTATTACTACAGTAAATACTACCTTGATGAATAAGATGATCGACACATCAGCAGGCCATTAAACTGGTCATTTAATACTATACACATACAATGATGGAATAGAAATACAAAGCTAGGAACCAAACATTGAGTAAATGTGCTCTAAGTAGTCACTCCTGCATCAGGCAAGAGTTTAAGCATGAAGGTATATCTGCTGTGTTCCAAGAAAGAAGTGAAACAGCTGAGTATATTGGATTCAACAAAACAATGACCAGTGCCTAATTATTTACCCCCAATGGTGAATACTTTTCATAGGCTTTGGGTTTTACAGGCTGAAAGCCATAAGCACAAAATGACATTTGAGTCAGAAATAACAGGGGCTGCAGAAATAAATGACAAAAATCAATGAATAAATGAAATGGTAAACTGTTTAGATATTAAATCATCAGAAGGCAAATGTCAAAATTGACCTGGTAATCTTTGATAAGGATAAGGTCCTCTCCAGACTCTTCAAACTGCTTCAGTCTTTTTTGACTGGTTAAGTGGTTATAAAATTGGATGCATTCAGATGTGGAATTTTCAGTGTGACATTTCTCAAAAGAGGAAATACCTGTTTGTAAGTGAATTCTTTCATTATCTGTAAAGGAACACACTGAGTGCCATGAAACATTTTTAGTATTTCCCCATTAAATGATTCAAAAATATATCCTGAATGTGCCCACAAAGGTCACCAGTTCTTTACAGATTCAGGCAAATGAAGACATAAATGTACACTGAAGGACACATTTTGCTTTCCATAGAGTGTTTCAAATTGTTTGACAAAATCTACAACCAGCTTTTCACATCTTTTTAACTCCTCTGTTGTAATAATGTTCTTGCATAGCAAGAACATGAATGTGACAAGGATTAACCAGTGCTGGTAAAATACCTGGGGCAAAATTCCTTTTAGTACAAAGATACTGTAAAAAGGTAACCAGTTCTGCCATTCGCTGGCCTTCCAAAACTTCCTTTGCTGAAGAGATCGGGGCACTCTTGTCACATTGCAAGGTGGCTTAATTAGTAAGAGCTGTTGATCAAGTTCAGTCACTCTGTTCCCAGTATAATATGGTTTCTCATGGTTTTCACTGTCCAGCCACAGACTTGCCATTTGCCAAACCACACACCAAGATGTACATTGTGCATATGGTCAGGAGGCATGCCAGATATGATGTCAAAGTGTGGAATGTTTATAAGACATGTGGGCCCCTTAGCCCCTCTCACAGATTTTGTGGTATGCAGAGCCTCCTTTGCATCACGTATGGTTGAAGTGTGGTCCCTTTTTGGTACATCTTTGTATGGGTATGCCCTAACAGTACCATTTCCCTTCTGAACTTGTTCACCAAGATGTAGACAGAGGTTGCACCCGTACTGACCATTAAACTGGGTCATGTTTTATAGTATGGACTTGGCAACTGAATCACACATCATAAGAGCTGCCTCAACTCTATATTGTTCCAAAATACTCTCTTTTAAATGTGAAGCCCACCGTTGACAACTTCTGACACTCTTGAGTGAATGGCTTTAAAAATGTATTAATATTTGGCTTTTTACTGCCAAACCACAAAGTAAAGTAAAGTAAAACATTTTCTTTGCGTACAGGGTATGGAAGCTCATTTACAATCAGTCAGTTAATGAATGCCTTGGTTCAAACCCATCAATACTGACAGTCTTATCCAAGTTATCATGAATTAGGTTATTTGATGACTCTGATGCTGGACTCAAACTTGGTAGATGATTGAAGTGAGGATCACTCTCCGTGGAAGATTCAGCCGCAAAAAAGAGTGGAGATGTGGGATATCTACATGTAAATTCACCACAGTCTGCACGAAGACTCTGTAACAGAAAAAAGGAAAAGTCAATTCTGATCAGAAGTATTATCTGAACATTACACAAGAGGTAAAAAAACAAAAAGGGGTGCATAAATAGTCACAAAAATTGTGATCCATATACCTCCACAGACATTTTACAAATAAATTCATTTAGCAACATAGCAAATTAACATTTCAGATGAATTGCCTGGATTTTTAGGACTCATGAGATCTAATACCAAGTTAGACAAAGAAAACAAGCAGCTTGTAAATTTGGAATTGTTCTGAACTTTCATGATTTTGATATGGGGTGTGTGTACAGTGTAACCTATATGTCAAAGACAGACAGAAAGAGAGTTGATGTTTATTAAATGGTCATTCAGCTGCTTAGCAATATTCTTCACTGCTGGTGACTCCTCTGCACACAGCTCCAAGGAGGCCTTCTGTGTTGCAGCCACGTGTCCCTCCACTACAGTTGGACCAGGCAGACCAGCATGACCAGTTTGTTACCTTCCTGATTAACATCAGGTCTTTTACCTGCAAAACACTGTCCAAATTAACACACCAGTGTCCTTGTTGCTGTTAGGTATTTTTAGTCAGATAGAAATTGGATAGATACTTTATGTATTAGAAATGTTTAGTGGAGATAGGATGTCTAGTTAGACTGTTAAATGCTTAGTCATGCTTATGAGTTTCTACAGGGTACATCTGGTCAAGGATAACTAGAGAGAAGAGTTGATGACTGTCAGCAGACAGGATGTTTAATATTATTATTATGACGTGTATAACTGTAGCCTTAGCCATAATAGGTTCTTATGTTTAAGCCACGACATGTTACTAGAGGTCGTGAGAATGTTTTTAGCTACACACCACTTAACCAACAGACACACACACACATTGATTTGCTTCATGTTTTGACTACTGCTATGACCAGCTGCAAAGCTGGCAACAGAGACGTCTCGGTTGACGTTTCTGTGTAGTATGGGGCTAGCCCAACCGAGGGGATATAATGTATAGGCCTGGTGGGTTCAGGGTCTTTCATCTTACATCTGCCTGCGAGCAGTTTGGAGGTGCAAGATACCTTAGCGTGTAGTGTTAATTTTTACCTGTGATCCTTTTAATAAATCAGCACTGTTTTGAAGTTACTTGGACTGTCTCGTCTCTCAGAGTTAGCATGGTAAGACGAACCATATCCTACATTGGTATGCTGGGATACTCTATTTTGATTTACCTTTCACCCATGTTCATGCTTACTTGGGTTTTTAGCTTTATCACCCTTGTAATTCTGGCAAGCCATGCCTTCAAACAGATGAGGGCAGAAACACAAACACCTTCTGTCCAGCAGAGCGAGAGTCCCTCCATTATGACAAGGCTTACATTTGCACACATTATACTTTGCTATGTAGTCTGTTGTGGCGTGCTTCAGGTTTGGTATGCTGTCATTAGCATCAAGCATATGCAGTGGAATTAACATATGGTTGGGCCCTGGCTGCAAGAAACAAAAAAGTATGAATCATTTTGGTACTTGCCAGATAACAGAAAAATTTGCTCTCATTTGCCTCCTGTGTGTTCAGGCAGAGCAGTGCTTTCAATCAATCAAATTTGATTGATTGAGATGCCAATTAAATTTGTCCCAGAGCAGAACACTCTTTAGTTCTGCGATAGTAGAAGGCTAAATTAACATGTCTGTTACCATCACTGCCCAGCACTGTGAATATGGACCCCCCTCCGGGGCCCATACTTTGTGGGTTCATGACAACAGCGCAGCAATGGCACCATCTACCGCTGAGCCCCATCTCTGAAGAATATCCCTAAAAGGTTACATAATCATCATGTTAGTTATGCTGCATGAACCCGTCAAGAAAGGGAATGGTCTGTTTAAGTTTTGAATAATCTGTTGCTGTTGCTGTTCCGCTCCCTTGTTTTGTAGACTTGAAGATAATTCCGTGTTGAAAAGTGTTAAAACCAGGAAATGGAACATGTTAGAATTGAAGTTACTTAGGTCTTTAATTATATAGGCCTTGCCAATATGAATAGTCTTTAAAGGCAGACTTGCCCCTGCAGGGAAACAACAATATAAATGGTTAATTAATTATGTTTTGAATTCTGAGGTAAAGTTGATCTCAAAAAGAGTTTAAATGCATGGTAAATGCATGACCCCCCCTCCTGCTAGAACTAGAAGAGGGGAGTCAGAACGTTTCACCTCAAAGTGTACTTCACACAGTGAACCTAAGTCAGGATGCAGATACCAGGTGTGGAGTGAAAACACAGGAACTTAAAAAGCACACGGCAAAACAAAAACGTAGCCCCACACCTTTACTGTTGGTGTTTATCCCTCCTAAAATTGGTGTTTTTTCAGTTTACTAAATAACATGCCACTGTCCTATGTTAGGGTTAATAAATTCTAATAATTTGTAGAATAGCTCCACTGTTGTTGAACAAATGCAAAACAGTTCAGCTTCCTCACAGAACAGCCAGGCTCTGTAAGAACTGTATTTAATTCACCACCGCTATTATTATATTGTGTTGCTGTACTTGTCATCAAACTGCTCCTCTGTGACTGCTGTGGTTGAAATTCAGGCAAGCTGCAATGCATCTTGGGAAATGCTGTCTGCAGTTATATCAAAGTCGATGAAAGAGCCACGAGACATGCGGAAGAGGGATGGTTTCAGCGGAGTCAATTTAACCACAATATAACAAGAGTAATACCGGACATAAGGACATTTTGCCTTCAAAATAAGCCAATGTTCCACGTTACACTAGGAAAACTGTCAATTCTCTTAAAGTGTAGCCTATTTTCACTGAATGATCAACCTGGTAGTCTTTTTCTTAGTTAATGGATTCATCAAGTTGTCTATATGTTGTCCAAACATGTTAAAATGTCCAAGGCTAACTAACAGTCCAAATCCCACAGAAATGTCGTTATATATCATATTGAATTAAGAAAAGTATTTTTTAAGTATCAAATTATTCCATCTACATGGCTGGCAGCAGTGACGTTTTACTTGATAAATGACTAATCAATAATTATCAATCATCAAAATAGCTGTAAATCCATTTTAGTGTCTTTGAAGCTTGATCCACTGTACTAGAGACTAAAAGTCAGGATATGCCTTGTCTGCCTCTGTTGCTTTGATTCTGACCATTCTGGTTTGTAAGCCTGTCTCTTGGGTGCTCCCCAGAGGTGACAATACTAAATAGCCGTAGTATTCCTTTAGAGACTATTGATTCTGTGTTGGAAAAGCATTGACTTTTCATTAGAAGTTGCTGCATCATTGCCCTGTTTGGAGAAGGGAGGAGCTTTGGGGTCGTGGCTGGTTCGCTGCTTGTTCGGTTATTTTGAAAGGTAGAGCCGGAAATATTGTCGCATACTCCTCTGGGTACTTGACGCTGGGTGGCTTCCCTGGTGGAGCCTCAGTTTTTACAACAATATTATAAGAAGCCTACCCGATGCTGCTCTCCAACACAGACAGGGGGACAAACCGTCGGTAGGATAGCTTTCGTATTTTTCTCCAGTGCACGATGGTTGTCGGTTACAGTTAGGGCTTCGTTTGTGGATTTTGGAGAGATTATCTATAATGTTGGCGAGCGATTTCCTTCTACCCTGTGCACTGCAGTGGTGCGCAGCTTCGCCTGGAGAGACACCTGTGCGCCTCTCCTTTCCCCTGGCCACAGCCAGGAATGTTGAGTAGGTATGGATACAAATCCGTGCACAAATCAACTTATCAAACATCCTCATAGCTCTAGTGAAAGAAACACGAGCTCGGTTATTGTGATCTGCTTGTTTACCGTGGCTTATCTTATCGCTACAGCTCATCGATATTTTGCTCATCAGTTTGTATGGCATCTTGGCCGCGGTGGCAGCATCTCTATAGAGACCACATTATATGGAGACAGTGGAGAATTGGAGGCTTCATGGTTGGGTTTGATGGCCAGTCTGTCCGAAAGGCAGCGGGAGTGTGTGGGGGATGTGGGGTCGTCTTGATGCTGTCAGTCAGGATGTAGGGGAGGATCTATTGGAACAGGATTACCCGACCATTTTTGATGAGAGCGCATCGTGGAGTTCTGATCACAGTTGACGCATTGCACTCCTCGTGTTTTGGCTGCTTGTCCATTGTCATTATATAATCATACCCATGTAATCCAGTCTTTTATTTTACCTAGGCAGCACACGACTACACAGACCACAGCTCGCCCCCTCCCTCCCCCTGAGGATCCATTTATACAGGTCCTGCTGAGCAGCCTATGAATGCCAATTATAAATGTGGGTGGGTATCAACACTGTTTACGTTTACATAATTCATTGTTTAGTGTACGCGCCCATGTGTGTGGTGCGCAGAAATATAAAAGGGAGAGATCTGTGTTAAATGCAGCAAAGTGCCCATGACTCATGGTTTTATACAGTGCAGTACAGGGGTGTGCGTGCGTGCGTAAAGCTAAAATCCAAATTGCTTCAGTGCGTGTGTGTCTTTGTGGTGTGGGGGGTTGGATTTCAGTAAGTGTGTTTTGTATCTGGTGCATGCAGGATGGGAATCTGCAATCAGACTCTGAGGAGGAAAATATTTTTCACAGACACAAAGCAACGTGTAATGATACCTGCATCATATTAACTCGTTGTGCATGCAACACATTAAAACAGCACAGTAAATAGAGTTTGGAACACCAATCGCAGCATCCTCCTAATGTCTGCTACAACATCCTCTCCTCTTATCTGTCTTTCTCTCCTTCTGTTTTTGTTTTTCAGAGAACTGATAACCCTAAGGCACCGTGTCTATCTGCATTTGTCTGATAGAACGAGAGAGGGAGCAGCACAAATACCGCACAGCCAGACATCATGCAAGGAGAAACCTTCCCTCATCGCAGCGTGCTGAAATGTTAGGACTGAAGAGCAGTTGTGTCAGATCAGATCAACAGACTGGTTATAATAGGGGGGGCAATAAGAGCTGCTTGACATTAGACCTACTAACACCCTTTGTGTGATTTAAGTGCCCTTTCAGTCACCATCAAGAAAGGCGCGTTAACTGATCTTTCATCAGTATTTTTTTTTCTGGTCAGATTCAGCGATCCAGAAACGAGACGAGATGGAGTGGTCACTAGAGAGTGTGAGGGAGATGGTGGCCGGAGGGATGCAGTCTATAAGGGAGTGTGAGATCTGTGCTTTTGCCATAGGCATGTGTGTGCTGCTGTTATTTTTGTGGTATTGTTATAGGGTGGGCCGGGAGCATGGCTCCAGCCCCCTGCGTGGGAGGTATCTGGCTGGGTCTGGCCGCATCGGAGGGGTTGTGGGGGGATTTATGAGTTCAGACTGTCGTGGCAGGGGTAAAGGGAAGCATGGATCAATGCTGGAAGAGCAGAATGGCTTTGCTTTCTGCCAGTCATCAGAGTGCTTCCGCTGTACCAGTGCTGGAGAGAGTCTGAACCAGAGGCTCTATCACAGCCTGCAGGATTATGCCAAGCGCTACACCTGGTCAGGTATGGGCAGGGTGCATAAAGGAGTCCGTGATCAAGGACGATACCTTAATAGTCGACCAACCATCCAGCGGCCAGAGGTCTTCTTTCTCCCCGACCTGCCGTCAGCCCCTTTTTTTTCCAGAGAAGTACAGAGACATGATGTGGAGCTGCTGGAGCAGAGCTTTCCCGCACTCCTGGCCGAGTTTGAGAGCATCTACCACCAACCTCCAGCTCGCAGTGGCTCCTCCCTCCCTCCAGGGTGGAAAGCTAACAGCACCCCTCGTGGGCAGTGGTGGACCTATTACCTGGTCAACCAAGGCACCCCTCTGGTTCTTAATGTCAGGAGATGTCCAAAAGCCTGGAGGGTGTTGGGTCAGCTGCGCACCTTCATCGCCAACAATGTGTTTGGAAATGCCTGCTTCTCTGTGCTGACACCCGGAGCTCTGATCACTGAGCATTACGGCCCAACTAATGTGAGGCTGCGCTGCCACCTCGGTAAGAGAGAGAACTGTTCAATGAGCTGAAACTCATTCTACCATGTGATGGGTAAATAACTCACTGAGCCTCAGATACAACACAACAGCAGCTGATTTCAATAATAAGCATATTTAACTAGAGAAGAGGGGCAACCCAGTGAATCAGCTGCTGTGTTTAGACTGAAATCCTCTTGAGTCATGGAGGCACATGGTGAAGATTTAGTGGCTTATGATAAAAAAAACAAACATTATTTTCACTGCATATGAGCTTTGATTTTTATTTTCATATGTGCACTCTGACATGGTTATAAATAGTGCTGTTTATTGTTGTGTAGGCAGGATGCTTTAATATAATATGGCACATTTTATGAACAGAACATTTTGTGTGGGATATGTTACTTCAGAGGTTGATTAGCAACACAGAGATTTCAAAATACCTTGTGTTTATTAAGTCTCATGGATGGCCTTATGCTATTTTTGTCTTTGGCAGGTCTCAGAGTGCCCCCTTCCTGTGAGCTCGTAGTTGGAGGAGAGCCACAGTGCTGGTCAGAGGGTAGCTGTTTGCTTTTTGACGACTCCTTCCTCCACAGGGCCTTCCACGAGGGTAGGAAGGGATTCAGATTAAATCTTTTGTTTCAGTCCATTGCTTTTACCTATTCCTTGAAAAGGGATTATCTTAAAATGGTATAATCTAATATCACTAAGTGGGGAGCCTTTTTCATTTGAATCTGATACTGGTTTCATGATCACAGCAAAATAGGGTTGATTTTTCTGTTGCTCTGGTTCTGTGTGTGTGTGTGTGTGTGTAGGCAGCGCAGAGGATGGCCCCAGGGTGGTCTTCATGGTGGATCTCTGGCACCCCAACGTGGCCGCTGCTGAGAGACAAGCCTTGGACTACATTTTCACCCCAGGCCGTTTAGAGGACAAGGAAGGGAAATAGGTGTGAGTGAGAAACCATGACCAAGCAAAAGACAGATTGTATTTAGGGGAGTGTCTGTAGGTTTGGGGAGCAACTCTTTTTCTGCCTCCAGACCACCTCTCACAGTCACTGTGTACATATTCTCCAGCTCATACAGTATCTCTCATAACTCCACTTAGTTGATGACCAAACACTGGACCTATTTTATCAATCATGTTTTTTCCTTTATACTAAAAGACAGCCACAGTTGAAAGCTTACATTTTTTAAAAACCTAGTAGATGCGGGATTGTTCATATATCCATCTTATTAATGTGCATTAATACCATGGATCGGATATTATAGCTTATTTGCATTAGTTTTTATTTCGAATAACCAAATGTTCAGTGAATTTGCATAGAGGTGAACTGATGTGACTTAACAGTAAAACATGTTCCCATTTTTATTTTCCTCAAACTTTGGGCAAATTCTGGATCAAAATTATTTCTAATAATTTACAGTGTGCACAGCTCATATCAGCTTCATTGTGGTGGCTGCTTGAAACAGTTCAAGGGTTTGCTGGTAGTCTGCAAAGTGCATTACAGATATGACAAATGACTGTTAGAAAGCCAAACATTAACATGTTGCTCTCTGCTCCTTCACAGCATATACAGTATGGATCCATAGGCCAACCTGTACATGAACTAGAGTCTTTGAGTAAGCATTAATGGCCTCAAACACTTTCCAGGCATTACAGGAGGCACAACATAACAAAGCTTACAAAAAATTATATGTAAATTTCCGGTTGTATTACTTTACACTTTAACATCTAACACACATTACTAATTCTTTTACACTTTCTGTAACACCCACATACATTTTTGCAAGGGCTAAGAAATCTGAGCATTCGGCTTTTTTATTATATCCTGTCACATGTAAAATTAAAATTTTTATCCAGACACCCAACTTTCAGTAGGTTTACACATGTTTAATATCAGAAACAGCCAGTTTTAATTGTTCAATAAAGATCTGACTGTTTAGTTTTTCATGAATGACTGGACACTGTCCTGCTTGCAGAATGTCGATATACCTTCAGTGATTGTAGCACCCATTGTGACTTATATAAATTCAGAACAACAGTAATCCCAAAGCTAGAGCACTGTTTGGCATTCTGTGCACAAGGTTCTAATAAACACATCAACCCAGAGTCATCAGTTAGTACAGACTGATTAATTAAGCAGACATGGGATCATTCTTTAAACCTAATTATCATGGGGAACAGATTTATTGATTTGTGGTTTGATAACTGAGGTCCAGTGTCGATCACAATATGAATGTTTACAGCCACAGCTAATGTCTCTGTCATGACTCCTGCTGGTGTGGTAGTTCATTGTGCTCCCCTTTGAAAATCAACCCAGCTTTCACAAGACGTGGTTAGATAAGCACATTTTTAGGTCAAACTGTGTGAGTCAGCCTGTGCTATAACACTGGAGATGAAGCGTTTTGGTAAATTTACTAAACTCTTGTTATTTGGTTGCATTTGATATCAGGTTTGTATCTCTGTAAATAGGGTTGAGCAAAAAAAATTTAATGGTCTGGGATGTTTTGAAATGATTGTTGTCAGTGCTCTAACTATTGTGTTGTCTTGATTTGCAGCTAAAGTGATTACATTTCATTCTCTGGTCTCCACAAGCAAGACCATAAAGTCATTTTGGTAGATTCAATTTGTATTCTGTAAAATGTTTAGGAAGTATTATCTCTGTTGTTCTGTGATGGTTTTGTTTTTTATCATTCTGTAATTTTGCTGCACCATATTGGTATCCATGATTAAAGCCACAATCCTTCATTCTTCCCCAAGAACTTCATAGATGTATGTACACAGTCTAAACGGTAGTGAAAATTAATCTTCAGCAGCTTTACTAGTCCACTGCAATTCAAGATCTATCTAGCTATTCTGTTCTAATGTTTACAGAAGTATGATCATTTACAAGCTGGTTACAGCAATGGATGACACTGACACTCACATTGAGCTGTCTTTGATTAGGTTTGAGATCGAGAGTGCTGTTAATCCACTTCAGAGTATGAAAACTGTCATTCCCAAAGCATTTGCTTTACAAATACGTTATATTATGGGGCAACCGTTTTGTTTACATTTGGATTACGGATTTGCCCTTTAACATATTCTTGTGTGGATTTTGAACAGTATTTCTGTATATTTAATAAATGGTCGAGTATCTTATTTAACCAGCTGTTGTCAGAAGTGTCACTTTTCACACATGCCACAGATCTGAAACAAGACGGAGACTACATTGTATGGATTTACACTACCGAATGAACCATTTCAGAGGAATAGTCTTCTGCAGAAATGCCACTCTGTTTTTTTCCACTTTACTATATAAAGCAAGAGGAAAAAATAAATTGTGTTGCCTCTTTTCAACCAGATGCAGTTTCACAGTATCGCTACAGGGAGACGAAGGCATCCAGTGATGTTGTCACTGCTCTGTTTTCTCATTATAACAACAGTTATTTCCTGTCAGACCTGACTTCAGAGGAAATGAAGCATGAGCACTACAATGCTAAGGCAGTAATAACATGTTATACAAGCAGTGTGTCTTTATTATTCAGGAGTTTGGGATTCAAGAAGAATATAAATACAGTTTAATGGTTAACCATGTCTCCAAACAAATGAGCCCCCTTCACCTCTTCAGGTTCACTGTGAGTCTCTTGAACATTACATTATGGTTTCCACATGTAGCTTTGGTGAACTGAAGCATATGCTGATGCCAGTAATCACCTATAATAACACAGAAAATGTAGAAAGACCCAAGTGTTTGCATTTGTGCACACAGCTATTGACTTACTGAAGAGGGCTATAGTAGATATTATTACAATACTGCTTAGTATCCAGAAGTGAATTTGAGAGAGAGCAGAATATTGTGGCAAGGTTGGGGGGAAGCACAATTTAAAGCTCTTTGAGCAATTTGCATTTACAGTATATTACTAAGACCTATATGATTTTTAATTCTAAGGCAAACACATGGTGGCAGAAATGCAATGAAATATATTTCTTTTAAAAACGAGAACTGCGTGGGCTCATTAGTTGTAGTGGCGTTCAGGGACCAGAGGCCTGTGAAACTAAACATACAGAAGAGTTGCTTTATGAGCATAAGTTGGTATTTTCATTGCCTTATATTTGTTTAAATGTAATAAGATGAAAATGTAGAAATATAACACCAACTCTCAGAGCAAACCACATGTCATGCCATCTCACTTCTATGGCAACATAAATGTCTCAGTTCCTACTGGGGCATGTCTCGCTAATGTTTATTTGTTCTGTCTTTGTCATGGAGAAGTCTGCGAAATATACCTTACTACCGTCCACATCCACGTCATTGCCACGGTGCCAAAGACGAGCATTCACATCAATGAAAAGGTGACGCGCTCCGCAGCGACGTGTGTGCCCCTGTGTTCCGTTTGGTGTGCGCGCTCCGGCTGCGCTGCCGCAGCAATCAGGTGCTGACATGTACTGTATCTTAACTTAACACAGGCAGGCTCTGCTGGAGAACATGGGTCGACATTGGAGAAAAGACGGAAAATGATGTCGACGATCAACCCACTGAAATAGACCAACCCGGATCCGCAGCAATGAGCTCCTCTTTTCCAAAATCTGAATCTACGACCTCTTTACTGAAATCATCCTCGGCGACGACGAAGAGAACGACACACCTCCCTGAACGTGCAGCCGAAAGCCGGAGAAGTCAGCATCACCATCAGCATCAGCACCAACATCAGCACCGTCCCGCCGCACTACAGAACAACAGAAAAGCCGAGGAGTCCTTCTGGTCAGCCGAGGGTGACATCAGTGCCCGGAGACCCTTGTGCCACCCCTCCCTCATCGGCGCCCAGGACAGTAGTAATAATGCAGCCACGCGGGGCAAGTGTAAATCACATGCCCCTCATAGCCAAGTTCCAGACCCGCAGGAGTCAATCGGCGAGGCGGGCCGAGGTGTGAGGGAGCGCTGCAGGTCATCCAAGCCCACACACCGACACCACCACCGCAGGAAGCACAATCGGGAGGACCGTCCGCCGGCAGCAGGACCACCTGAACCAGAGCATCCACGTCACACGCACACCCGCCCGGTCCCCAGGGCGCTCTCATTGTCGGACAGCAACGACGACAGAGCTCCTCTCTGTGAGACGAGCGACCATAAGGGGGCCAGTTCGGCAAATAGCTGCGGTCAGGTCAGCAGTCCATCCATCTCTTCATGCTCCCTGGTCCCGCTGTCCAGCAGGTCCTCTCGCCGCTCCCGAAGGTCCAGTGCTGCTTCTTCTGCTTCTGATATCAATTTACGCACCATCCTCAATTCACTGTTTGGACAGGTAAGGCCCTGAGATAAAAAGAACACAATGTATCCCTCAATTATTAGTTACATTTACTTGTGGGGTTTTAATGCGTGACGTGCAGGGAGGCTCCTGACAAGCTGTGACAGTGACTCGCCAAACCCATATTCCACCTTATGTAAATCACAGGCTATGTGTTAGACTAATAAACCAACTATTTGGTTTTATAAATCTGCTTTAATGGCTGACCTCACACTAGTGTCTGCAGACTTCATCTAAAAAATTCAATGCATTAAGTTCACTGAGGGTTGTCCTGTAATCACTCCACTGAAAATAGTGCTTTGTTATTAGTCTGTCCACAGAACTGGCTTCTGGCATCGCTGATGCCCTGTTTACAATCAATAGGTTCATGTGCTCTGTGATGCACTCTGCATTACTGGACTGACTACAGGGGGTGAAAAGCTTCTTCTATGCAATACTTTCTTATGTAACTTGTAAATGCACTACTACCTCCTACTGGCGTTCTCAATCAGGGAGCCCTTTCTTATTGTTGTGGTTGTTCTGGGGCAGCTAAAATGTTCTCATATCAGAGAGGTGGAAATCTCAGATGTGTTCATGTGTATTTGGTCAGAGAAAGAAAGTATATATTCATTTTCCTCCATCATTCAGTTAGGAACACTGCGGTGATTGCTGTGTTGGAAGGAAATTACTTTTATGTTACTATTGGCAGTGAAGGTTCAAATCTATTTGCACAAAATAAAAAAAATATGTGTGGATTCTTATCAGCAATTTTGGCTCACTGAGTTAAATGCTTACAAAGGTCCACCTTCCTGCTTAATAACTCCTGACAATACGTTACTTACTTTTCTGCGTTCTTCCACGGAGGTTAGAGTTTATTGTTTGGATTTTAATCCGATCTTTGTAGAATTAGGATGCTACTGGCCATAAAATATCCTGGGTACAGGAACGTGGAGCTCATCCATTGTGGCTTCAAGAGAAAAATCATTTAGTATGAAAACCTATTCTACAAATAACCCATAAGACAGTCATAGCATGACCTGAAAAGGGTCTTTGATGAGACAGCTAGATGGAGACCGATTCAGTGACAGACAGAAATGTGACACATTGTTTGAGAGACACAGACACACACACACACTGCCTTTGGCATTTTGTCTGAACAATGCACTCAAAGTAAACAGGCTTTTCACTCCTGTGGCTGCAGGCAAAGGCCAAATGCCTGTACACAGATGGCGATCAAACATCTGGGGAAGAGAATTGTTTTAAACCTTTTGCTGAGGAAAACACATTATATTCTTACAAACGTTCTGCAGAGAAATAACGATTGCCTAATAACTGACTGTCTGCTCCTTGATTTTGATAGTATTCCTTTCTCAGATACACACACAAACACATAGATTTTCACTGTGATGGATGAAATATAACTGCTTTCCTGTCTCTCAGTTTTATGTGTTTTTCTTTGGTGCCATGAGGCTGTTACGGGTCAGAGTAACCTTGTCTCTGCCTACAGAGGGCAGATGATGATGTGTGGGGGAGGAAGGCAAAACAAAGGCCCAGAAATACACTGTGCAGTATATGAATTCAAATGCAGTTTTGAGCTTGCAAATTAACAAATTTTTCTAGCACTTGAAAGTGAGCGTGCAGGTGAGGACGACAGCAAGGCTGGAAATACTGTAGGTCATTCCATACAAAGTGTTCTTAGAAACTTGCTGGGTACAGATTTCCATAGCAAAGACGCAGCAAACACCTTGCCATATGTGCATGACCCTGAAGCAAATGATACTTGTCAGGTGCAGATTTGTGTATATTCCTGCAGAAAAGCTTCCTCTTGTTTATTCTTATATTTGGTGCCTGTGAGCCTGTGTGGTTCACACAGTAACTTTAACAGTTTGTGACAGTTGGCTGAAATATCTCAGTGGATCACCCACTTTTCCTTTAATAGGCATAATACTCTTTCC
>NW_018127892.1:3082901-3084253 GCF_001952655.1 Monopterus albus | reverse complement strand
AAATAGCGCAGTGGATCACCCACTGTTCCTTTAATAGGCATAATACTCTGTCCCTCCTCGGTCTGCATCCCTGTGTTATATAGTTTCTTGCCCTCGCTCTTATTTCTTCTCCCTCTCTCTCTTACCATGTCATTGGCAATCTTACTCTTGCTGCTTTCATTCATTCCACCGGGTGCAGCACAGTGAGGCTCACAGGTTTTTCAAACAGCTGTAGGTTAGCACCCAGGCTTCATGGGTCTTGCTGTAACCAGAGTTTGCACTCCTCTCAAAACCCAAACTGCAAATGTAAGGGAGAAAAAGTCCTCATGGTCCTTTTGGGTACCTCTGTTCTCCTTTGGTATGGGAAACTGCTTAGACTGGCCACTGAGAACAGTAAGTTTGTTTTCTCTGTTTCTTATTTTGTTAGGAGGGTTTTGTGTTGCTTTAGAGACAAGCTGGTAAATGAAACCTGACAATAATGTAGTATTCTTTAAAATGTTATTTTTTATTTTTTTTTACAGTTCTGTGTTGTGTTTTGTTTTTTTGTTCCTAACTCACACATGGATGTTGATGAAGTCAGTCATCAACCTTTGTCTGAGGTTGATGGACATTCCTTTACAAAAAGAAATCAAAATTCAGACATACCTGTATTCAGCAACTCAGTTAACACTGCCTAATGTTGGTTGTTTGCGATGGAGTTTACTTTATGCACTGAAATATGTCCTGCCGTTGTAGGGGTAGGGTAGAACTTTATTGATCCCACAGTGGGGAAATTCCAGTTGGCTTGTAGTTGTAGTTGGCTCTTAGTGCATTTTGTTAAACTCATGTTAGATTAATGGCTTTAGACTTCAGTTGCAGAACTTTGGTGTGCTATTTTCTCAAATGCACATTAAGTTGGACATAAAACATCATTATGTCTTTAGATCATAATGTCATGTGCATGGTATCTCTTGTGCATTTGCACGTCTTTTCTGTGTTCTGTGTTTACTGTTCCTGTGACAGTGTATAGTTGTGAGGTGCCAGTCTGTACAACAATGCATGTAAACTGTTATGAACAGTGAGTGGAAAGTTGGCAAGATGCTGTTTTACCGTTCAGCCATATTTTCATAATGTTAACATTGTTGCACAACACACACACACACACACACACACACACACACACACATACACACACACATATGTACGTATATATACACATACAGTATGTACAAAAAAAATTATAATAATTCCCCACTCACCCCCCACTTTGGAGCGGTCTTATTCCTTCCTTCCTTCAAGCTCAGGTCCTCTACCAGAGGCCTGGGAGCTTGAGGGTCCTGCACAGTATCTTAGCTGTTCCTAGGACTGCACTCTTCTGGACAGAGATCTCAGAT
>NW_018127892.1:3066946-3080901 GCF_001952655.1 Monopterus albus | reverse complement strand
GGTTGGTATGTCTGGTCTTGCAGTCTTGAGTGACTACTTTATCAACCAGTAGCTGGTGCTTTGCTCCTCTGGTGTTACTACCAATTTCTTTCTGGGTCCTGCTCATGTATTGAGCCATGTGCTTGCCCATCTTAGCTGCTATGGTGCCTGACAGGAGCTTCCATGTTGTGCAGAGGCAGGTTATTGGGTGGTAGTTGGATGGTACCACTCCCTTCTGAGGGTCCTTCAGGATCAGGACTGTCCGGCCTTCAGTTAACCACTCAGGGTGGGTTCCATCCATTAGTAGCTGGTTCATTTGTCCTACCAGGCGCTCATGGAGTGAAGTTAGCTTCTTTAACCAGTAGGCGTGGATCACGTCAAGGCCTGGTGCTGTCCACCTCTTCATACAAAAGATCCTCTCTTGAATGTCTGCCATTGTGATGATAACTGGGTCTTGTTCAGGGAGATTGCTGTGGTCTGCTCTCAGGTCCACCAGCTATTGGGCATTGTTGTTATGTGATGCCTCCTTCTCCCATATGCTCTTCCAGAACTGTTCAGTCTCCAGCCTTGGTGGGTCTGCTCTCAAAAAGTTGTTTCAGAAAGTGAGGAACAGCCAAAATGTCCTCACTTTCCAATAATGTCCTCACTATGTAGCAAAGAAATACTCTTTTTTTGTCTCACTGTACAGCAAGTACAAGAATACACACACATACTGAGAAGTAGAGTTTTGTCTGGTAACAGGAAAATATTTAATCTATTACCTATTTTCCACAATACAAAGAGTCTAAACTGGCAGACATCCTTTGTCAGCTTGGATGTTTGTACCACTCTGCTCTGAAGCCTCTGTCGATCAAACACTGTCTCTCCACCCCTCTGGAAAGATGCTCCAGGATGCTGAGAAGAGAGATGTGCAGTCCCATGAGGAAATGGGCCAGGCAGAATATCTTGCATCCTATCAGGACTACTCCACTGTGTCTGTGAAATAAAATGAATTCTTGTGAGCAACATGCTTGGGCAAAGCCATGTCTTCCTGTGTAGAGGCTTGGCCAAGTGCAGACAGGCTGTACATAAGTCTGGACAAACACCTTTTATCAGTTTCTGTCTAGTTTTATCAAACAAGCTACTGTATCATCCTGTTTTGCATCATCATTTCTTGGTTTTTCCACTTTGCAGCTTTTGACTGGTATCTTGCCATATGTCAGTGAACATACAGCTTTGGAACATGAATTGAAATAAGATGACAAATGGACACAATAGTGTTTAGGATCTTGTGAATCAATGCCTATGAGGCCAACAGCAGACCAGTGGTTTCCATCCCTCAAGGCTTAAACAGGATAAATGGTTAAACTGATGCAGCTGTGCCGGTGCTTTAGCCCACTTGTTGCCTCTCTCAGATACACATAACAGTGCACAAAATATGAAATAAATAATTTAGTATTTTTGGAAATGCATTTTACTTTGCACTGGCTACCACTCTCGTTATCAGTATGGTAAATACTGTATGTAGTTGGAGCCAGCAGAGGTTTAGCTAAGCGCCACTGAGACAAACAGCAGAGCTCTGTCCAAAAGGTTAAACATAAAACACCTACCAGCTCACCAGTGTTCATGTTATATTTTGTTTACTTAAACTGTTCAAAAACTGTAAGATAAAAATGAAAAAGTGTGGTTTTACAACCAGCTCTATGCCAAAAGGTTTTAAGGCTAGGCACAATTACTTTCTCGGGGTCAGGTCATCATATCTCTTGAGTAAAGAAATGAGATATGGCATTAATTGGTGAGCTTTAGAACTACTAGTAGGTCGATTTTATTACATTATTTATCAGTCAGTCTAGCTGTTTTTGATATTTATGCTAAGCTAAGCTGACCAGGAGCTTTATGTAGCTTCTTACTTAACTTTCAAAAAAGCTAATAAGCATTTTCCCCAAAATATCGACCAATTCCTTTTAGAGCAACTAGCTGTTGCTCAGCTACAACCCCATTTATACACCCCACACATCTCTATGTGTGGTTGCTGAACAATCAGTGTAGGGCAAAGGCAGGTGAATTGCATTAATACTTTGTTTCACTGAAAACAACACTGTAATGGGGTTTTTGCACAGTTACGTATATGAGCAAAATGATCAGGCCTGGGACATGTCAGTTTAAGGGATGATGGATGATAAACTGACAGTGATGGACACAGGAAATGCTCATGGTGGTGTGCATGGGCTCACGTGCCTCCTGTGTTTCCTGTGGTTCGGATCACTGAGCTCGACGTCAGCACTCGCTGTTGTGTTTAAACTTCTCATTGCTCCTGCTGTTAACCCCCTGAGGGCTCTGGGCTACGTCTGCTCTCTCTTGCTGTCCTTTAAAGGTTGTGTTTATTATAAGCAAGCCATGAAAAAATAGAAACATTCTTCTGTGAACTTGAAGGTTATGCTCCCAGTCATGCTTGATTGGAATTGGCCTGTTTATATTTGGAGGGTTTTTCATCTAGATGTGAGATAGTTGGGGTCTAGTGTTAACATCTTTTGCTAAAGTTAAGTTTCACGAGGAAGCTAAGGACTGTTATGGAGAAGATTGCTGATGTGGGTTTGGGCTTCACTCGAGTCACAGCGTTGTCAGTGGTATGTCCGCATGTATCTCAAATGCAGAAGAGTGTTTGTTTTGATGTGGGATCACGACTGCTTTTCCATGTGCTGTAAATTTGTTCTTGTCCTGACCAGTTAGTAAATTTTATTTCTTAACAGGACAGAGAGCTGCGGCCAGAAGAAATGGATGGTAAGATGGGCTTGCTTTATGTTCTTTGTTTTTATCAGTGTAGTTAAGCAGTGAAGCAAAAATGAATTTTAAAATGTTTAAACAGCATGTTTGTCAAGTAAAATAAAATAAAAATAAAGTCAAGGTTTAACTTGTGGTGCCAGAATGTGATTCTATATGTTCAAAATAATATGTAAGTACAATGAGAGCCATATAGTTCAGTTAGTAATGATAATTCTGTTATTGCTCAACAGAATTACGGGATGCATTCAAAGAGTTTGACAAGGACAAGGATGGTTTCATCAGCTGTAAGGACTTAGGAAACTGTATGAGAACCATGGGATACATGCCCACTGAAATGGAGCTGATTGAACTGAGCCAGCAGATAAACATGAACTGTAAGGACTTTAACTATATGACATACATGTAAACATATATGTCTTGCATATAACTGTATCCTGTGTGTGTGTATTGTGTTTTTAAATTCTGTGCCAAAATCTTTTTTTCTCAAGTGGGAGGTCATGTTGATTTTGAAGATTTTGTAGAGTTGATGGGCCCAAAACTCCTCGCTGAAACCGCAGACATGATAGGAATAAAAGAGCTAAAAGATGCATTTAGAGAGGTAAGAGTAACTGGTTTCTGTGGCACTGGTCATGTTCTCAGATTTTTACTATTTGTTTTTTCATTTTTAATGACAATTGTCTGCTTTTTGTTCTCAGTTTGACACTAATGGGGATGGTGCCATAAGCACAACTGAGCTTCGAGACGCAATGAGGAAGCTGTTGGGCCAGCAGGTAAGATGTGGAGGCTTCAAAAATCTTGTATAAATAATCTTTGTGTGTGCTGCTCCACTCATTTCTTTCATCTGTTTTTTTTTTCCAGGTGGGTCTAAAGGAGGTGGAAGATATCCTAAGGGATGTTGACTTGAATGGTGATGGGCTTGTGGACTTTGAAGGTAAATCAGGATTCAGACTACTTATTTAAGATGTACTGAAAAGTGGGGTGCAGTTTTTGCATTTTGTCATCTCTCTTTTTACAGAGTTTGTGCGGATGATGTCTCGCTAAGACCATAAAATGGTCCTGAATGTGAAGCTGTGTTCTTCTCTATACTTGACCAAGTACAACAGAGGACTTGCTAAGATCTTCTGAGCCATCCAAATCTGAATGACACTGGAATGAAAACTTCTTGAATGTTACGGAGCGATGAGTCACCTCACACTTTGAATCACACTTTGAAAAGTCTCCAGTTCAACTGAGGCAGAAATTGCTGTAGCCTAGCTGATGATTGTCCAACTTTTGTTTTTGCACTTTAATTCTCACTAAATAACTTCCTGTGTGGATATACTGTATCAGCGGAGTCTCGTCTCATCCTATAAAAAACATTATTAAATGTCACGTTTGATATACAACAAAGTCAGGATGAAAGAGGGAATGCCTGTAGAAAAGATGTGAAAGATCAGTGCACTGTATGTTTTCACATCTTAATATTAGAAACTGTAAGTGGAACATCCTCTATGTGACATTGGTGCTCCACTAAGGAACCCGTGTGGCAATATCACACCTGTGTCATAACTGTTTGTCCATCTGTGGTTTTTCACCGTGCCAGTCCAGTCTGAGAAAAGCATCACCATCGAGCTCTAGATGCAATGAAAAAGCAGATCTCTGATCAGGAGAAATAGAAATATGAAATACATTTCATATATAGCATGCTATTAGATATGGTCTTAGATCCAGGGCAGATGAAATGCCGTTTACAGAGACACATAGCTCTTTTTCAAAGCCTAAATCCAGAGAACCAAAGTGCTCACTGACACTAGCCCGCTATAGTTTGTAGTGTGGGCTGTTTCTCAGTGCTCAGTGCTGAATTCCCAGATCTTTTAGTCCAGCTTTGGGAGCAAATAAAGTTTAAAAATCTAAATTTCCCTGTCTGAGATCATACAGTATGAATGACATATGTGAAGTGTCTTTACAGTGGATGTGATTATGTCGTATCTGTAATGTATCTCATTGTCAATATGATTGTAGTTGTGGTAATGTTCCACACATCTGTGTTGTCAAAGCAATTTTTATGCATGCCAAAGAGAGAGATTTATTAAATTCAGTATGCACATTTGCATTTTTGTCTAACATGTAAACAAAATACTTTGCCAAGTTAATTATAAATAAATACATAAATAAAAGGTGTTTAAATTTGAACCCCTGTTTTGTGGTGAAATTGTAAAAGGAGCAACATAGAAAATGGCTCTGTGTTAGTTATTTAGACATCAAATGGAAATGCAGCTACCACACACTGACCACTGATTGTTTTGGTATGGACCTTAAAAACTACCTCTTAATCTTTACTGAGTCTATAATTCTTGTCAAAATGTCGTGATCACCATACTAGTGTAACACTGTGTGCTGTCACTGCATGCCATGAGGACAAACCTTTTCATAGTATCTAGTATTTGTCTTTGGAAGAACTGCAGGCTAGTACATTTTCCCTGCTGAAACACTGTGCAAGTCATCATCTGAAAATAACTGTCCCTGTGTGACCTTTGAGTAATGCAGCTTTGTTAGAAGATTTGTTAACATGGTTGGTAGTTATATATAGCCTAATACAAAAAAACATGATGTTGTTACACAGTTGCATAAAGCCTACTATAAAGACATGCCCTTATTTACAAGCAGCTACAATAGCTAATTTTATTTTGCTGTTATACTCCAGCTAAAACTATTTGGTAACACACAAACATCTGAGTAAAATAATGCAAAACTGCTAAAATGACACATAAACACTAAAATTGTCAGTGCAGGACTGTTTTCATCTAAAAAGAATAGAAGAGATTGTTGCAAGCACAGTAACACCCACGTTAAAGCTACACTAGTATAGTAACTGCTGCCTCTGGGCCACTTCTGGAGAAGCATTGTTGGAAGTAGCAGCATCAAGCTGACAAAAACAAATGACTGCACATATGGCCTGTTCATCATGACTGGGTTCTATTAATGTACTTCAAATATTGATAAATCTACAGCTCGAGCTGAAGCAAACAAGTTAACTAGTGCTTACCAACGCTGTGTTAGGTAAAAAAGCAGTCATGAAACACCTGTCATCCACGGAGGTATTGCTGTTTCCATAGTAACTATCTTCATTCATTCCTTTCTGGTCAAGTATCGAGTGTGCGCGCTGCGTTGGGCTCTCCTGATTGGACAAAAGTCGGACCATACCATACCGGAAGGAGGGGTGAGTGAGGATTTCTTAAACAACACGTGTATTACTAACCTTTAAAAAAAATGAATGGAAATAGGAAATGTAATGTTGGAGATATCTAACCCTCAGTTGTGTGAGTAGAACAGCTAGCTCCGATTATTCCATGCGCACTGCTATATACAGTTTATGGTCCAGAGTGATACATATACGCTATTAAATAGATCGGTAGATCGGTCGATAGATAGATAGATAGATGCATTTAACATAATAATGCCTTTATAGAAGTTTGCCCTGGGTTTCTAACTTTTTCCCTAAACTTAATAACGAACTAGCTTCACAGTGTGGATGGTAATCTTTAACTCTTGGTTAATGATTATTATCGCGTTAGATTTCCTGTCTGTCTTGAGGGGGTGTACACAAACTGCTGTGTAGGTATAAAATCTTCACAATCACCTGTGATATTCTGACCTGTGATATTCATAGTAAATGAAAACCTAATTTGTATAACAAAGTAGGATGTGATTTGTCTATGATATGACAATGGTGTTGGATGGCACATAAATCCTTAAACTATGTCAACAGATATAGGCTGGATGAGATAATATGACCATGAGGACTTTAAAACTGAGGAGGGCAGCAATGCGCCTTTGCTGCGTCTAGACTGCCGTACCAAGGAAGAAGAAGAAAGGTGTCCTTAACGGGAGGGTTTGATTCGGCAGAGCTTCTGTCACTCATAAGGAAGTCGGTGTTAGGTAGCGCTGTTCCGCCTTTTACAAACTGGCAGACGCAGACGCCGTAGCTGGCAGGCTTGATGTTAGTTTGATGCACACATTGAATGAAATTCAGCATAGCAGGCTGAGGCCACTAGCGACTAAAAATATCTGCACTTAGTAAAGTTGTCTTTCAGTGTACAGCATAGGCACCTGTGGGAACTGTGTCGGCAGAGATAAGTGTACGCAGTGGCAAAACATAGGCTGAAGAGATTGGTGTAAGGAGAGAGGGTACGTGACATTTTCATTTGCATGAACGTTAGCCGGGCTCTCATAGACCAAGTATTTCTGGTTGGACAGGTAGCTAGCTAGCCAGACAGACTCTCGCTATTATTTTTGATGTTTGACTAATGAACTGTAGCTCGTGAACTTGTAACGTTAAGACAGAATTTTTGTTCAAAATTTCACTTCATCTTCTGGGTCTGTGTGCTTTCATGCTAAAGCTACTCCCGGTGTTGCCCGCTTCTGGTACTGTTAACGTTAGCAGTATTTGTTAACTGACAGATACTATGTTGCATATCACCTAGACAAGCTTGCTAGCTAACCGTATGTGGTAATGTACTGTGTAAAAGGTTTATTTCCATACCGAGATTAAGTCTATGCTATATGCAAGCAGATACCGACTCCGACTGTCTCTGTGTCTAGGACCAGGCTGTGTATAGCAATGCAGCGGATTACGGCGCACCTCGTCGCGGGGCTGGTGGCAGCGGTGCTGGCGCTGCTGGCAGAGCAGTGTTGGGCGGACGGCGGGGGCCCTAGCCTCACTGAGCGTGTTATCTGGGCTGTAAATGCCGGTGGTGAAGCACACGTAGACGTCCACGGTATTCACTTTAAAAAGGATCCATTGGAAGGGAAAGTCGGTAAAGGTGAGTTGATGTTATCAAACTGTTAATATGCGTGCTTTGACAGTGTCTTTGTTGAGGTAAAGGCAAGGACTGTACCCCTTAGTCACAGACATTTCAATCAGAAACCTCTGCATGGTTCCGTTTCCGCAGGTAACCACAAACTAATGAAGAGTCAGCATAGGGGACTAGGGCTCCGCCCCCCTCAGCATGTAGAGGAAGCAGGTGGAGTCATGATTAGATTGACACCAGAGAGTCCTTTCTGGCTCCACTTACAAGGCAGAGATACTGTAATAGCAAGCTGGGGTGGGAACAGTGTGCTAACTTGCCATTTGAAACAAAAATGTGGTGCTTTGACTGAAAACAGTCAGTTTCCCAGTAATTCAGCTATTCCTATGATCTTGTGAGCAAAAGTGCACACTAAGCCTGATGCTGTTCTCCTTTGTAGCATCTGATTATGGGATGCGTTTGCCAATACTGCGCTCCAGTCCAGAAGACCAGGTTCTGTACCAGACAGAGCGATACAATGAGGACACTTTTGGATATGATATTCCCATTCGTGAGGAAGGAGATTATATACTAGTTATGAAGTATGCAGAAGTTTATTTTGCCCAGTCACAGCAAAAGGTATGTCATTGTTATTGTCATCTGTCATTGTGATTGTCATCTGTCATTGTGCACACACAAAATATGCATCATTTAATCTTGATTGAATATACTGTTTTTCATACAGATCATATCTAGTATAAGAGGCATGCCATTCTTTGTATTGAATACATATTCCACTGTACACATTTGTACAGATAGTACTCCGGGAGTTTGAACACACACCAGTGTACTCTATTGACGGCACCGTGAACGGGGGGGGGTGGTGTTAATCATTGCTGATATGGGAATGGTTTTTCTAGGTGTTTGATGTCCGTCTAAATGGCCATGTGGTGGTGAAGGACCTGGATATCTTTGAGCGAGTGGGTCACAGTACTGCTCATGATGAGATCGTGCCTTTCTCTATTCGACGTGGCAAGCTGAGTGTGCGAGACGAGGTGTCTACTTTCAATGGCAAACTCACTGTAGAGTTTGTAAAGGTGAGCTATTTTTACTTGACTTGGCTGAGAAATTAGTTTTTCATTCTGAGAAGTAAAAGCAATTTTTCTTTTTGGAAATTTTGACATAAGGAAATTGTCCATTTTGTCTTTTTTTTTCTCTTAACTGAAATGGAACTGAAAACATCTCCACTGTTTTTACAGTGGAGGGATTTTTTTTATCTTTTAATTTTTTAAATTGTTTTAATATAACAATAGATAGCTACGTGATGACAGATTATTAGAGTAAACAAAACTAAACAAAAATTACTGTTTAAATATGGCCTATCAGAAGGAAGGTTTTGACATATAACGTTTTATTTTGTTAACGAGCACAGGCCTGCATTTATTTCAGACCTGAGCCTGTTTGGAAGTGTTAAAGAATTGTTACTAGGTTCGATGGCCACCATGACTCTCATGAAAAACTGGCAGCAGATTTACATAATGATCTCCATGTCTGAAAGTGGCTGACAGCCATACAAATGACTAACAAAAGGCACTCAGGTCCCAGATCTGGATTTGCCTTTATCATATTTGTTCACATGTTGTGTACTGCTGCTATTATTTTTCTCTCCAGTTGGCACCACAGTACTCCTTCAAGTGAGTGGTCACTTGGCTTTGTTTCCGTTTCACATAGAGAAATATGGTTTCTTGTCATTGTGGTTTAGGAAAAGACTTTACAGTATCCAAAAAATCTGTTATGTATATGTTATCTATAATTGTTTTGACATGTCTCCAACATCACTGTTTTGCTTTTTAGTTATTTCACACAATGTGGGGTATTAAATTTCCTGTATGTTCAACTTGTAATCAATACAACACCATATGGTACTATCATGCTGTACTTGCGCTACTGTTGGCATTATTGTCTATTGACTGTCATATTGTAGTGTAGTGTGGAGTGGAGGGTGACGGGTGACCTTGTATCTGTATACTTGGAAGAACTCACTGTAGCTAGGAATACTTTTAAAACTACCCCAAACTACAGTGTGTTATTAAGTCTACATTGTTATTGTCACAGAATGACTTTCAGTTACAGTTATCCAGTCAACACTTGTTGGATACATACTTTACTTAGTCCAATTTTACATCACTACGTCCAACAGAAAGATATAAGGGTCAGAGAGATTACCTTTTGGTTTTGTTTGGAAACCACTCACTAACATTAATGAGGTTACTGTAATCCGTTTGTTCTTCTGACATGGTTAGTATTCCCTTTAAGCCCTGGGTTGTAGCAAATGAAAGATTTTTCTAGTGAGTTCATAGAGCGTGGTTGTAGGCTAAACATGTAGGATGGCATACTTCAGAAAAGGTTTTATGCAGTAACTTTTTAAAAATAGCTCCCCAGACCTCTCTGCAAAAATGCAAATGTTACATGTATCTTCTAAAAAGATACATGTAACATACACGCTGTTCTTTTTTTAAATAATTAAAGCTATTTAACCAATGAAATGGCAGATTAGGTATTTTTGTTTTGCACTCTTTATTCAAATGAAAGCCACCTGTACCAGATGTTGATTCTTTCATCTTCTTAGGCACACCATGTGATCATTTTCCAATGAAAACAAAGAAGGAAGGCATGTTAATGATTGTTTGAGCACCATCTTAAGCATGGGTCATAGTTGACTGATGGAAGTTTTTTTTTTTGTACCTGAAGTTTTATCACTTACAGTGGGTACAGAAAGTATTCAGACCCCCTTAAATTTTTCACTCATTGTTATATTGCAGCCATATGCTAAAATCATTTAAGTTCATTTTTTTCCTCATTAATGTACACACAGCACCCCATATTGACAGAAAAACACAGAATGTTTGACATTTTTGCAGATTTATTAAAAAAGAAAAACTGAAATATCACATGGTCCTAAGTATTCAGACCCTTTGCTCAGTATTTAGTAGAAGCACCCTTTTGAGCTAATACAGCCATGAGTCTTTTTGGGAAGAGTGAAAAATTTAAGGGGGTCTGAATACTTTCCGTACCCACTGTAATTTAGCTTTTGAACACAGTTATCCAACTTAATCATCACTGCAGTGTGCTATCACACCACAACTTTGTTCATAAATACATAATATGTATTAAGAATATTGATAATGTATAATAATCACTAATATTTGGCAACATTTTTTTCTGCTGTGTGTGCTGATATATTTTGTGTTTCAGGGTTATTATGATAACCCCAAGATCTGCGCTCTCTATGTAATGAAGGGGACATTAGAAGGTGAGTTGTGCGACTGCAAACATCCCATAATTGATATGGGTAAACAAACCAGACTCCCATACAGTGACATTAGGCTATGCAAAACCAGCTACATGGTTCAGTGGCTGCAGTCTTCTCTCTTTTACAAAAAAAAAAAGACCACAATGTTTGGAAACCCTTCTAATAAAGTGCATATCTCACCTTTATGCAGTTTTGTTGCCCTTTTCTCCCCATTCTGTAATTTACTAAATAGATATGGGAGGAAGCACACCAGAACGAGAATAAGATGATGACAAACTGCTGGGCTTGGGCTGCCTTCTATTTTAATGCACACTGACTAACAAAAAATAAAATAAAAGCAAAGGCTCGATTAGAATAGTCTGTCGACTGATGGGTCTCTTGATTAAAGACTCGACTAGCCCGCTATTAGGGGGCAGCCTTAAATAATAACAACAGTGAAGTCTAGACCTTACTTTGTAAAGTGTCCTGAGATGGCTTTTGTTGTGATTTGGCGCTATACAAATAAAACTGAATTGAACTGTAATGCATTTGGGATAAAAACTCAGTGCACTGAGTAGTTCCAGAGTCTGGTTCAACACTTTCATATAGTAGTTTATACCACTGCTAAGACACAACCAGATTCTTTCTGTGTGACTAACTTCCCCCCATATTCTCTTGTTAATTTTTTTTTTTTTTTTTTTTTTTTTTTTTTTTTTTTTTTTTTTACTTGACAGATGTACCAAAACTTCAGCCTCACCCTGGCTTGAAGCCTGAAGAAGAGGAGGAAGAAGAGGAAGATACAGAAGGAGGCAATGAAGATGGGAAGAAAAAGGTCCCACCAGGTTCTAAGAACAAGGTCCAGTCAGGCCCCCGAACACCAAACCCTTATGCGGCTGACAACAGCAGCCTCATGTTTCCCATTCTTGTGGCGTTTGGGGTGTTCATCCCCACACTGTTCTGCCTCTGTCGGCTGTAAGCTGAAACTAGCGGCCATGGGGACGTCAAGGGGACAAGACGGACATGAGTCTATGAAGAGAGCGATACGGAGAGAAGAGGGCAGGGAGTCAAAGTCACAACAGCACCACAGGTAAAGTCATACACAAAGGGAGAGAGCCGGAGGGTTGGAGAAAATCCTGATGACGGAGGACAAAAAGAGAATCTTTTCAGAAATCCACTGAGAGATAAAGCAAACGCTGCTGTCGAACTGTATCACTGAGAAAAGAGGAGACGATGTAGGAAGTGTTTGCTGTGTGCTTCTTTGTGAATGTGTTTCACATCCACCTCTGCTGACCCTTTTGAACAATGTTAGCCATTTCCACTCAGAGACTGGGCAGGATTTGCAGACGCCAGTCTTCACTCTTTGAAGCTACATTTCAGCCGCTAAGGGATGCTCAGGAGGGATTGATCTGGGGTGGCTTTTGTAAACTTGAAACATTGTTTTGTACTGGGTGTGGCAGAGAAGCACAGTCCTGCCTCAGTATCTGATCAGACAGGTTACCTTTGAATTGGAAGTGGTGCTGTGTAGAAATAGGTTAAATAGAATAGAAAACATGAACCAGACAATTAGTGGAAATACAGTTGCCATGTGATAGGTTTACGTTTTTATCAACTTGTTGCATTTTTGTTTGTCCACTCAGATCTGGTTAGTCCGACGTCAACATGCCATCACCTGTTTGTCATAAGAAAAGAAGGTCAGCTGGAACTGGGTGGAATATTTTCTGTTTGCTGTCTTGCCTTTCAGTATAGGTTGGGTTTCACAAATTTGTTAGTAGCATGTAGTAGTGTATAGATGTGTTTGGCATCACTACACCAAAAACTGATTCGGGGCAATAAAACGTGTCCTCAGCAGTGATGATAATGAGTTGGATTTGTTTTTATGTTTTCTTTTTTTGGATCCAATTTAAATGGCGGACAAACTGAGAATGTTGAACCTTCAGCTTTGTATTTACTAAAGGGGGCATCTAAAGCTCAAATGAGTCGATCTTTACATCACTGTGTTTTGTGTAATCTTTGCCTTTTCTGTTCATTACATATGTATGTCTGCCTATGTGTTTCACCAAAGAACCTTTTCTTTTTCTGTTAGAAGAGGAAACTTGGCCTGTTTAATTTGACAAATGGCTTGTTAATTCAGCTGTGATGCTTCTGTGGGGAAGAGACGAACTGGGCATAGTAACAACTGATTTAGTGGAGCGGAATTTTCCACTTTTATTGGGGGTGGAGTCAAAAAAGGTTGTCTTTGATTCAAGACGGAACAGTCATTGGCTATGAACTTCAGTCCTCTGTTACCCAACACCAAGAGAACTGGGCATTGCAGCTCAATGTTGATATTAAATCCCAATAATCTGTCAGCACACTAGTTTGATACAAAGTTGCTGTGCAAGTACTACAAGTTGTTCCACCTGCAGGAAGAGATGAGAAAGCACAACATCAGAATAAGTAGAAGATCAACATGTGTTTGGTTTTCTCTCCTTTTGACCTTGGCAGATCTGTTGTCTTAAAGCATCTTAGTGTGAACTTTCAGTGCAGTGAAGCTACTTGTTCTGGTCCTCGAACTGATTAAACAAACATGGCCACATTATTAGAGTCCACTTTGACTGTGTTAGCCTCAGCTTTTAGACAGTGGTATCCTGTTTTTGCCTTCCATGATTCCTGAAAAGCAGCACATGTTGGTCTTCATTTTTAGTGGAGTTTGTTGTGAACCCTCCTGTTCATGGATCTAGTTACTTACCTTTATGTGCGTAGTTTTACTCAGAAGACAGTTTGGAAACTTTGTTTCACTAATTTGTCTTAAAAGTCCCCCAACCCCCTCTCACCGGTATTGCTGTTGTCATATGCAGTACTTGGAGAAACGGTTAATGATTCAGATATTGCGGATCCTTCTCCACTCCTTGATTCTCCTTTTCCTTTTGACTGATGATGGACAAGAAGGTCCAGAAAATACCCAGTCAGTTGTCAGTGGTTTTTGTTTTCTCCAAATTTTTTTTTAAATATATATAATGTTGTGCAGTTAACGCATATTTAAGACAGAAGCACCTTTTTCCCCCTCTGAAAAGATGCAAGAAAATCATTTAATTCAGCACCAAAGTCGCCATGTTCTGTCCCTTTGAAAGTCTACACCGCTCTGTGTGTGTGTGTGTGTGTGTGTGTGTGTGTGT
>NW_018127892.1:3040598-3066856 GCF_001952655.1 Monopterus albus | reverse complement strand
TATATATAAGGTACAATGTTGCACTTTTTAATGGTGTAACACCAGGTTTCTTCTCAACTCTTTTTGTGTTGTAGCTGAGGTGTTGGGGTTTTTACATTTTTCTCACGAGGAAGACTTTGTGGCCTTTCTTCAGGGGAGAAATGGTTCTTGGTACACAGTTTAAAAACCATTACTGGGCATCGAGATTAACTGAAAATCTGATAAATGAGATTGTGTGAAAATGTGGAATCATCCAGTCTATATCATATATAATTTGAACCAGAGTGGGGCTGATCTGGAGATATTTTATTATACGCTTGGATTTGTATGTTTGAGCTTTTTTTCCCTCAGGATCTGTTTTGTTCTCGAGTTTTTAAAACATGTTATGGGTGTGACATTTTGCACTGCCTCATATTTGAAAATTGTCTCTTTTCTTGTCTTTGTTGCCTTGAATTGTTGAATATATTGTGCTTTACCATCATTTGCCTTGAGGGTTTTTTTTTTGTTTTTTGTTTTTTTCTGGGCTGTATATCAAATGAAGTCACCGCCCCCCCTTCCCCTTCCCTTTTTGTTCTGTTAAACAGTTTTTGGGGCTCGAGTTTCATTCCACACAGACAGCTCTTGTTATGGGTAAGGAACACCCGTCAGTAGAAATATTATATTGTGGGCCTGTTGTTAACCTCAGCTCTTCTAGGAGCACAGCCAGTGAAAAACACAGGTCTGTAAGAGAACACTTTTCTCTTATGTATTTAGCTTTTCACCTGTGTTTTTCCAGACCCCTTATAGTCACTATATCTCAAGTTGAAAAGAGCTGGAGTGGAATGAAAATCTGCTCGTTTTGTTTTTTGGTTTTCTTTTTTTGTCCTTCATGAGAACCAAAGAATTGTCTTCATTCTGTCCAAATGAAGATTCTTCGTTTCTCTGGCCTGGTAAAGCAGTGAAAAAACCAGGGGAGGCAAACTTTTATTTATTTTTTCCACCAATGATTATCCATCGAGCCATGACACCCAACCTTCTTGAAATTTTCATCCTAAAATATTTGTTTGAATTGCTCTGTAATTAATGTACATTTGAGATTACCATTTCTTGCTTGTTCCTGTTTTTCTTATCTCTTATTTTCAGAGCAACTGAACGTGAGAATTGAATCGAAGACAAATTTGAGCAGCCAGCTTGTGTGTCGCCCAGGCAGGGGACTCTCACAAGCAGCAAGGTCTGCCACTGATCGCACAGTGTGAGTGAATGAGACAGTGAGTGTGTGCTTACGTACGAGTCCTACTGTATAGATAGTTAAATGCTCTTCTGATGGCCGTAGGCAGCAGCAGGTCGACTGAGAATTGTATTTGAGAATCCTGATTTTGCTCAGATGTGGCAAATATCTGCAAAATGGAAATGCTGATAAATGCTGTCTTTTTAATAAATGTGCTATTTTATCAGAACTGTGCTGCTGCCGTTTGTGACTAGCAGTATCTCAGAATTGCCATAGAGTGTTGGTATGAGATAATGTGGTATTTATATTCTCCTGTGATGAGTACTGTGTCTGTGAACCTATGGTGTCCAAGTGTTTTGGAATTATGCAACTTCTTGGATGCTTAGATACCCTAAACCTCTATGTAACAACATATCCTGAGGAACGACCAGAGAAGGCACAACTAGGTTCAGTGGGGTAACGGCACATGTACAGGCCCTTTTGTTCCTCCAGCTGTAAAAACATCTTACAATAGAACCACGTATCTAAAAGGTGACCAGAATATCACAGCTGAACAAAGTAGACTGAACCACACACTTTTTGACATGAGCCACTGTTATACTGATTTTAATAACCAAAGAATGAATCCATAAACTTAAACTCCATAAACTATTTACATATTCATATATATATATTTACAAAACATTTATAAATTAATAGATTTGACAGTGAAGTGCATCATTTTCTTGAGTTTTGAGACGGCTGTATGTCAGTTTAGCTTAAAACGGTAATTAATCTTATAAAATGTTTCCATGCAGAACACAGTCCAGTCTGTTTGCCATTATCTGTAGTACAGTGCCATGAAAGGTGTGTGTGAGAGGTGAACACCACCAGTTGCACAGGACACCCCCAGTCCAGCTTGACTGCAGCCCAGGACCAAGCCCAGCTCCATAGCAGGCAGTGTGTCAGCACCGCCATCCTCCCACCCGTCCCCATCGGTGTCCTGCAGAGCATTAGGAGCAGGCCTCTCTCCTGGTGGACCCCCCCTGGAAGAGAGCACCACTTGCCGCATGTTCACCAAGTTGGGACCGCCTCTGGCACCTCCTGCCGCCTCCTGCAGATTCTGGAAAAGGAACAGCAGGTCCACTCTCAGCTCCACCATGTTACCCCGTGACCGCAAACTATACCTAAAGGACGTGAGGGAAAACGGGATTAGAACCAGGTCTGACATGCACAAAGGCAATCAGTTCAACATGTCGTCTTTTAAAGGCCTTCACACTGAGTAAAAGTAAGAATCATGTTGAGAGTGGGGTGTTGACCTTGTAGCGAGGTTGCGCTTTGCCATTGTTGGAAACACAAGCTGGATGTGCAGATGCTGAGGGTTGGAAAGTTGGAGGTGAAGCTCAGCCTTCATAACTGTCAATGATAAAATCTCCCTGGTGAAGAGAAACTCCACATCTGTGTCTGAGGAGGAGGAAGTGGAGAGAAAACACTTAACAGTCTGTCAGTCACAGTACAGTTCAAGTCTGAGCAATTCATGCCACAGAGCAGCACATACACCTTCAGGCAAGCTCTTTTTCTGACAAATCCCAGGAGTTAAAAGAATTTTCCATCACAGAGGTGATGTTTTCGCTCCTAATACCTTGTTAATGTGGCAGCAGGATATCTCAGCAATTCTTGTCAGGGACATTAAGCCAGCTAAAGACTCATTTACATGCAGATAACGCAGCCCTCTATACAGCTGTGTTAACCAAGCTATTACCTTCCTCTAAATTGCTTTTCAAACTTTCACTCCAGCACTGCAAAAGTTAGAGAACATTTCTCCAGTGTCACTATTAAATTACCAGATGGCCTGGAAGTCAAGAAGGGAATTCAAGTGAATTTGATGAGGCTTTATGAGCAAGGCTGTTTTTCTCCCAATTAAACATATAAAATGTTTTCATGCAGAACACAGCCTAGTAGAGATTGCTTTTATATATAATTTTTTGTCCCATGCAGATTTGTATGCCTTGGATACCAAAACTAATCTACATATTTCATGGTCAACCTATATTTAAGCAATGGCAATCATGTGCTTGGATGTAACAATAAGGTGAAGAAGTGTTTTCCACTGTTGGTGCTTTGCAGTGTGGAAGGTCCTTGACCTGGCCTTGTGGAGACATCACCTTTAGTTTCAGTAGCTATTTTCACATATTGCATTTTGCTACATTTAGTCGAATTAACATGAAAATAACTGATCTGATTTCCTAGCTGAGCTCTGTAGCCCCTCCGGGCCCGTGCGCCTCTTTGTACCCTAGACCAACTCAACACAGCCATCGAGTTTAAGAGCTGCATTTTAAGCAAACTGTTAAAACAAGGGTTGTCGCTTGATCTACCTTGTCTTACCTGCTCTCAGGCGACCTTGAATCCCTTTGACGCTTCTGCAGTGTAGTCCTTCCTGACAGCAGTGGTAAACCTGTCGGACAAAGCTGAAAAGAGGCTTTTCTGGGAAGACCGGGCCCTGTGAAGCTCTTGGGGAAAAGGGTCGAACACGGAGATGCAACACTGTTGCATTATCCTCAGGAACTTGTTGCGCGTTTTCAAGCAAAGGTGCCGCCAGCTCTGCGCACCGCTCCCGGTGCTTCTCCGCCATCCCGCGTCTCCATCGCCTCAACGCGTCTGTGCGTAAAGTTAATCCGAGGGATTCATCAGCAGTTTTCGGCGAATGTGATGGAACTCCTTGCGTGTTCACCGCGCGACCAAATACTCCAGTGTCAACTGTCATCATCGAGAGAAAAAATGGAGCGATCCAAACGCAGTGAGAGGCGACCATGGTAATATTTCTATATTCTTAACTCTGTGTCTTCAGTGGTGAGTAAGCAGCTTCTCTGTGGTGCCAACTCTCCAAACTCGGCCTGCTATATACCCCACTAACAATGGGGACATCTTACCACTTAGAATTTGAATCCTGACCCTCTCTTCAGTCCCTGCCCCTTTTTTGTTCGTGCCTTTAGGCACCCATTGTCGCCCCCCCCGCTGCTTTCTTTCTATGCGCCTGCATAATAAGGCGCCCCAGAGAGCGCCGACCAGTCCATTCTAATTCAGCTACTCAGCTAATGACTCCAATTACTCCGTATTGGGATCATTAGGAACGGTCTTATTTACAACGATGCAGCAAAAAAAAAAACCTGATATTTTCTGAGCAAAGCGTTGCGCACGTCCTCTTTCGGGTGGTTTTAACCATTTAGAAACATGCGAAGGCTGAGGTGTAAAACAATGGGGGCCAGATTACAGGATCACATGCAGGCTGCTGACGGCCCTAATAAGGCAGTGCTTGTGTATTTAAACAAGTCTTTATAAAAGTCACACAAGACAAAAACCCGAGAGGATCATGTGTTGATTTAATTTCCACTGATGATGCAGTACAATATACCACAGTGAATCTGTTCAGCAAAGGATCCAACACAGAAAACCTTTTAACAAATGACACTTTCAAGGGAACTACACTAAAACAGCACTTTTTGGCTACCAAAAAGTCGATTTGAAATAAACTGAAATTGTTTTTATTAAAGTTTTTAGAAACGTGTACCATTAAGCCATTACAGTAAGTGCTGTGACAACAAGCATGATACTGTACAAATACACTAAGTTAAATATAATTATTTAATGTTGCTTTAGTCAATTTTCTATTAAATGAAACATTTGCTGCAATGATGTGACTTAACAGAAACAACTGAGGTGAAAATGCTGTAAAATGTGTGAACAGCAGCTTAACATGACCAAACTAATATAAGATATAAAAGTTAACATTTTGAACAATTTGTGCTCAAACAATGGAGAAAACTAAAGCTGTGAATACAGCTCATTGTAAATATAATTGATTCAACCTTTGCCAACCGTTCTCCAGTAAATTCAGCATTTTGATACAAATTTTAAAGTTTGTAACATCAGCACCTAAAAAAACAGAGTAAGCTTTAAACTGTATCTGCAAATTTTCTTAGTTGACTAAGTTTACTTACAGGACAGTTCTTCTCTTTAACATAACAGTGCTATTTTGTCAGAACAGGTGGACTCCGTGTTTCAGTAGCTTGTGTCGGGCCTTGGTGGGCAGTGAGAAAGCACTATCCTGGTAGTATGGGATGCCTGAGTTCCTCAGTGATCCTCCATGCACCTGGAAGTAAGTCTCCTGGGCCACGCTTCTGGTTCCATACACAGCAGAACTGGCACTCCTGTGGTGAAAATGTCACAGTGATGACATACAACAGAAAAGAGCTAGGTGACTTGATAAAGAGAGCACAGAGAAACAACAGAAAGCGTTGCTTTTCCAGTAAATGTGACTTGCTAGAGTGTGACTTCTGCAAGTAGAGGTGGAACATTTAGGGTTAGTGGTCAGGAACAGTCACAAGAAGTGACAACCCCCATCCCCAACTTGTACTTGAGGAGCTGTGAAAGGCACGAGAATACCCCCGAGCCATCACGTCACTGCCGTACTGACCTGATAATAGCCTCCTGCAGAGTTTCAGTGTTACAGAAATGCAAGTGAAGAAGTGATGTGGCTCGGACAAAAGGATGCTCTGGGGCTCCCCGTGGTCGGCCAGACAGGTTGGCTGCAGACACACACAATAACAGTGGCATGTTAACCTGGACAGTCATGTCTGCAGCACAAAGGAATGCTGATCATAGGCTTACTAATTAGTCCTTAGCTCATGCAAGGACAAATACAAAACTACACCCCACCCAAAGAGAGTAAAAAGAGATATGTGGGAGTATAAGGGGGCTTACTTGTCAGTGTGCTCTGAATGCAGTCAAAATGGGCAAAGATGTAGAAATCTGGACTGTCTGGGGCCCCTGGAAAGATGGCCCTCAGATGGGCCTCCAGTCCATTCAGAGACGCCAGGCTGCTGTAATACTAGAAACATAAAAGCAGAGCTGATTGGCCGAAAAAACTGTTATAAGCACTGCAAAGACAAATTAGTGAGCTCATGTAGCTATAAACTTAAGGAACTGACTTAATGCCTTTTTTGTGCCTTAGTCTAATGAATTCCAGCTACTGCAGTAGTAGACACTGTGAAGCATTACATTAACTGGGTCATGAAGCTTCTTTTAGCTCCACTTGACAAGAAAACTAACTTTCAAACCTTCAATGTGGTAATGTGTAAAATATTAGAGAAGTCAGTTATTTCAAAGGTTGCTTTTGTTTCTCACCACTTCCTCTGTAGAAGCTGTGTCACTCAAAAAGTGAGGCTCCACCAGCAGAGCCAGTACCAAGCCTTTAACCCGGTGCAGGTACAGCGTCATGGGGATCAGTGTACTCTCCTCTGGGCCGTCAAAAGCACCAGAGTGAGGAGGAGGCTCTTGCTCTGGCTTGTGTCCTTGTGCGCCCTCACTGCCAACTCTATCTCTCACCACCATGTGAGCATCATGTGATTCCTCATTCCCAGACTCAACTCCTCTGAAGCGAAACACTCTGTCACAAGCCGCGTCTCCATCTCCTCCATCCCCACTAATGTGGGAGTTTTCTTCAAACACTGAGCCATCTCCTTCGCTGTGTATCCAACTGTCCCCACCTCCTTCGCTGTGAAAGCTGTAATAATGTGATTCCTCCTCAGCTTCATCTGAGCGTTTTCCATTTGAAGAAGGAGGCTTGAGGCGCTGTGGTGGGGGGTGTGGTGTGGCAATGGTGGTCTGTGATGGAACTGGGCTAAACATGAGGTTATCTGATTCTGACAAGCAAGAGCTGAAGGAGACTTTCTGGGGTGGCCAGGAGGAATTCGGATCAAAGGAATCTGACACTGTGAAAGCCATGTCAGATAAGGTTCGTGACAGACGGGTCTTCTTTGGGGAAGCGTCGTTGTGTGGAGTAGAGTGGGAACTGGAGGGTGGAGGGAGATAGAATTCTCCTGAAATGTTACTCAAGTATACTGTTTTGAGTAGCTTTTGTAAGTTAAATACTTTCTATAAACAAAATAACTGAATCTTGGGAAAGGAAGCCGCTACCTGAAATCTTTGTCGACCGGAACAGACTGCAGGTACTGGAGTTCAGACATAGTCAGGAACACTGCAGTGGAGCTGACGGTGCTGCCAAATGAGCTGGAGGTGCTTGGTCCATTGGGCCTCTGAGCCTAAATCAAAATAGAACCTTTTCTTTAAAAGGAATGTTTTGGAAATATGCTTATTTGCACTCTTGCTGAGAGATAGGTGAAAAAATTGATATAACCCTCATGTTTGTACACTAAATATGAAGCTGGACCTCTGAGCTGTTTTGTACTTTGTCTATATAATTTCCTTGAAGAGGGTGGAATGGAATACTTGGTCAACATACTGTTAATAGCAAGTACAATTACAATTGTACTATTACAAGAAACTGGACAAAGGTAGCACCACCGAAAAGGACCAATAGCTAACACTTGCTGAAGAAATGTTCTTGTTGGAAAAACTGACACATATCTTGAGGCCACAAAAAGCACAAGTGGAAGGAAAATGTGGAAAATGGACATTATACAGGAGTCAAAATGACAACAGAACACAAGTCCAAATTAATCCATTGGACACAGTGTAAAGGACAAACCATCTACCCATTCTGTGTTTGTTACTGTAATTGTCTGTTGGCAAAAAAAAAAATGTGAAAAACATTAAGCTGGAGCCAGCAGTTGGCTAGCTTAGCATAGCATAAAGACTAGCAACAGGGAGAAACAACTAGCCTGGCTCTGTTCATAGGTAATAGAATCTGTCTGGGATGAACTCTTAAAAAAGTAGAAAGCAGTCTAGCACATTACCTTTGTAAAATGGCAAATAGTTGTTTTTATACTTTGGTTTTTGTACAGATAAACAAACAAGAAACAGTGTTGATTAATGAGCTTTAGAGGGCTATCTGTTTCCCCTTTTTGCAAGTCTTTGTGCTAAGCTAAGCTAACAGGCTCCTGGCTCCAGCTCCAAATGTCAGTGGCATCAATCTTCTCAGGTAACTGTCAGCAAGAAAGGGGATTAGCTTATTTTCGAAATGTTGAACAACTTTATTAAATCCCCTCCTGTTACTTTATGACAGTGTCTGAGGGAAACACTGGTTACTAAAGTGGGTTTCAAAGACACTGTGTGGCCTTTTAACAAGTGGGTTGGAAAGTGGGTCCCAGGGTGACACCGGCTGAGAAACACTGTTTTAAAAGATCGTGGGCTAGTTCTCAGAAAATAAAAGGTTTATTGTTGCAGTTCTTCAGTTTAATAAATGATAAGTTAGTGCAAGATAATGTAAAATAATGACAACTTTTTAGACTAGTGATTAGTTTACTCTTGACAGTATATTATACACCAGTGCTCTAATGCAGATCTGTCTGGGGGCCCTTGGTAAGAAAAGTTTTAAAGTTTAACATCTGGACAAAATTTCATGTCATACCTTGGTGTATGTTTCACTCTCATGCACCATGACCTTCATTGTGAGCTTTGGAGACATTTGTGTGCTTACAACCCTGCAGAGAAAAAGGCAGAAAAGTCTGGTGTTGGACCATGTTTAGAAAAAACTATCTCACTAAGGGGTGGATATTATCAACATGACAGCCTACCTTCCTCTGAAAAGAATACAGCCTGCTAACACGGGAGGGCAGCGCTGACAGGTCTGAAGTATGAGAGCAGCTTTGAGCAGCAGAAGTGGGTCAACCTGAGAACAAAAAATGTATTTGTGTCTTCAGTTTCTAAGCACATAAAGTGAGAAGTGATACAGACGGGTGACAAATTAAAGGAAAACCCTTTCTGTTATAGCTTGCACTACTGTCACTGACTGTACATGGTTTTTTTTTTTTTTAGTCATAGCCTATTGGTTGTACCATTGTTATCCTAATAACTTTTAATCCTGTTTCTTATTCTATTTTATTCCACTTTTATTCTATTTAAGTTCCTAAATGGCATGACACTCAATACTAGGTGAGAGAGAAACGGTATTTCAATTTTCTGTACGTCCTGCACATATAGTGAATTGACAATAAAAATCTTTGAACCTTGACTAAATGAACAGTCTCTTCCAGGATGACAGTACCCCCATCTACAGGGGGCATAAGAGGGAATATCTTTAGGAAGAATGGTGTTCATGCTTCCAGTAGAGTTCAGAGACTTGGAGAGTCAATGCCAAGGAGCACTGAAGCTGTTCTGGTGGCAGTGTGGTGGCCCAGCACCTCACTGAGACACTTTATGTTGGGCTGTCCTTTCATTTGTCACCTGTCTGTATATACTGTATTAAGATACAATATAATAACTTTATAACTTCAGTCATTATACCAAGACACTTGTGAATATTGGAATATGATTATTTAAGTGGTTAGATCCTCTATGGCATCATGTAACAGACTTGTCTCAAACAAAGGGATTTGATAAAATGTGCATTTTGTACATTTTCATTTAACTTTTTAAGTGGCTATCCAAAAATACCCAGTATTTACGGGCATTTAGTTGAGAGCTTGCACACAAATGTATCTTCTAGGTACATTAATAAGCAGAGTCTTTATTGTGAGAGTTTACACAATACCACAGGACATTGTGACATAGTCATAGGCTGTCTGTAAGCAGAAGCAGCATTAGAAATGTCACTGCACGTAAAATGCAGAATTCTCACAACAGTTTGTACATACTTTAGCTGAGTCAATGGTCCTCAAGCAGCTGAAGATGTGCTGAAGCTCGGAGGAGCCTGACCGCAAGTGGGAGAGGTACTGCGCCCATCGAGCAGCCAAAGATTCCCGACTGTTAAGCTACAGCACAAAACAAAGTTCAAATCACAATTCGCAGGGATACACATTATATGTCTAGCTTTAAAAACTGTCATGCATTTTTATAATGCATATCATTTTGAATTTCATTCTGATCCTCCCATAAAAACATTTAATGTGCTGGACAAAAAGGCCCCTGGTTTGATACTGAATTATCTCCTTGTTTCTCTTTTACTGTGATTTTGACTGTGAGCTTAGACTGCACCTGGTAGCTCTGTCGGACAGAGCCATTGTAGAAACAAAAAAGGTTTATTAGCTGATCCAGAAGCTCACAGATGCTGATGGTTGGGACTTCCACAGAGCAGCCCAGAGCCTGGGAGGAAAAAAGAAACATATCCCCAACAACAACCTATCAAAGACTCATATTCAAGCCAAAATACAGACAACACACATCTTGAAAAGTTGCTGCCAGACCACCCGTGGATGCACTCACCCAAAAGAAGTTATCTCTCATACGGATGGCAAATGTATTGCGGTGTAGCCTCAGTGAACATACAGGCGAAGAGGAAAGCTCAGAGACACACTGGACCACGCCAGCAAGCTGTCCACACAGCAGCTCCTGCTTATCTACAGGGGTCTTACAGAAACATAGAGGGAATTATTCAGAACTGATGTCTGTGGATTAAAATATAAACACACAAACATAACCATACTCATCAAAGATCCACCCACAACACAAACAAATATACAAATTGCAGCAGTTTGTGAGAGACAGACCTCTTCAGGATAGAAGTAGCATATTCCTTCTCTTGTGGGGTCACCCTCTCCTCTGACCTTGGATTCATCATAGAGGAAGAAATAAGTACACCTGCAAAATAAATACACAAATGTCTAAACTCTCTTTTCAGTGGATGATAAGCAGTCAGAATTGTTAGGCTTCAGAGTGATGTATATGGGTCCCATAGAGTAACAGAGTTTGTACTCAGTCAGTGATGTTGTCTTCCATCCATTTATTCATGTGATTTGCAAGAAAAGATACATGTCAGTTGCTGTTGTGATGCTCCATCACATGATGTTCCAGCCGTAACTGAATGGATTCTGTGAATGGCTAATTACTTAAATGTGCATTTGGGGGGTAACGAGATGTGGTGATATTAAAACATGACGATATTTCTCGTTAAGGTAAAAGCTGTCTTACAATATCAGTACATAGTAGAACCAGAGCACCAGCCGAGTGTGACGCTATGTTAATATTATTAGTCAAGCAAAAATACAATTCCCTGCTGTGTTTTAATGCAGGGGGCAGTGTTGATTGGGAGGGTGATGGGTTGTGGGGGAGTATTGTAGGCATGTACTATGTGGACACAGTGGCTTTATTCACTTATTCACATTTCCATTGTGTTTTGGTTTGCCATGCTGCCAACAAAGCCTACTCTACCTTAGCACCAATTGTACCACCAGTGTGCTGGCACTGATGGATAAAAAATAGCAGTGAATGCTCATGCTAACGAGGTAAACAAAAGAGTCCTCTTCCCATGGATGTCCACTTCCGGACACAGCACCTTTGCCGGATGATGTCACCTCCAGTGCTGAAAATAGCACAGAAGGTCACACACAGCTTCAATTAGTAGCTAGAAGCTGATGAGACTCATTAGAAATCCTACAGGAGAGGAGCCTGTCAGCTGTGTTGGTGGAAAAACCTTTCACAGTGCTTGTGTATTGTTGTCTTTTACTGCATATAATCCATACTCAGAAAGTAGAACTGAAGTGACAGTCTTTACATTAGTTAAAACATTTCAAAATGCACTGGCACCGTTTTGCTTTTTTCTTTTTTTTTTTTACTTTCAGTCGAATAAAAGACTATTTTTCCAGTCATATATTTCGTCATTGAAGATTTCCTTAAAAAGTGTTGAAGTATCGTCTCGTATCGTTCTCGTGAACCCAATATCGTGTCTGGTCTCATCTCATGAACTAAGTGTATTGACATACCCCAAATGTATATGTCAGTATTAAATGGTGTCATCTCAGCTGAGGATCTGATCGGAGGTTTCACTTCACCACCTAGTGATCTGAGAAGGCTAATAATCGGCTCGCCAACTTATTTCTGCGGTAAAACTGGAAGCAGGCTTTTACCTTCTTGAGTCTGGCGACATTAGCTCAGCCATCACTGACGCAAAGTCCAGACAAATCGATACGTTTCTCACTCATCAGTCTTCTGGTATCCGTGTATTTCTAGTCCAACAAGCTGTAGATGCGAGTTTTGTCCAAAAAAAAAAAAAAAAAAAAGTAAAGGGGAGTGTTTCAGCTGCGACTCCGGGACATTTATTTCAAATCCTACGCCACAAACAAACAAAATGCCAGCTGCCCGCTACACTTAGCATCAACAGCTGGGCCTATTAGGCTACAACTGTGAGTTTTTTATCACCGTTTATAATCTAATATGAGGAATGTAGGACAGCCACAAGTAGTGGAAGTCATGTGAAAGTACGGCAAGCTTACAAGGACAAACTAGTGCGCCATTGACAGACACGCAACAAGTCGCGCTAGACTGCAGGGGGCATTAATTAAGGTTAAATTACAAGGATACTTATCAGACTGGCTTTTGGGACTTAATTTATAGCAGTGGCGCTATACAGGTGCCTACAGGCTTTCTGATTCTGTAATCTTATTCTGTTTATACTTTGACACATTTTTATTGTACAGGAATTTTATAGTTGCCTACAGACCTCAGTTTCAATTTTTTGTAATTTTAACATGTTTTTCTTTTCTTTAGTTTATGTCTTAACATGTTCTGCTTTTAATTTTAATATGTTTTGCTGTGAAGCAATTTGAGCAACCTTGGGCATTGTAAGGCACTATATAAACAAATGCATTAAATTAAATTTAATTACATTATTTTACTAAGCAAAGTACTTAGTGAGAATGTCAGTGCTTTAGATAAGGTCCATTACAAGTATAAGTCCTGCATTCATAGTGTTACTTAAGTAGATATACAGTGTGTTTTAATGTATTAAGATACTGTGCAAGTAGGCTGTAGCTTTAACTACTTTATTGCCTATATGAAATTGATCATATTTTATAAAACTATTGGTTACTGCAATAGCAGGCTATAAATGATTGATCTCCAGAGTATATTATTATGGTGGTTGTTGTTAGCAGTAGTAGCAGCAGCAGCAGCAGCAGTAGTAGTAGTAGTAGTAGTAGTAGTGAACTACTGTAGGCTATAATGCTTGGCAAGTCATCTTTAGCATCTTAGCACTAATAATCATAGCTACAACAGCAGAGGTTCAGAAGGTTTCAGCTGTTCACTATCTGTAAGCTCATTTTTCATCAACGTCTGAATGTTGTTTGACAGAGGCTTCATATTCTTACAACATCAACACAGCATTTATTTTGGAAAGTACTTCTGCAACATCTAAAAATGTTTCATCCCTGTCCTGGAGAGAAATGCTCCATTTGCAACTGCTGAGGCTGCAAGAAAAAAGATACCGAAGATATGAATTTTGATTGTAATAAATAAAGGTGGACTATGTGGAGGTAGGATCAGCAATTCCGTGCATTATTGCTGTAAAGTTCCGTTAACCTGAAAGAGGAGATAAGTGCCTCAACCTTCATCCTTCAAACGCAACTATGCATATGCGCACACGCTGCAATTAAAGAAATCCTGCAAACAAAATTGAGCATATTTTCATAATTCAAATTATAAAAGGCTAGGGAAGCGCAACCACGTTATATTCGTGTCCCATTAACCTATATATGATGGCGTGAAAACAAAGCTTCATTGTAGGTTTCTTCCCATTGGATCCATGATGAATCTCATTTTCTGTGCTCGATTGCTGATGGCTTGAGAAGTCGGCCATGAACGCGCACAGCTCTGTCCGCCAACTGGACTCAGATGCACAGTACACGATTTTATAGATATGTCGCACCCGTTCATAAGCCAGGATTCAAGCATATATCCTAGATCGACTCTTCTGTTGGAGGAAAAATGTGTGTTCCTAATAAGGCGACAGTCAGCCCGCCATTTTGTACAAACCTGTGTGCATGAGTGCAGAGCACCGTGCGCTGGATTCCTCTGTGACAGTAGCTGCCGGGGAATACTTTGGATGTGCACACCGAGAAGTGGTCACCGTGGCATTTAGTTCATGTTCATAGTTTGGCAGCACAGGTTACAGAATAACAAATATGTGCATACATGTTGAAATATTGTGAGCGTCTACGTCATCAAACAAGAATAATGCATACTAATACACAATGAATAATAACTAACTTTTAAAACCGAGTGCTTTTAATCCTTTTCTTTACAGACAAATGAAATAGAAAGGCAAAACTGGTCAGCGTATGTGACAGCTGAAAACATAAAAATATATCAGATACATAAATGAATTAAAGAATGACCTTTTCTTTTTGCATTTAAAGGAGGACAGTGCCATGACTTAGAGCTGCAATGCCATTTCTAATGCAAAGTGTAACGTAATCTGTGCTGCTGTTTTCACTTTACACATTTTATTACAAATATTAAAGCAAACTCAGGTGGAGTTGGCCACAGTGAGTCTAAATCCTAGAGATAAGACAACCAAGAAATGGTCTTGACTGGTCAGACCTCAGTAGTAAAATCAGGTTTTGTAGTATTGCAACTTATATTTTCAAAGCTGCCTATCTAACCTCTTTGTTATTAATTATACATATGCTTAAATACCCTACATTTCAGCTTTACAATAGTTATTGTATCAGCAGTGAAGTCCTACAAGTTCCTGGGCTCCACTCTCTCCCAGGACCTGAAGTGGACGTCCAACATCAGCACAATCACCAGGAAGGCACAGCAGAGGATGTACTTCCTGCGCCAGCTCAGGAAGTTCGAGATGCCCCAGGAGCTGCTGATACAGTTCTACAGAGGAATCGTCGAGTCTGTTCTCTGCACCTCCATCACTGTCTGGTTTGGCTCAGCAACCAAACAGGACAAGTACAGACTTCAGTGGACAGTCAGGACTGCAGGAAGAATCATCAGTGCCAGCCTGCTCTCCATGGAGGACCTGTACACCTCATGGGTCAAAAGGAGGGCGGAGAGGATCACTGCTGACCCCTCACATCCTGGACACAAACTGTTTGACCTCCTCCCCTCTGGACGGCGTTACAGGTCACTGTACACCAAGACAACCAGGCACAGGGACAGTTTCTTCCCCCAGGCCGTCACACTGATGAACACTTAACCAACAGTATGACTGGACAATAACCCTCAGTGCAACACCTCATACAGATTATACAGATCCACACAGGTCTCTAGTTTTAAGTACTCTATTTTTATTCCTACTTATCCCATTTCACAATGAGCATTCCTTTGTCTGTCTGCATTGTTTACTGCCTGTTTATACAGTTTATTTTGCATCGTTTGCCCTGGTTGTTGCTTGTTAATGTTGCTTATTTTGTTATATTATACAGCCTTACGCTGCTTTACTGTTTACTTGCCCCTTGCATGGGGACATGTACATACACATGAGAACCGCTGTACCAGAGTCAAATTCCTCGTGTGTCTAACACACCTGGCCAATAAAGCAGATTCTGATTCTGTAAGATGAGGCAATTTTGAATAATTTAATGTTTTTGTGATATTGAACAAGGGTGTACTCAGTTTTGCGGTAACTGTAAAAATATTGCTTTAACATATTCTAATAGTAAGATAACACTGGGATTACTTTACGTGGTCACATCAGCTGCTTATCAAGTAATAAGATTTCTTTTTCCAGCTTCCTCATTTTAAGCGCTCTGTAAGCCATCTGCTGGTCACGGTTCTCTATCTCCTTTTTGAGGTAACAGCAGTAAAGAGCTCTTATGTCCTCTGTCCGCCTCTGTAAAAGAAATTAAACATGTGTGCTCATTTTGATCTTACTCCTTGTCATTACCATGGCCCACTACTGGCACATGAATCTCACCTCTGCACGTCTGATGTCGGGTGTAGCAGGTGGCGAGGTAGCCCTCTCCTGCAAGCTGCTACTACGCACATACTACAGAAAATAACCAAGTACATACGTTAAACATTTAAAGACAAATGCTTCAAAAAACATGCACATTTAGAAGCACTTACCCCTTCAAAATGTGCATCACTGACATCTGTGCCATCACTGCTCAAGCTCTCTGGTTCAGTTTTTGTTACAGGCAGGAGGAGAACAGGATGGCCTGACACTGTGGTGATGGGGCCAAGATTACATTAAGCTAAGTGGTAAATTCCAGATGGACTTTAATGAGAGATTAACTTCACCTACCACTAATAAAAGAGCTTTCAGATCCAGTCAGTTGCTCAATACAGGCACCCCCAGGGAGGACCTCCACTCTCAGCCTGTTGTCATTGTGCTGTGACACATTCTCCTCCACAGGGGCCAGTGACGGTGTTGCTGACCCATCCTCACTTCTCATCACTTCAGCCCTTCTTCTTTTTGCTGGATATGGATAGATCAGAGAGGTAAAACACTCTCCTGGCCATTAAAGCCCTTCAGTGAAAACAGAGTTGCAATAACAAGGCTACCTGTTTGCACTATGTTTTTATGTTTGACTTTCACTTGCTGCCATGTCCGTTTGTAGCCACTGTCCGACACCCTGGGAAGTCATTAAAAAAAACGTCAGTAAAAACATTTGAAGAAAGTTCAACTGTCCGAGTGTAGGCTATTAGAAATTAAGTTCAGTTATTCACACTTGACTTGCGTTGTCTTACGCATTTATCTTATCAGCAATTCTCTGCCATGCTTCCTCTCTCAGTTTAGAGGCGCTGGTAGTGTTGGATTTGGCTGTTAATATCCCTCTCTCTTCTTCATACAACTTCAAAATGAGATCCTGCTCTTTAGAACTGAAAAAATGTGCCCTCTCTTGTTTTTTCATCATCTGGAAATCTATAAAAACACAAAAATAAAGGAAACGTACACGTAAATTCGTGCAAGTCAAACAAAAAGTGTGCTTTTGTATAGTTTACACTGTCGCATGAACAACGTATCCTCACCTGTGTGTTCATAAACTGCGATCCGGGTTTCAGCGTGCGACTGATCTTCCCTTTATGGTGGAGCGGGTGCGCGCAGTTATCCGAGATGTTTCAATGCTAGATTTAGTAATCAAATCGTAACCCGCGGTCGTGAGACGCAGTAAACCCCAGGTTAATCAGTGCGGTAGTTTGCTACGGTATGCGTCACATCACAAAAATTGTCTAGGCGACAAGAACGAGGACAAGATAACCGGTATCCCGAAGCTGAATATCGACAAGCTTTGTCAACCCTGGATTTTGTTATTCGGCTTAAAGCGCGTTCATGTGAGAGGTGGAGTCTTTAGCCAAGAGTAAGTCACGTGGCTCAGGTCCGGCGCATCAAACCAGATTATATATTGTTATTCCCTGATTCCATATGGGGAATTTCATGCAATAGATAGGTAAAATAACAGACAAGGACATAACTATACAAATTTTAAAAGGTGCAGAATATTGTATTTTTAATGTTTAGCCAGCTGTTACATCTTTCGGAGATCAAGCAACCTGGGCTAGGCTTCAGAGGTGTAAGACAGATTGGACAAAAAGAAAACTGGCTGAATTCTATTCTGCTTTGGTCTACACATGTCCGATCACTGAGATGCTTGAATTTAACAGAGCCATTTTATTTATACCTGTGCTTTTTCTCCATGTCTTATAAAAATATGTTGTTGAAGCATCCTGTTTTACTTAACAGTTTTTGCCTTAACTGTTCTGACCTTACAAAGTGTACATTTTTTATAAAGATCAATAAAACTGAAAATGAATCACACCATCCAATATGATGATGTGAGTGTCACAGTTGGGCATGTGCTATTTGCACAGAGAAGCACTTTATGAAAGCAGATGTGTGAGTGAACCAAGGATGTGCAGGGCCTTTAAATATCTATCATTTTAATTAAATTTAGTCATATTCAAGTGAATGTAAAGCTGAGATTCCCTTAGCATGTTAAGCAACTTAACTATAGTACACTAGCACATAGGCCTTTTTTCACAGCTGGCATTTTAACTTGTCAGAGTAAGAAAAACATAAGCATTTCTAATAACATTATCACAGGCAGTGATACAAGCCACTGCCACAGTGAGGCAGTGGCTTGCTCAATACCATGACCCTGAAACTGAAGTCTAAAGCTACCATGATTCTTCATTTTATAAATATGTTTTTCCTACTGATGCCTTCTGTGAAACAAAACAAAACAAAAAAGTTATTCGAATAAATACCTGGAAAACCCTAAATTCAAAGTACATGACATCAACACAGATGAAATACAACATAAGCTGAGGTAATAACAGCTACTTTATTTGTGTTAATTCAGTTTAAGTGGACATTTTGTTTAATGGTCCAGAGCAAAGGAAATGTTGTTTCAGGTGCTCTGTGTTGAGAGCACAGAGGTAAACACAAAAATGAAAAAAGTAAACTATGAACGGGAGTGTGGTCCTGTAACATACACTAACTGGTCCCTGCACCAGTTATGAGGTCTGGAGTGAGGGTTTACTCATGGCTCTCATAGCCACCAGGCAATGCATTCACATGTGGGTTGTGGAAAAGGGTTTTGTTGCCATCTCCCCAAGGAAAACGCTGAGAGGAAAAAAGGACAAGACATAATTAAGTCAAAATACTGATAAATCCTGAAATGACATTTTGAAATGTGAATTATTTAAGCTACATAAAGAGAGACCTTTGAGCGAATGCGAAGATGAGAATAGGGGACGAACTCTGGCTGCTCATGGCTATGATGCTGCGCTTTCAGGAACGTGTTCAACATGCACACCCCAACACCAGGAAGGGCAACCAGGAAAGTCAGCATCTTCCATGTCTTGGCTGGAAGAGACAGGAAATGCTAGGTTTAATGAACAAAATGATTATACAAATATACATCCAGACAACACTAGGGCTGCTGAGAATTAAGTGCTGTTTAGACACACAATTCAAAACGTTTCCTCAAATTGATATGAATGATATGAATCTGCACCCAGCCAGTTGTATATCTGGTTGTGAGATCCTGTGCTACTACGCAGTTTGTGCTCTTCTGTCTGACTAAAATTAATTGTAGGATACCACCAGCTCACGTCACTTTTAAGTTACACATACTGTAGCTTTATACAGAGGGAAAAAATGCTTAAAACAGCCTTTTCAATTTCTTTTATTATGTAAATTAATAAACCCATATGTAGCTTGTAAAAGCCAGGCTGTCAAGGTGATGGAAATTTAAATGGCCTAATACTTGTATAGAGCTTTTCTATGCATTGCAGCACCATCAAAGCCCTTTCACACCCATTCACACACCAGTGATATCACTGGGAGCAGTGTCTTGCTCAAGGATACTTCCACATGTGGACTGGAGAAGCTCGGAATCAAACCGCCAACCTTCTGGTTAGACGACCCACAGCTGCCACCTTTATTTATAATTTGATACAAATTGGGGAATAACAGAGTATGAAATGCCACTAATGTTAAGTCCTCAAGAGTACCTGGCTGCAGACAAGTTGGCGGACTGACGACCTTGACCAGGAGTTCGGACTGGCAACCTCTATTTTTTCTTCTCCCCCCCCAAAAACTTAATTAGAACTTTATTTGGACTGGTGACCTCAACAGTTAATGTTTTCTCCCTTTTTTTCTTATCCTTATTTTAAAATGTTACAACAATTAATTTCTTTTAAATCTTCATTTGAAATAATTAAAATGATTATTACATCTACTTTGGACATTTAATAATCTAAATTTAGAGCTTGCATTAGCAAAATGAAACTTCACACAAGGTGTAGCATTTCAGACTTCACAAGATGTTTAGAAAGTTGCACTTGCTATTTTTTACCTGTTAAGCCTAATTACAAATTGTGTGCTATAAGTAAGAGGCACAATACTGGCCAATCCAAAACCATTAAGAGCAGCCCTGAACCAAAAGCTAAGTGAGTTTACTCTTCTTCTGGCAATACAGTGTAATCAAACACTTTAGCTGCATCCCTGCTCCCCCAGCCACATCAACAATTTGTGTAAAAAGACCCATAACAATATCTGTATACTGTATGCATGCATGTAACAATAGCTCATTAAAGCTGAATTCAGTTTAACTATTTCACTGACTAGTTTTAAAAGGAAGTATTCAAACATTCTGTGGAGTAAAGAAAAAAAAACATCTATCACTTATGAGCCCACATTTCAGCACGTCTTTTATTTCTGAAAGAAGATGACTCCCTGTAGCGCAGCCTTTTCTGCTGCAAACCTGCTCATGACCTTGCAGTTCTGCAGAACATGCACACAAGGATTCATTTGCACAATATCTTACATAATTACACTAAAGGGTGAAGGTAGTAGAAAAATCTCAACATTACGCTTACAATTCAGCAGCACCGCATTCCAAAAGTGTCCCCAACATTACATTTAACTGGAATTTTAGACTCTTAGAAAAAGGCCAAAGACTACAAATCTAATCAAGTTGCACTAAAAGCTGAACTTAAAAATCATTAACCTATGAATAAACATGGACATTGGCACTCAGATGAAGTCACAGATTGTCCTCTTAATGTTACTTTTACATGTAATACTTAGCAAATTTACACTGTGTGAAAACCAGGAACAAATGTAGTATCAGGCTAGTCGCCAGTACGACAGACTTTACCTTCATCTTCCACAACTTCATGTTACTTTCAGCATCGCTGTATTAGCTTTACCTGGAGGACTCTTCCCTGCTTTGCTTGTTGCTGAAGATAATTCTGTTTTCACTGCCCGTGTAATAATTTTATTACACTTAACAAATGTGTAGTTGCCTGTTATTAGAGGTGGAGGAATAGCTGTAATTTCTGAGCAGCCTAAAGAACCTTTGGCCAAATTAATTACAGATGTAGGAATGACCTTTATCACAGGGTTTACTTGAGCAGCTCAAATGGGATAAAATAATGTTCATACACAGCTTCTAACAGAACTTGCTGCTGAATGTCTACAGCCTGGTGCCCTTCTCATTCATTGATCTGACGTGTTGCACTTCAGCTGTAGGACGTTTGGTTCATGTCAACGCTACACTTTCAAGCCATATAAATAACAGTAATGTAAACTGAAATTGCAGTAATATAAGCGCCCGTATTAACACTTCATAGTGACAGGCTGAATTGACAATTTAATGAGAGTGAAAGATGGTTCCGTTCAAAGATGCTATAGTGCTGCACGGCTAACGCTAGCTCAGCAAGGTCACTGTAAAAAACAAGGCTATCAAAAACATACATCGAGTTAAACACGCGAAACTACAGTTACCTGACTTTTCGCCATGTCCACCAGCAGCAGCAGCGGAAAGCTGACGCCGGACCTGAGTCAAGTAAGACCTCAGCAACATTTGAGAGACGCGTCCGAAAGCCGCCATTTTCCTTTCTAAGAGAAGCGGAGACCGGAAGAACAGAATAAACGTGTGTCACGTGGAGACGAGACCGGTGACCTCTACTGTGCCACCCAGCGGTACAGTTCAAGGGTATGGGGTAGTTTGTTTTCACTTGCAGGCGTACATTTTCAAACTTCCAATATGGATGAAAAAGAAATCAATTTGTGCCTCAGGTAAATAGGTCACAGATAAAAGAGAAAAGACTAACCCATACTTATTTATACCATACCTGCATTTGAAACATTATATTGTAATGGTTATAATGTTTAGCATCCAGTCACATGGTTCCACGTTATTGCCTGAAAGAATGAGAGAGGGGGGTGTGTGGGGATGAGAGAGCGAAGTGCAGGCCGTTGTTGTTGAATGATGGATGTTGGGAGTAAAGCGAGTGTTAACGTGTGCTGTGGCTGAAACAACAGCACTTAAGTTGTTGAGTGATTAAAGGACAGTAATAACGACAAGAATGTCTGGCTGTGTTTGTGTAGGAGCGGAGAGTATTACAATATAATGACATATAACAAGTAAATAACTAAGGTCCATTAAAAACATGTACCGCACTTGATATTCACAAGTGTTTCTCTTTAAAAGGGAGGACTTTATGCAGCCTCATGGTCAAAGTCTATCCAAAGAAATTCATAGTGACGGGAAGTTCGGATCATTTTACTGATTCGGTTCTTTGAATCTCGTTCAGCAAAATGAACAAATCTTTTTTCGAGTCATTTCGTTCACTTCAGCAGAATGTAATTAAAATGTTACGTGTTAATTCCCCATCTACTTACGCACATATTGATCAAGTTTCGAATAAGAAACAACTGTAATGCAGCCAAGGTCATATTATAAATAATATCATACCTGTGTCTAGAGGTTATGCAGTCTGTTACTTCACCACCTCACCTCCAGATATTTTGGGTAAAATTCGTTTGGTCTTTTGTCACGTAACATCCTAAGCTGCCGTGTCGTCTTCTGTATAGTATACAGAAAGATTTTCCTTGATGAAGTCTAAAGCATTAACCAACTCTTTATTAAAACATTCAGTGTTATGGAAAAGAACCATATTGACAAATATTCACAAAATTATAGTGTGTAGGAAATAAAAACCTATTTTATAATAAAAATAAATGCATCATGTAACAGTAAGAGTAAAAAAAAAACTGTAAGGACGGTTGAAAATAAACTAATTTCTGTATCCAACAAAGCGGTCATGTCACGTTACAAAAACGAACGACTTGAAACCGAGGACTCGAAAGGCGTACTAATCTTATGCGATGTTGCGCATGCGCGATCAACACAAAATGAACGAATCACTCCTCGAGACGACCCGATGTTCTGGAGTCATGAGAAAGAAAATGAACGAATCATTCGTGAACGACACATCACTAATTCAGAGATATTTTCATGTTGATGGTGATAAATGTTAACTTTACTAGCAGTCTGTTTGTTCTTTTAATGTCTAAGTAGTTAATTTCAACATTCATAGATTTCCATAACTATGTTGAAATGAGCTGAAAAAACTTAGAAAAAATTAACTGGACTAGATTTCTAGGTCGAAGACGTTTCACCTCTCATCCAAGAGGCTGCATCAGTTCTGACTGGTGTTGAGCCGGAGAGCATTATAGCATTAATCTCTTTACCATGTATGCTCAAATGACACCATGAATTAAACGTTGAATAGTCAAGATATCAACAAAGTAAATATTTATCATAGTTTAATTTAATAAGTTAAGAAAACTGTGCAGCATATCTCTTCCTCTCTCATTTTCTGTACTGCTTAGACACAAACGGGGTCACTGGAGCCAATCCCAGCCGGCATCGGGCGAAAGGCGGGGTACACCCTGGACAGGTCGCTGGTCTATCGCAGGGAAAATACACACACAATCCTATGGGCAATTTAGAGTCACCAATCAACCTCAGCCGCAAGTCTTTGGACAGTGGGAGGAAGCCGGTACCAGGAGAGAACCCACGCAAGCACTGGGAGAACATGCAAACTCCGCACAGAAAGGTCGCGAACCCGGAACTTTCTCGCCGTGAGACAACGGAGTTACCCACCATGCTGCCCCCAGCATCTCTCTGAAAGTGTTTATTTTACATTACACTGTGTGCACAATTATTAGGCAAGTGAGTATTTTGACCATATCATCATTTTATCCATAATTTCCAACTCCAAGCAGTATAAACTTGAACGCTTATTGGAAGTAATGCATATCAGGTGATGTGTTTTAGTGTAACGAGGGAGGGTGTGGCCTAAGGAGATCAACACCCTATATCAAGGTGTGCATAATTATTAGGCAGAATGTTCTCCTCTGGAAAAATGGGCCAAAAAAGAGATTTAACTGACTCTGAAAAGTCAAAAATTGTAAAAAGTCTTTCACAGGGATGCAGCACTCTTGAAATATCTAAGATATTGGGGCGTGATCACAGAACCATCAAACATTTTATAGCAAATAGTCACCAGGGTCGCCAGAAACGTGTTGAGAAGAAAAGACGCAAATTAACCACCAGAGATTTGAGAAGAATCAAATATGAAGCTACCAGGAACCCATTATCCTCCAGTGCTGCCATATTCCACAACTGCAACCTACCTGGAGTGTCAAGAAGTACAAGGTGTTCAGTTCTCAGAGACATGGCCAAGGTAAGAAAGGCTGAAACCCGACCACCTCTGAACAAGACACATAAGTTGAAATGTCAAGAATGGGCCAAGAAATATCTGAAGACAGATTTTTCAAAGGTTTTGTGTACTGATGAGATGAGTGACTCTTGGCGGACCAGATGGATGGGCCCGTGGTTGGATCAGTAACTGACACAGAGCTCCACTTCGACTCAGACGCCAGCAAGGTGGAGGTGGGGTACTGGTATGGGCTGGTATTATTAAAGATGAGCTAGTTGGACCTTTTCGGGTTGAAAATGGACTCAAAATCAACTCTCAGACCTACTGCCAATTTTTAGAAGACACTTTCTTCAAGCAGTGGTACAGGAAAAAGTCTGCATCTTTCAAGAAGACTTTGATTTTTATGCAAGACAACGCTCCATCACATGCATCAAAGTACTCCACTGCGTGGCTGGCCAGTAAAGGCCTTAAAGATGGAAAAACTAATGACATGGCCCCCTTCTTCACCTGACTTAAACCCTATTGAGAACCTTTGGGCCCTTCTTAAGCAGGAAATTTACAGTGAAGGTAAACAGTACACCTCTCTGAACAGTCTCTGGGAGGCTGTGGTTGCAGCTGCACAAAAAGTTGATTCTGACCAGATCAAAAAACTGACTGACTCTGTGAATGGAAGGCTTGTGACTGTTATCGAAAAGAAGGGTGGCTATATTGGTCACTGAGGTTTTCTGTTTGGAATTTCAGAACTGTTTATTTGTAAGTTATGAGTTTGTTTATTATTCTCACTTTAACAGGTGAAAATAAATAAGTGAGATGGGAAAATCTTTTTTATTTAGTTGCATAATAATTCTGCACACTAACAGTTGCCTAATAATGGTGTACATGTAGATATTCTTTTAAGAAAGCCAAAACTTCACTTTTACTACTTAAATGTTCAGGTTTGAGGGTTTAACATTTTGGATTGACCAAGAGCACTCTAGTTGTGCAATAACAAAATTAATCCTCAAAAATACAACTTGCCTAATAATTGTGCACACAGTGTATATGATAACAGAATTCTATTGACTGGGCTGTTAATTAACATATTCACCCTGTGAACGAATACAGGAGATTTAAGTGACCTCTTATTTGCCATTGCACACTGAGAACACCCAACTTATGTAATGTGCAGCAGAAAGTTTTGAATTCAGCTTCTATCTGAAGAAGGAAAATGTAAACTAAACAGACTACAGAGTGAACAGAAGGAATATAAACAGACTTGTAAACATATGATTAAGAAGTGTGAAAAGAAAAGAGTTAAAAAACTGTAAAGATTTGAAAATGTGAACCAGAAATGTGTACCTGAAAGCTTCAGCTACTGAAGCATGAACACAAGGTTACTGCTTTAAAAAGAGCTGTTTATAAGGAACTCAACACAAACCAAGGAGTCTTGATCATTTTAGTAATGTAAAGGTCTTTAAAAGTCGTTTTCATTTCTATTCACATACAAGTGGAGGTCCTCCTTTAAGTTGTTCCAAACATTTGGTGAGGCAGCTTTTAGTTTTCATGCTCAGAGCCACAGACCTTTTTTCACAGCACACATCTTGAATCTTCACAGTATGTAGTGCACAGGTGTAGCTACCACTGTTAAAGACAGCTGAGTTCTTTTAATTGTCTCACTATAGAATGTCACTCAGCGAGCATGCTCCACCTCCATGCTGGAAACAGCTCACATAAATGGACTGCAGCCATCATGATTGTCATCAATTGCATGTGTGCTTTTCCTGCTAGTGTCACGATTCGGGTCCGCTGCTTCCTGTCCGGCTTTTATTTTGACATTACTTCCTGTTTTTGTTTCACCTTAGTTTCAGGCTGCGTCCGAAACTGCCTACTACCATACTGTATAGTAGGCGAAAAGCAGTAGGCGAGGCGAGTAGTATGTCCGGATTCGTAGTATTCCAAAAACAGTAGACGAAAAGTACCCGGATGACCTACTGCTTCCGGTTGGATTTTGCAGTGTGCATACGATGGACACTTCATTATCCCATGATGCCCCGGGAGAGGAGTTATCCAACGAAGAAGACACTGCTATGAAAACGTATGTCACGTGATGTATCAACATGGCGGATGTAGTACGTCCGAATCTCATTCATACTACCAGGCTTCATACTATACAGTACCTACTGTTTTAACGGTCAGTAAGTAGGTACTTCATCTCTTTCAGTACGTACTGTCACAGTATGCGGTTTCGGACGCAGCCCATCATTTGTGTTCTGCCCTCTGGTTTGCCTCTTCAAAACCACCTGCTGCTACAGTGACTGCAGCGGTGTGCAGCACCGTGGCCCCTCCCCTTCGCGGTGTCGGCACACACACAGATCAAAGGCTTTCCTCCCAGGTACTTGCAAGTATTCAGCAGCTGGTGACAGCACAGCTTCTGCACTCAGGAGTATATTTGCATTGTAGGACTTGA
>NW_018127892.1:3031344-3040451 GCF_001952655.1 Monopterus albus | reverse complement strand
CTTTGGATTCCCCTGGATGTACGTGTTTGCTGGCTCTGACCTGGGACCGATACTGACCGTGAGTTTTTGTTTCCACCGTGTCTTGTATGGTTTTAGTTCTCTTAGTAAAGAGACGGTTTTGTTTTACACTTCCTCGTCTGGTCATTTAATTGAGTTCACAACACTTTTAGGCCGCATTACGCACGCAGTTTCTGACAGCTAGGTTGTCAGAATCGTCTGCCTGAGGATCTGGGAACAGCTGAAAACGTTCAGGTAACTTTAAATCTACCCCTTTAGCTAGGCTTTGGATTGGAACATTTTAAGGGCATTATCTATTGTTTTTTCATTTTTACTGTATTGATGTTTTTAAAAGTTTTATTTCTTCCAATATTTTATTTGTGATTGTCTTATCTGTTTAATCTATTGATTTTTTAAAATATAATATATGTTGCCTCTGAATTTAGTGGAGTAAAGGTATTAAATACGATGAAATACAATTCTTCAAGAACAAGCACCTCCAACATCTTAAGTACAGCGACTGAGTAAATGTGGTTACATTTCATCACTGAAAGAAAGTCAAAACAAAATGCACTGGTTTTACAGACCAGCTACATGATTAGGTCTTGACAAACAACACGTCATTAAAAGCCCCCACCCCCTTGTTCTCCTCTAGAATTTTCACACCTCCTGTTCTATAAAAGCAGTCTGCAGCCAAATTTCAGGTTCTTCTGATTGTAGCCATGAATCTGGCAGCTGCTCTGGTGCTGCTTCTCACTGGTAAGACTGTAGAAACCATCAATATGTATCAATCTTTTACAAGACTTATTGTAAAATGTGCATCTGTTTAAATACTCCTTGTGAAGTTCTCTCAATCATTGTTCTATCTTTCGCATTAGAAGTACTTATTTTCTCCTGAGCCACTCATTTTCTGTTTATCTACCTTGCATATCTTTATCAGCTCATGTGGCCAGCGGCAACGTTGTGCAGTTTGGGTTGATGATCAGCTGTGTCCAGCCTGGTGTTAACCCTCTAAAATACGACAATTACGGCTGCTGGTGTGGCTTCGGAGGGAGGGGAACTCCTCGGGATCAAGTGGACAAGTAGGAAGCAGGCAATTCTGCAGTTTCGGTTCCAAACCATTTTTAAAATAAGGTTGGGATATGAACTGTTTCCCCTGTTTTCTCAGGTGCTGTCAAGTTCATGATTACTGCTACAGACAAAGCAAACAAATACGTGGCTGCATTTCCTACACGAGTACACGAGCACTTATGGTCGCACCTGTTCAAATCGGAAAGCGACCTGCTCAGGTAAGACTGACTGGGATAAACTAGAGGCGCTTTGACACACTCATATACATAGACATCAGTCTTGTACTATTCTGAATGACTGTGAAGCTATGCCTTGAAGAAATTCTAAGACCTAAACTGGAAATGTTCTGAGATGACACTGGTCAAAATTACACATCTTGTAAAATTTTGAATCCTGCTTTTTGGAAGGGAATGAACACAAGTATATCTGTGTGTTTATAAACACAGTATTTACCTGAGTGGCACAGGTTTAAAAAAAAAAAGTATCTATATAGAAACAACTTTTTTTTTGGCTGGTTAACAGAACAACACTGATAGCATTCAGTGAATAGCAGAGTGTCACTTGACTATTGACAATAAATTTAAGACTGTACTTGTAACCTAGTGCATAGATATGCTATAAAGTAAGTAGCTGTGTTCAAACCAATATACATATGTGTATATACACACAGTAGGAATGACACAGTCAAGGACTGAGATTTGTTACCCACACTACAAAGCTCTAAGTGATAAGTACACAACCAGACTATTAGCATTATGTTTTAAGTGTGATCCATGTTTTATTATTCAGCAGCTACTCACTCACTGACTCAACTGTCTCTCCAGCTACCAACAATAGGTGCCAGGCTGCTGTGTGCGAGTGTGATCGGGAAGCAGCTTACTGCTTCGCTAAGGCCACATACAACCCTGGAAACAAGAACCTGAATCGCAAAGTCTGTTAAAATCCATGCCCCTTAAAAAAAAAAAAGAATGGTGGATTTGAAACATGTTTTCAAAAATTTCATTTATCGCTATGTATCAGTTTAACATAAGAAATAAAGTGAGACTCATGTTGCCTTCCAGCTGAATTTCTCCCTCTTGTCTATTTACATGCATATGAAGGGTTTTTGTGGCAGAGGCTCCAGCTGTGCTTTATCCTTGTACTTTAAAAACATATTTAACATTTAGTTTAATCCAATTTCAAGTCAGTTAATATGGAAAATTACGTGGTTTTTTGTTTTTGTCGTTTTGTTAATGAACCAACAGAAGCTTGGGTTTGTTTCTAGGAATTACCTTACCTGAAAGCAGAACGTTAGTTAAATGTGCTCAGTCAATCAACGTCATCTGGATTAAGTGAGCATGCAAAGAAAACCTCACTTGACCCCTGTTTTTAGGTTGTATGGTTGGATCAGACACTGTGCAGCAACTAAAATATCCACGAAGATACGACAGCTCAGACAAATGAGGAAGACCTTTTGGTCCATTTTCAACAAAACAATCCAAATATCAGCTGTGTACAACAACTGGATTAACAATACATATGATGTCAAAATAAAGAGGCTGGATCATGGTTCTTTGGATTATACTGGCTTGTAGAGAAGAGTGGTCACATACTACTTTTTGTATCGGTGTGTTGCACCGAGGACCATCACCCCGTCCTACAATACAAGAAGAGTATTTAGATCAGAATCAGCTTTATTGGCCAGGTCTGTTGGACACCCAAGGAATTTGACTCTGGCACAGTGGCTCTCAATGTGCATGTATATGTCCTTATGTAAGGCAGCAATGGGCAGGTGATCAACATAAGGCTGAGAGAACAGAAAGGAGAGAAAGTAATGTGTGAACAAGCAAGAGGAATGTACATTAGGAAATAAGTTCAAATATAATGTACTTAGAGACCTGTATATTCACACAGTCTAGGTGCATGCTAAGGGTCTTTATGTACAAGGAATATTTACAATTATTGCACTGAGGGTTATTGACCAGTCATACCATCATGGGTTAAGTGTTAGTGATGGCCTGGGGGAAGAAACTGTCCTTGTGCCTGGTTGTTTTGGCGTACTGTACAGTTACCTGTACGCCAAATACCAGATACCATTTTGTTCTCAACATTGTATACAGACTTGCCATATTTTGGAATATATCCGTTGTTCCAGATCGGTGTGGGATAAAATAATGTTCATACACAGCTTCTAACAGAACTTGCTGCTGAATGTCTACAGCCTGGTGCCCTTCTCATTCATTGATCTGACGTGTTGCACTTCAGCTGTAGGACGTTTGGTTCATGTCAACGCTACACTTTCAAGCCATATAGATAATGTAAACTGAAATTGCAGTAATATCAGCGCCTGTATTAACACTTCATAGTGACAGGCTGAATTGACAATGAGTGAAAGATGGTTCCGCTCAAAGATGCTGAGATGCTGCACGGCTAACGCTAGCTCAGCAAGGTCACTGTAAAACATAATGCTGTCAAAAACATACATCGAGTTAAACACGAGAAACTACAGTTACCTGACTTTTCGCCATGTCCAGCAGCAGGGGAGGAAAGCTGATGCCAGACTTGAGTCAAGTAAGACCTCTGCAACATCTAAGAGACGCCTCCGAAAGCTGCCATTTTCCTTTCTAAGTGAAGCGGAGACCGGAAGAACAGAATAAATGTGTGTCACGTGGAGACGAGACCAGTGACCTCGAGCAGTGGTGTACAAACTGTCACTGCTGAGCTTTAGCAAAAAAGATCCAAAATAAAGTGAAGAGACAAAACACAGAAAAACTGCACTTGAGCGAATGAAATGTGATGGTGGACGAAGTGTCTTGTGATTATAATTTCTCAGGAAATAATGTGTGAATCAAGCTATGAATCATCTATATATAACAAATTGTCAAGTTTACATTGGCTATGTGGTCCCCAGCCTTGGTTTTGTGACCCAATCATAAGATGAATCTGACGAATAAAATGGGTCACAATGTAATTAATTTAGAAAAACAGAAAAAGGTAACTACCAAAAATGCTACTTCTTTGGGTCTCTACAGCTTCTGTATGGAAAGGGAATGTTACATACAGTAGACACTGCTTGCATTAAGCAATCACAGTTCAAGGATATGGGGTAATCTGTTTTCACTTGCAGGCGTACATTTTCAAACTTCCAATATGGATGAAAAGGAAATCAATTTGTGCCTCAGGTAAATAGGCCATAGATAAAAGAGGAAGAGACTAACTCATACCTATTTACATCATACCTGCATATGAAACATTATATAATGACATATAACAAGTAAATAATTAAGATCCATTAAAAAGGTTTCCCGTATTTGAAATTCAGAAGTGTTTCTCTTTAAAAGGGAGGACTTTCTGCAGCCTCATGGTCAAAGTCCAACTAAAGAAATTCAGAAATATTCTGGTTGATGAAGGTGAGTGCTGAAAGTTAACTTTACTAGCGGTCTGTTTGTTCTTTTAATATCTATGTAGTTATTTTCAACACTCATAGATTTCCATAACTATGTTGAAATAAGCATTAACCCCTTTGCCATGTATGCTCAAATGACACCATGAATTATACGTTGAATAGTCAAGATATCAATCAAGAAAATGTTTGTCATAGTTTAAGTTAACAAGTTAAGAACAATTTGCTGCATATCTTTGAAAATGTTTATTTTGCATTATATCATAACACAATTCTATTGACTGAGCTGTTAATTGTACAAACATACTGTATGCGCCCTAAGAACAAACACAGGAGACTTAAATGACCTTTTATTTGTCATTGCACACTGAGAATCTCAATTTCTATATGGACTGAATACTTTGATTTTTAAGTATATGCTCTCACAAACTGCCATTGCAGTCAGAAAGAAAAATACACTGTACTAACAACATTAAAGGGTCTTAAAAATCCCTTCATCCAAATACGTTTCTCTCTCAGTAATGGAATCCCTGTATCACCAGTTTGAACCATCTGTCTATGGAGAGCACAAAGTGACAACACGCCCAGGTAAAACATACCCATGTCATCTGATTCTGAATTTTTTTTCAGGTGTCACCTTAAACTATGAAGTTTTGACTGTCATTATTTTTAGGTATAAAGAGCGCTGTGGCTTTTCTCCTCTATGGCATCCTGGTGCTACTGCTGTTAATCCTGCTAATGGTCATTGGGATAAAATGTAAACACATGGCACAAAAATAAAGCTGGTTCACTGATATAATGTTATATGATAATTATCTTATGGCATTTTGTTATCCCAAAGTCTCCCAGTTAAACAAAGAAATCACTGATGTCAAACTTTACCTTGAGACAATCAACAAGGGAGGAAAACCTTCCTCACCGGGTTCAGGTACAAATAAAAAATGTTTTAGCACTGATATAAAGATGTAGCCGTACAACTGATGCCATCTAACATTTTTTCTTGTTGCTGTGTTTGTGGCTTTCAGCTTTCCAAACCGAAGGTACAATAACTGTGCAGGATGTCTACTTACAGAAACTTCACCCAGTTAGAGGTAAAAACAAAACACTTTAATATCATTGAAATCAAAATTCAGTAGCCTCTCCCCAGTTTGACTGACTGACATGTTTTATTCTTCATCAAACCAGGAACATGTAGAGAAGGATGGGTGTCTTTTCAGAGAAGCTGTTACCTGCTGTCCACCACCGCTGTGACCTGGAGCAAAGCAGAGGAGCAGTGCCGAACACTGGGAGGACACCTGCTGGTTGTGAACAATGTGGAGGAGCTAGTGAGATTTGAGTTTCCTCCAGTTTGGCTCCATAGTCTAAGTGGAGCTGATTGTACACAGAGCATAGAAGAGGAGCACACCTACAGAGCATAACATTTCTCTGAATTAACAAAAGCCTTCTGTATTTTTAGGACTACATTTCAAAAATTGTTGAACTCAGATACAGCTACTGGATTGGACTTGTGGAGCGAGAACATGAGGGACACTGGAGCTGGGTGGATGGCACTGACTTCAATTCAACCCTAACGTAAGAAGAATGTGAAGCTATAAAAAAAAAAAAAAAAATTACCAAACCGCAAACAAGTACTAGGTAAGGGAAGTCATTTAATATGTGTAACAATTATTTCTCCCATTTCATCTGTTTATTTTCAGTTTCTGGGATATAGGTCAGCCTGATGACTGGGACTACAGTGAGAACGGAGAGGATTGTGGACAGCTTCACGCCTCTCAAATACGCAAACGCAAGATGTTGAATGATGCAGACTGTAGCTCTCCATACAAGTACATCTGTGAAACCAAGGCCTGAGAGGTAGTGGACCTCTGAGCTGCAGAAACCCATGACAGGCCAGACATGTTGGAAAAAACTGGGACAAATTAGAGCAATGAAATTTATATTTCTGATATCACCTTATAATTAAGTGTGTAGATCACAAAAACGGCTAAAAGTTGCATATGGCATACATCTGAGGTTTTGCTTCTAATAATTAGTTACTTTTCTTTATAAAAGAAACTGATGAGTACACCTTTTTAAAGAAGACACTCTTCAGTGTGCAAATCAGTTTCCGTCAGTTTAACTGCAGCAGTCACTGGAAACATTTTAATTGACTGATTAGTCATTTAGTCTATATAGGATGTCAAAGAATACTAAAAAATGTACATCACAAATTGTTTATAAAAATGACTTGTATTACTGATATTTCCCTCCACAGTTGTTGCTGATGAATTTTTGTTGACTATATATTAATTGACTATATATACAGTACATATATACATATATACGTCAGTATATCCAAATAAAAAAAACTACACAAGGTATTCTGATACATGGAGCGGCACAAACACAATTCCATTGACTTCCACTGTATTAGAGTAACAAGGCAAGTCTCAGAGACAGGCATCTAAGAAACATAAAACATATCAAATAAAGCTGAAAGCAACACAAGTATAGATAAGTCAGAAAATCCATCCATTCAATATCTATACTGCTTATCGTGTAGAGAAGGGGGTGGGCAATTAATTTCCCCAAGGGGCTACATGAGAAACTTTGACAGTTGTCCAGTCCCGGACCAATACACCTACAGTTCTGCCTAATATGTATCTCTTCATACAAACTGTAAATGAAACATTACGATACAATGAAATGTGGACAAAAGAATGCCACTATTTAATGAACATTCACAAAAACAGTTTCAAAAATGTGCAAAACTAGCATCCATTAACTACACAAAATATCAAGTATTTTAAAGACCAGCATCACATTAACTTCACAATAAAGCAATAAATGCACCCAGCATTGTCTGTTTGCTTTACCTCAGGTATTTGCTGTTGTTCAGTAGAGCAATCTAGCCTGTTTTAGGCTTGTACAAATCGACCCTTCTCGTTACATTTCGCCTGGAAAGGGGTACATTCACGAATGCTTCTTTTTTCCCTCTACGGGCCTGTTAGCGCTGCAGAGTCCACCGAACATTCTTTGACAAACTCCCCATCAGAGAATAGCTTGCTGTTTTTGGCAATTTTGTGGGATAACACAAAGCTCGTCTTGACTGCCGATGTGTGAGCTTTGGTTAAAAAAAAATCTTTGGTGCTTTTGCAGTTTAGCTAGCAAAGAGTCGGACCTCCGTGCCTGTTACGCATCAGTCAAGTCTCCTGATGGCGATTCAAATTATAATGATCCTTAAGCACCAATATCTGTTCTCCACAAACTAGGCACACAGCTTTACCTTTGACTTCAGTAAATAAATAGTTGGAAGTCAATACCTTTTTAAAAACACTGCATTCTGAATCAATCTGTCTTTTTTCCACACTAGCTGACATCTTTAAGGGCTAAAGCAAGCAGTCCAACACGTTAACCAACACATTCAAATGAGGGTGCCTAAGGTCACACGAGAAAAACCCTTAATTTAGCAGTTCGTTCAAAATAAAATGAGTGCAGTTGTACTGCATGCACGTATTACTGTAAAATATTTACACCGACTTTTAATTTACTGATGACTTCATGCGGGCCAGTTCAGGGACAAGAGGGCCGTATGGGGCCCGCGGACCGTACAATGCCCAGGTCTGCTGTAGAGGGACACAGAAGGGTTGGAGCCAATCCCAGTCGACACTGAGCGAGAGGCGGGGTACACCCTGGACAGGTCACCAGTCTATCACAGGGCTGAGACAGAGAAGGTCACACATGGTGACACAACCTTTCCATCTACAGTCATTTAAGGGGTATTATCCCATATAGTGTGTAAGTATACATACATTCTCATATACAGTATGCATACAAATACATGTGTATTTGTACTGCATGTTTCTTATGTACATATTTGGCTCATTATTTCTGTCATGTACTAAATACTATTCTTGATTTCTCTTGAATACGTTATGCTGTCTTGTCTAGGTATTTTGGAGTAGTTTTTTCAGAGATCCTCATGGCTGAAATACAGGTATTTCCCCCATTGTGGGATTAATATTCTTGTCCTAGATTTTTTGATCTCTCTCGAATACTATATTTTCTCTTGTTCTTGGGGTATTTTGATCTGTTCTCAGGAATTAATTGTGGGAGGATCATTCTTGTTCCCGATTGACTCACAAATACTATATTCTGTCTGGTTTTAGGTACTTTGGAATTTGTTTCTCAAGATAAGTGTGTGGTGTCTGTTCTTATGGTGTTTTGTTGCTGCTCTCTACTGCTGCTGGAACACAGAAATGTCCCCATTGTGGGATCAATAAAGTAGTACTTACCTACCTACCGTATTGTGGTACCATGAACACCCAACTTGCGTAACGTGCAGCAGAAAGTCATGGGAACTTTGTCAAGTGTCAGCTGTGTGCTGGCAGGTTATTTTGAATTCCACTTCTATCGGAAGAAGGAAAATGCAAACCAAACTAGGTACCAAGTGAACAGAAGGAATATAAACAGACTTTTAAACATTTGATTAGGAAGTTTAAAAAGAAAAGGGAAAAAACTGTAAAGATTTGAAAATGTAAAGTTGGCAGTGTTTCCTGTGGTTGTTCTTGAATGTTTATATCCTACACTGAATTTACCTGAAAGCTTCAGCTACTGAAGCATGAACACAAGATTACTGCTATAAAAAGAGCTGTTTATAAGGAACTCAACACAAACC
>NW_018127892.1:3018732-3029107 GCF_001952655.1 Monopterus albus | reverse complement strand
TCGGTCTTTTTACGTTCTTCATCACTCACATTAGTTTCACCTGCTTCGTTATTATGTGCACCTGTTTACACCTCTATTTAGGCAGCGTCTTCCCACAAGGACGCTGCCAGATTGTTCTAGACCCCAGCTCTGACTTTCCAGCACTATATTCGGTTTTTGGTATTTGTGTTTCTGACTCGGACTGTTTTATTGGATTACTCTGTTCTGCCTTGCCCTCTTATCTCGGACTGCTTATGAGTATCGGCTTATCGGACACTCCCTTCGGACTACGCACTTTGGATTACCTGGATGTACGTGGTTGCCTTGCCCTCTTATCTCGGACTGCTTATGAGTATCGGCTTATCGGACACTCCCTTCGGACTACGCACTTTGGATTACCTGGATGTACGTGTTTGCCTTGCCCTCTTATCTCGGACTGCTTATGAGTATCGGCTTATCGGACACTCCCTTCGGACTACGCACTTTGGATTCCCCTGGATGTACGTGTTTGCTGGCTCTGACCTGGGACCGATACTGACCGTGAGTTTTTGTTTCCACCGTGTCTTGTATGGTTTTAGTTCTCTTAGTAAAGAGACGGTTTTGTTTTACACTTCCTCGTCTGGTCATTTAATTGAGTTCACAACACTTTTAGGCCGCATTACGCACGCAGTTTCTGACAGCTAGGTTGTCAGAATCGTCTGCCTGAGGATCTGGGAACAGCTGAAAACGTTCAGGTAACTTTAAATCTACCCCTTTAGCTAGGCTTTGGATTGGAACATTTTAAGGGCATTATCTATTGTTTTTTCATTTTTACTGTATTGATGTTTTTAAAAGTTTTATTTCTTCCAATATTTTATTTGTGATTGTCTTTTATCTGTTTAATCTATTGACTTATTAAAATATAATATATGTTGCCTCTGAATTTAGTGGAGTAAAAGTATTAAATACGATGAAATACAATTCTTCAAGAACAAGCACCTCCAACATCTTAAGTACAGCGACTGAGTAAATGTGGTTACATTTCATCACTGAAAGAAAGTCAAAACAAAATGCACTGGTCTTACAGACCAGCTACATGATTAGGTCTTGATAAACAACACATCATTAAAAGCCCCGACCCCCTTGTTCTCCTCTAGAATTTTCACACCTCCTGTTCTATAAAAGCAGGCTTCAGCCAAATTTCAGGTTCTTCTGATTGTAGCCATGAATCTGGCAGCTGCTCTGGTGCTGCTTCTCACTGGTAAGACTGTAGAAACCATCAATATGTATCAATCTTTTACAAGACTTATTGTAAAATGTGCATCTGTTTAAATACTCCTTGTGAAGTTCTCTCAATCATTGTTCTATCTTTCGCATTAGAAGTACTTATTTTCTCCTGAGCCACTCATTTTCTGTTTATCTACCTTGCATATCTTTATCAGCTCATATGGCCAGCGGTGCCTTGTGGCAGCTTGGGGTGATGATCAGCTGTGTCCAGCCTGGTGTTAACCCTCTAGCATACGACAATTACGGCTGCTGGTGTGGCATCGGAGGAGGGGTGGGGGCTCCTCGGGATGAAGTGGACATGTAGGAAGCAGGCAATTCTGCAGTTTTGGTTCCAAACCATTTCTAAAATAAGCCTGGGATATGAACTGTTTCCCCTGTATTCTCAGGTGCTGTCAAGTTCATGATAAGTGCTATGACACAAACAGAAATGTGTCTGGATGTGACTCCCTTATGCAACATCCCTACATCCTGGTTTATGGTTACACCTGTTCAAATCAGCAAGTGACCTGCTCAGGTAAGACTGTGACTGGGATAAACTAGAGGCGCTTTGACACACTCGTATACATAGACATCAGTTTCTTACCATTCTGAATGACTGTGAAGCTATGCCTTGATGAAATTCTAAGACCGAAACTGGAAATGTTCTGAGATGATACTGGTCAAAATTACACAACATCTCATAAAATTTTAAATCCTACTTTTTGGAGGGGAATGAACACAAGTATATCTAAGTGTGTGTTTATAAACACAGTATTTACCTGAGTGTTTATATAAAAACTTTTTTTGGCTGATTAACAGAACAACACTGATAGCATTCAGTGAATAGCAGAGTGTCACTTGACTATTGACAATAAATTTAAGACTGTACTTGTAACCTAGTGCATAGATATGCTATAAAGTAAGTAGCTGTGTTCAAACCAATATACATATGTGTATATACACACAGTAGGAATGACACAGTCAAGGACTGAGATTTGTTACCCACACTACAAAGCTCTAAGTGATAAGTACACAACCAGACTATTAGCATTATGTTTTAAGTGTGATCCATGTTTTATTATTCAGCAGCTACTCACTCACTGACTCAACTGTCTCTCCAGCTACCAACAATAGGTGCCAGGCTGCTGTGTGCAAGTGTGATCGGGAAGCAGCTTACTGCTTCGCTAAGGCCACATACAACCCTGGAAACAAGAACCTGAATCGCAAAGTCTGTTAAAATCCATGCCCCTTAAAAAAAAAAAAGAATGGTGGATTTGAAACATGTTTTCAAAAATTTCATTTATCGCTATGTATCAGTTTAACATAAGAAATAAAGTGAGACTCATGTTGCCTTCCAGCTGAATTTCTCCCTCTTGTCTATTTACACACATATGAAGGGTTTTTGTGGCAGAGGCTCCAGCTGTGCTTTATCCTTGTACTTTAAAAACATATTTAACATTTAGTTTAATCCAATTTCAAGTCAGTTAATATGGAAAATTACGTGGTTTTTTGTTTTTGTCGTTTTGTTAATGAACCAACAGAAGCTTGGGTTTGTTTCTAGGAATTACCTTACCTGAAAGCAGAACGTTAGTTAAATGTGCTCAGTCAATCAACGTCATCTGGATTAAGTGAGCATGCAAAGAAAACCTCACTTGACCCCTGTTTTTAGGTTGTATGGTTGGATCAGACACTGTGCAGCAACTAAAATATCCACGAAGATACGACAGCTCAGACAAATGAGGAAGACCTTTTGGTCCAGTTTCAACAAAACAATCCAAATATCAGCTGTGTACAACAACTGGATTAACAATACATATGATGTCAAAATAAAGAGGCTGGATCATGGTTCTTTGGATTATACTGGCTTGTAGAGAAGAGTGGTCACATACTACTTTTTGTATCGGTGTGTTGCACCGAGGACCATCACCCCGTCCTACAATACAAGAAGAGTATTTAGATCAGAATCAGCTTTATTGGCCAGGTCTGTTGGACACCCAAGGAATTTGACTCTGGCACAGTGGCTCTCAATGTGCATGTATATGTCCTTATGTAAGGCAGCAATGGGCAGGTGATCAACATAAGGCTGAGAGAACAGAAAGGAGAGAAAGTAATGTGTGAACAAGCAAGAGGAATGTACATTAGGAAATAAGTTCAAATATAATGTACTTAGAGACCTGTATATTCACACAGTCTAGGTGCATGCTAAGGGTCTTTATGTACAAGGAATATTTACAATTATTGCACTGAGGGTTATTGACCAGTCATACCATCATGGGTTAAGTGTTAATCAGAGTGATGGCCTGGGGGAAGAAACTGTCCTTGTGCCTGGTTGTTTCCACTAAAGATTTGCCATATATCTGTTATTCCAAATCGGTGTGGAGTAAAATGGTGTTTGTACATAGCTTCTAATATTGCAGAACTTGCTGCTGATTGTCTGCAGCCTGGTGCCCCTGTCATTCATTGAGCTGACATGTTGCACTTCAGCTGCAGGTCTTTTTGCTCCACTTTCAAACCATATAAATAACACAGTAATGTAAACTGAAATTGCAGTAATATAACCGCCTGCATTAATACTTTATGGTGACAGGCTGAATTTACAATTTAATGAGCTTGAAAGATGGTTATAATCACCTTTATTTGGCCAAGTATGTTACACACACAAGGAATTTGTTTCCGGTACATGACAGAGGCAAGCCATCTGCGGCGCCAACTCGCCGATGGCTCTAAACATCGGGGGCAACTTGGGGGTTCAGTGTCTTGCCCAAGGACACTTCGACATGTGGACTACAGGCACCGAGATTCGAACCTCCGACCGGGAAGCGACTGCTCTACCCGCTGAACCACAGTCGCCCCATTTAATGTTAGGCTACCCTGTTTTATGTGCCTCCGCTCAAAGACGCTAAGATGCTGCATGGCTAACGCTAGCTCAGCAAGGTCACTGTAAAACATAATGCTGTCAAAAACATACATCGAGTTAAACACGAGAAACTACAGTTACCTGACTTTCCGACACGTCCACCAGCAGCAGTAGCGGAGGAAAGCTGACGCCAGACTTGAGTCAAGTAAGACCTCTGCAACATCTAAGAAACGCGTCCGAAAGCTGCCATTTTCCTTTCTAAGAGAAGCGGAGACCTGGACTTCTGCAAAGATGGGACTGAGCGGTTGCATTGTAGTGTCGTTGTTAAAATCCTTTCCTCAAACAATTAATAAGTTTGTGATATCCCCACCTCAACTTTATACTGGAATTCTACAAAGTACTTTTATGAAAGAACTAGCCACAAAATGAACCGGTCAGGCCCTAAACTAAAGATGTGTTAAATGGTGAACGCAGAACATGGATATGCTAAGGAAAACCTCATGGAAACTAATAGCTCCGGTGAAAAGAGGAACTTCGACGAAACATCACAGTCAATTCCGTCGAAAGGAGCTCATCTCCGAAAGGTAACAAAAACAAAGGACGATGAAGTCTCAAATGCTATATAAGCTCTTTTAACCAGGAACTCACAAAGACGAAGTAGACCACTTGGATATATAAAAAATAACCGTGCTGGTTTATTCAAGGAATCACAGGTAAAATTAACATTACACGTCCAGATCTCTTCCACCTCCGACCTGCACGCAGGCAGACCAAGTGAAAAAACCCAGAACCATAATGCCTATACAATTTTATCACTTGGTTGGGCTAGCCCATGCTACACAGGAACGTCAAACCGTGACGTCACCTGATATGCCAGCTTTGGAGCTGACCATAACAATAGTCAAAACATGAAGAAAATCAATGTGTGTGTGGCTGTTGATTAGTGGTGTGTATCTAAGAACATTTTGACATGACATTACACATAAGAAAATATTATGATTACCATTACAGTTACACATATCATAATAATAGCAATAACCCCCTGCCTGCAGACTTTTTCTATCTAGTTGTCCTTGGCCCACATGCAGCCTGCACAAAATTCATAAGAATGACTAAGCATTTAACAGCCTGAGCTAGACAGCCTGGCTCCACTAAACATTTCTAATACAACAAATATCTATCTGACTAAGAAATTACCTAACAGCTACTATCTTGGCTGCAATTGAAGCGTTGGCAACCAGATGCAACTCACAGCTAGAAGACCTTAGCATGCAAATGAAGCAGAATTGCATGGCAATAGCTAGCTTAACCAAAGCCTCAGAATTCAACGCAATGGAGTTAAAAGACTGCAAAGCTAAGGTCTCAAAGATGGAGAAAGAATTAGAACACCTGCGAGTGAATTATGATGCATTACAAGAAAAAACAAGAGAGCAGGATAGCTACAAACGCAGATGGAATTTAAGAGTCAAAGGTCTGCCGGAAAAAAATGAACAAAAACACGAGAGATGAAATAATAAGTCTCCTCGTTAAAATTACACCACAATGGGAGCAGAAGATGATATAGTGGATACGGTACACTGACTTGGCCGAAGGACGGAGAACAGAACACGCAACATCATTATCCAATTCACAAGAAGACAACATCGGGATGCGGTTTGGAAGCTAACTAAAGAGTCGACTGTCTGCAGGGAGGCTGGAGTGAAATTTATGGAGGACCTTACCGAGGAGGACAGACAAGCTAGAGCAGCGTTGTGGCCAAAGAACAGCCAGGCGGGAGAGAAGGCCTACTTTCGGGGGCCATTTGGATACATAAATGGTCGTCGCATCGAGATGTGAGGTATATAGGTGGGGGAATGTTTACAGAGGAAATCATTTCCTACTCTCAGCCAAAAAGTACTATTCCTCTTCTTACTTGTTCTTTGTTTTATCCTATTCCTTGTCTGCTGAGAGGTTAACCAGCAATGATCGTTTTGAAAGCCAATTTATCTTTTATTTCTCTGAACACAAGGGGACTTAAGGACAATGTTAAAAGAAAAGCTTTTTTTATACTGCAAAGGACAGAAAGCTCAATATGTCTTCCTTCAAGAAACACACTCATGTGCAGCAGATGACAACTTCTGGACAAAACAGTGGGGAGACACCATGCTTTTCAGTCATGGATCAAATAAATCTGCTGGCGTTGCAATTGGTTTCAATAGATCTCCAGGAAATATGATAACACATAAAGCAGATAAAAATGGACACTGGTTGGCAATTGTTCTAAATATCGAGGGTTCGCTGTTAATTGCAATTAACATTTATGTGTTTATGGTACAATAACCTTAACCGGAATAAGCTTATGTTGTCAGAAATATCTGAAGTAATCAATGAATACAAACAACTTTATAACACTAACCTTTTGTTGGGTGGAGACTTTAACATGGCACCTGATGAATGGCTTGATAGGTGTCCATCTAAATTTAGCAATAATCATTATAATGTTACTTTACTTGAATTCTGCAATACACTTACACTTATTGACATCTGGAGAGATAGAAATAGGAATATCTCTCAGTTTTCCTGGATAAAACCAACTCGAATTGATTTATGGCTTTCGACACCTGAACTGGCAAATTCTGTGGCAAAAGTATCAATGTCGGGTGCACCTTTAACTGATCATTGCCTCCTGTCCTTAGAAGTTCAATCGTCATTAAATAATAACAAGAGACATACATATTGGAAATTTAATGCCGATCTATTAAAGTGTGAGGAGTATTGCAAATTAATCAAAGATCTAATATTAGAAATTAGTTCTGATTTAACATTGGGTAGTTACTGTAATAGATGGGAATTTTTAAAATTTAAAGTAAGACAAATTTCAATTGAATTTGGGAAGAAGAGAAGTATAGAGATAAGAAAACAGGAACAGCAATTAGTACAAGACATTGATAAATGTTGTAGGGCATCACCCATGTTGGAATCAGATAAAATTAAATTCATGAACCTTCAATCAAAACTGGATGAGATGTATGTGAGAAAGGCTCGTGGAGCATATGTAAGATCCAGAGCCAAATGGCTAGAAAAGGGAGAGAAAAATACAGCTTACTTTTGTAGCTTGGAAAAAAGAAGACAAGAACGAAATGCAATTAATGTGCTTATGATAAATGATGTTGAATGTTCAGATTTTAAACAGATATCTGATCAGGCTCACAAATTTTATAAAGAACTATATTCCTCATCCTTTTCTAAAGAAGAAGCGAATTCCATATTTCAAAATAATAAACATTTTATTCCCATAATAACCACTGATTTCAAAGATCTTTGTGACTCTGAATTTCAGTTATATGAATTAGATATGGCACTCAAAAAACTCTCTTTAGGGAAAGCTCCAGGACAGGATGGCCTTTCATCAAACTTCTATAAATTCTTTTGGGAAGAAATAAAACAATTATTATTTTACGTCATATGTGAATGCCGTAGTAATAAATCTCTAACACCTACAATGAAGCAGGGACTAATAACTCTTATTCCCAAACCTGGTAAGGACAAAAAATATTTAGAAAACGTAAGGCCTATTACATTACTTAACGTGGACTACAAACTTTTTGCTCACATCATTGCAAATCGATTAAAAGAAGGTATTACACAAATTATCAGCGAAACACAGTCGGGCTTCATAAAAGGTCGCTCCATCCATAACAACATAAGGTTGGTGTTAGATTTATTGGATTATAGCGACAGAATTTAGGATGATGGTTTTATCTTATTCTTAGATTTCTGCAAGGCATTTGATAGTATTGACCACCAGTTTATTTTGGACACTTTAAAATATTTTGGTTTTGGAGACGGATTCAGAGAGATTATTTGTATATTCTATAATGACATAAATAGTTCTGTATTATTACCATTTGGTACATGTAATAGATTTGAGGTGAAGAGGGGTATCCGACAAGGGTGTCCAGTTTCCCCTTTACTTTTTATTATGGCTGCCAAAATATTAGCCATTATGATAAAGAATTGTAAAGAAATTAATCAGCTAAATGTAATGGGATGTCCATTAGTTATAAGTCAACTTGCGGCTGATACAACTTTATTTCTTAAAAATGCAGCTCAGATAACAAAAGCTCTCAACGTCATTTCTTCATTCTCACAGGCATCAGGTCTTTATTTAAATTTAAGTAAATGTGAGTTGTTGGCAATCCATGACAATCCTTTAACTCATATTGAAGGAATACCAATCAAAAAAGAAGTTAAATACTTGGGTATTACTGTGTCTGAGAAGCCGGAAGTCAGAGTGAAAGCTAACTTTGAAGAAATTTTTAAAAAAAGTAAATCTATTCTAAATATATGGTTACAAAGGGAATATTTTGAAGGGTCCTCCTAGCAAAAATGAAAAATCTCTCTAGAATAATTTATCCAGCATATTCCCTACATATACCTGATAATATAATCAAAATCATTAATCAAAACAACTTTAACTTCATTTGGAAGAACAAGCATCATTATATAAGGAAGAATGATATTAAATCACTGGAAGATGGCGGTCTGAATGCTATTGACTTTGTCACACAGTATAGATACCGGATTTCATCAAACTCGATTTGACAGTTCTAGGTGAAAGGTTATCCAATCAGAAGCTTTGTCCCAAAGCTTTGGATCAAAGCCATTGTAGAAACTGATGTCACCTATCGAGATGTCAGGGACGTCTCTAGAACGGTTGCTTGTGCGCATTGCGCGGCAATGGTTCCCACGTCGGTCTTTGAAGATGGAGATTACGTTTGTCCATCAGATGGGAGGGATCCAAGATGGTGCCTTAAAGCACGTTGAAACCGAGCACCTTTCATCGAAATCTTTAAACAATGGTCAAACTAGTGATGTCCAATTGACACCATGACACCTGTATCGAACCGCTTCCATCATTTGTATCGAGTATTGGTTTATTCATTCAAAGGTTCAGTTTAGTGCCATCTGGTGGCGAAATAGTATGCAGCAGGACAATGGGAATTATGTAATGGGTGTAACTAGGCTTTGTGTTGTTGTACCCGGTACTTTTTACCATACGGACTCTGAGAGACGAGGCAGCCCAAGTAACTACAAAACAGTGCTGATTTATTCCATGAACACAGGTAAAATTAACATTACACGCTCATTCAGGCTATTCCACAAACTATTGAGAACATACTGAGAAAAATAATAACTGCTACTGCAGTATATTTACAGTTTTATCTGTTTCCATGACTTTGAATCATGCTGACCAGTCCATCTGTCAATCATTGTTTCAAGACAGTGCTGATTTTCATTACTCACATCAGCAGTGTTTGACTTCTCATGAACCTCCTGTGAAACAAACTAGCTGAGTTTTTTTTTTCACACTCTTATCTTACCACCATGCTCAGTACTATATGTATTAGTGTCAGTACCTTGTTAGATGTACATGTGGCAAACGAGGTTTCCTCCTGCAAAGATGTTTCTGATTTCACCGCTGTCTGAAATGATAAGCAACGTGTAAAAATGGCATCTCTTTTCATACATCTGTTCACTCACTAGTTCACTCGAGTGTACCAGAAATGTGGAAACTGAGCAGGTAGCAGCACAGAAGGATTGCTCTCGTCTCCATGTCCCAGCTGCCCTTGTTCGCTGCATCCAAAGGAGTAAAACCCCCCTGCAGTCAGTCCACACTAATGTGTGATTTCTGAGAAGACAGTGTATGGCAAACAGTACAGCATGTCATTACAGACAGAGACAGTTTGATGCATTATTTTCTTTGTAGACTTTTCATTGGAGCACCCTCCAGGCATCTTGATAAGGTCTGATTTGATGTGACAAAGCAATGTTCTTTTTGGGGCATAACTACAGTGTCTCCTGATTGTTTGCAAAGATATACTCTGAAACAAGTTAATTCAAATTCATTTCTAAAGCACATTTAAAAACAGCATGCACTGACCAAAGTGCTTTACAGAGGCAAATGAAAGTACAAGTCACCAATTAAAACATGACAGGCAGATACTGAAATTACATTATATAGGAAAATCATTTTGTTTTATACATTTTAAAATTAATTAAACAACAAAAATAAAATGGTCTGCTCACATTCTGTAATAAAGACTCTTTTCTGCTTTCAAGGTCAGATGCCTTAGACTATACTAAGTCTACTATTTTTAATTAGGGACCATCAATTCAAATCAAGTTAATTTATATAGCGCCAACTCACAATATAATCATCTCAGGGCACTTAACATATGGTCTAGACCTCACCATTGCCCTTATTATTATTATTATTATTATTATTATTATTATTATTATTATTATTATTAT
>NW_018127892.1:3016025-3018508 GCF_001952655.1 Monopterus albus | reverse complement strand
AGCTGAGGAAGGGCAAGAAAATGAGCAGCCTTGGAGAAACGGTCAACAATGGTGAGAATGACTGCGTTGCCTTGAGAGGGAGGAAGACCGGTGACGAAGTCGAGGGCTATGTGAGACCAGGGCCGGCTAGGCGTAGTCAGCGGCCGAAGGAGACCAGCGGGTGACTGATGTAAGGGTTTGGACTGCGCACAGGGAGCACAGGCGGCTACGTACTCCCTGGCGTCTTTTTCTAGGGTGGACCACCAGAAGTAAAGTTTCAGGAGGGAGATGGAGATGGTACGATGTACCCCCGGATGGCATGCTAGCCGCGAGGCATGGGCCCAGTCAAGGGTCTGGGCCCTAGCAGCCTGGGGGACGTATAATCTATCTGGTGGTCCACCCCCTGGATCGGGTTCTTGTTGTTGGGCCTCCCGTATGGTGTCTTTGATTTGCCACTGTGGTAGTGGGACTAGGCAGGACCCAATGAAGATGTCTGGAGACTGAAGAGTAGCTTCAAAAGATTCTTTATTTCATGCAGCACGGAGAGAAATCATACACAACTTTTCAGATGCACAGAGTTCTCTGAGTAACAGATAAAGGGGCAGTCCCTTTATACCCAAGTAAGACAATACACATCCATGAAACTCATACTGTTATCTTACATTTTAACAACTTACATTCCTTCCCCAGCTGCCTTTGCTACAGCAAAAGGACAGCAAGACCTTGACACTGAGTGGAGCCGCTACTTCTCCTGGTGCCACACTCCCTTTTCCTCCTCACACAAGACACATTTATGAGTGCCGGACATTAATTCTGCGTGAAATGCTCAAACTACGCAAGTTGTACTGATAAACTTGCTCAAAACTTATTAAAGCTGACTGATAAGCAGTGCACAAAATGATTACAGGTCCTGAGACCACACATTTACGAGACCACACATTTATGAGAACACACTGTGGGTGTTAATTAATAATAATAAAAAAAAAAAATCAATTTTAAAGTGAAGTGATCCTTTAACATACATTAATTTCAGAGTGAAGTGACCTTTTAACATGATGACATACCAGCATCTGCTATGCTGGCATCCACATTGTACTGTTCAATATTTGTATTAGACTTTGTAATTGCTTGTCTGTTTGGATAGACTTAATAAAAGAAAAAGGAAAAAAAAAAAAAAAGCGGAGACCGGAAGAACAGAATAAATGTGTGTCACGTGGAGACGAGACCAGTGACCTCTACTGTGCCACCCAACGGTGACCTCGAGCGAATGAAATGTGATGGTGGACGAAGTGTCTTGTGATTATAATTTCTCAGGAAATAATGTGTGAATCAAGCTATGAATCATCTATATATAACAAATTGTCAAGTTTACATTGGCTATGTGGTCCCCAGCCTTGGTTTTGTGACCCAATCATAAGATGAATCTGACGAATAAAATGGGTCACAATGTAATTAATTTAGAAAAACAGAAAAAGGTAACTACCAAAATGTTACTTCTTTAGGTCTCTACAGCTTCTGTATGGAAAGGGAACATTACATACAGTAGACACTGCTTGCATTAAGCAATCACAGTTCAAGGATATGGGGTAATCTGTTTTCACTTGCAGGTGTATATTATACTATAGTATACATTATATAGTATAGTCTACATTATATGATAACAGAATTCTATTGATTGAGCTGTTAATCGTTAACATATGCGCCCTAAGAACAAACACAGGAGACTTAAATGACCTTTTATTTGTCATTGCACACTGAGAATCTCAATTTCTATATGGACTGAATACTTTGATTTTTAAGTATATGCTCTCACAAACTGCCATTGCAGTCAGAAAGAAAAATACACTGTACTAACAACATTAAAGGGTCTTAAAAATCCCTTCATCCAAATACGTTTCTCTCTCAGTAATGGAATCCCTGTATCACCAGTTTGAACCATCTGTCTATGGAGAGCACAAAGTGACAACACGCCCAGGTAAAACATACCCATGTCATCTGATTCTGAATGATTTTTTTCAGGTGTCACTTTAAACTATGAAATTATGACGGTCATTATTTTTTAGGTATAAAGAGCGCTGTGGCTTTTCTCCTCTATGGCATCCTGGTGCTACTGCTGTTAATCCTGCTAATGGTCATTGGGATAAAATGTAAACACATGGCACAAAAATAAAGCTGGTTCACTGATATAATGTTATATGATAATTATCTTAAATCACTGATGCCAAACTTTACCTTGAGACAATCAATAAGGGAGGAAAACCTTCATCACCTAGTTCAGGTACAAAACAAATGTTTTAGCACTGATATAAATACGCAGCTGTACATTTTTTTCTTGTTGCTATGTTTGTGGCTTTCGGCTTTCCAAACTAAAGGTGCAGTAACTGTGCAGGATGTCTACTTACAGAATCTTCACCCCTGCTTATCCTGTAGAGAGACACAGAAGGGCTGGAGCCAATCCCAGTCGACACTGAGCGAGAGGCGGGGTACACCCCCGACCGGGCAAC
>NW_018127892.1:3011299-3014462 GCF_001952655.1 Monopterus albus | reverse complement strand
CCATTTCTAAAATAAGCCTGGGATATGAACTGTTTCCCCTGTATTCTCAGGTGCTGTCAAGTTCATGATAAGTGCTATGACACAAACAGAAATGTGTCTGGATGTGACTCCCTTATGCAACATCCCTACATCCTGGTTTATGGTTACACCTGTTCAAATCAGCAAGTGACCTGCTCAGGTAAGACTGTGACTGGGATAAACTAGAGGCGCTTTGACACACTCATATACATAGACATCAGTCTTGTACTATTCTGAATGACTGTGAAGCTATGCCTTGATGAAATTCTAAGACCTAAACTGGAAATGTTCTGAGATGATACTGGTCAAAATTACACATCTCGTAAAATTTTGAATCCTGCTTTTTGGAAGGGAATGAACACAAGTGTGTGTTTATAAACACAGTATTTCCCTGAGTGGCACAGGTAAAAAAAACAAAGTATTTATATAAAAATAACGTTTTTTTGGCTGGTTGAAAGAACAGCACTGATAGCATTCAGTGAATAGCAGAGTGTCACTTATTGACAATAAATTTAAGACTATTTGTAACCTAGTGTGTAGGTATGCTTTACAGCAAGTAGCAGCTGTGTTGAAACATACACACAGGAATGACACAGTCATGGACTGAGGTTTGTTACCCACACTACAAAGCTCTGTAATAATTACACAACTAGACTATTAGCTTTATGTTTTAAGTGTGCTCCATGTTTTGTGATTGAGCAGCTACTCACTCACTGACTCAACTGTCTCTCCAGCTACCAACGATAGGTGCCAGGCTGCTGTGTGCGAGTGTGATCGGGCGGCAGCTGAGTGCTTTGCTAAGGCCACATACAACCCTGAAAACAAGAAGCTGGATCACAAAGCCGACTGTTAAAATCCATGCCCCTTAAAAAAACAGAATGGTGGATTTGAAAAATGTTTTCAAATTTTCATTTATCGCTATGCATCAGTTTAACATAAGGAAAATAAAGTGAGGCTCATGTTGCCTTCCAGCTGAATTTCTCCCTCTTGTCTATTTACACACATATGAAGGGTTTTTGTGGCAGAGGCTCCAGCTGTGCTTATCCTTGTACTTTAAAAACATATTTAAAACATTTAGTTTAATCCAGTTTCAAGTCAGTTAATATGGAAAATTACGTGATTTTTTTTTTGTTAATGAACCAACAGAAGCTTGGGTTTGTTTCTAGGACTGTACAGTAAAACCTTGGATTGCCAGTTTAATTCATTCTGGCAACGTGCTCGTAATCCAAAGCACTCGTATATCAAAGCGAATTTCCCCATAAGAAACAAAGGAAACTCAGATTCGTTCCACAACCACTTATTCATATAAAACTTACTACAGTAATACAAAATAAAAACAAATTAACCTGCACTTTATCTCTGAAAAGAATCCTGACTAGCATGAGAGAGACAGAGAGGAGCTATCTGTTGGCTCGCTGAAATCTTTTTCTTTTTGTGCGACTTTAACAAGGAACCTATCCAATGACACTTTGGCGGAAATATGACATTGCATTGTTGTTACAGATTTATCGTTGGCACTGCTACTGCCTTATTCGGGTGGTGCTTTCCTATAAAATTTTGAACCGTTTCCCACATTTTACACATACTTTTTAAACTTTCACTGTAATTATCTCCTTTTTCTTACCGTCTTTCTTTTCAACCTTTATTTTTTCTTTGGGGCCATTAGCAGTACAGATGTTGACTATACGCGTGAGGAGCGAGAACCATCAGCTCACGTACTACTCGTATTGCAAGACCTCGCTTGTTTATCAAGTTAAAATTTATCAAAATATTTTGCCTGTCTTGCAAAACACTCGTAGACCAGGTTACTCGAAATCCAAGGTTTTACTGTAATTTGTTACCTGAAAGGAAAACATTAGTTAAATGTGCTCAGTCAATCAACGTCATCTGGATTAAGTGAGCATGCAAAGAAAACCTCACTTGACCCCTGTTTTTAGGTTGTATGGTTGGATCAGACACTGTGCAGCAACTAAAATATCCACGAAGATACAATGACAGCTCAGACAAATGAGGAAGACTTTTTGGTCCAGTTTCAACAAAGCAATCCAAATATCAGCTGTGTACAACAACTGGATTAACAATACATATGATGTCAAAATAAAGAGGCTGGATCATGGTTCTTTGGATTATACTGGCTTGTAGAGAACTCAACTCAACTCAACTTTATTTATATAGCGCTTTACCACAGCACAGCTGACCAAAGCACTTAACATATCAAACAAATATAAAAACAACACATAAAAAACTATAAACAATAATATAAACACTAACACCACGGACAGATTTACATTTGTGCTGGCAAGAAACCCCCCCTCCCCCCATGGTGCGGTCTTCTCGACTGCCATTGGTCCAGGATGCTGTCAATAAGGTCACAAACTCGATAGCCTCATTCTATAGGTCGAGAGGAATCCAATGAGGGGTCATTTGTCTGTATGCGGAAATCTGGGACCAAGCTATTGTCCTGCAAATGACGAGAGCGTCAGCACTGGCTGTGCCGTGTCCCATCTTTATTTACTCTTCAAAAACAAAACATCGAAAGGTATTTACACCTCCTGACAAATCTCACAAGTGTTCCCTTTCGTTTGGCACCGAGAGTAACCAAATACACCGTGTGGTTGCGGAGATATACACATTTTATTTCGGGGAGTCGCCGTCGATTTAAATCCCCAAAACAGGCGCCGGGCTTGTGGATAGTACTGAAAATAGAGTTGGCGTTGGTTCGACTGGAGGGAGCGCTGGCCCAGGCGTGGAGTGCTGCAGCGGTGAGTAAGTGTAGGGAGGCCGGCCCAGGTGGCGTGGTCCCGGAGAGGGGAGCTGAATGGAACGGAGAGCAGAGGCCAGTAGGGAGGACTGCTGCAGAGAGACTGGCCCAGACTTAATGGTGCCGGCGAGGGAAGCAGAAGCAAGTGCAGGAACGCACTGCACGAAACGTTGTAACAGACTGGTAAGCCACGCAGCAGGGAAACCTCAGAGAAACTATGCAGCGAAAGTCTTACTTGCGGACAAACAGTGTTCGTAGTAGAAACAATTTCGTGGTCTGTAACACCAACGAACCGGCGGTAATTGAGTGTTTGCTTGGAGATTAACCTCTAGAGTCCTGAGCTTTGGAAACCCAAGCTGTGCGGTCCTCATATGAGGACGCAGG
>NW_018127892.1:3002652-3011139 GCF_001952655.1 Monopterus albus | reverse complement strand
CGCGCCCCACTAGTGGGGAATAAAGACATGACAGGTGGGGCGCAATGAACGGAGAAAATTAGAAATGGGTCATTAATACAACTAAATTAAAATAACATCAGTTCGGGGCGTGAGAGAAAAAAGTGGAACCATAGAGCAACAATAGCGGTTTACCGTCGGCATGTTAATACAAAGAAACAACAGGCAGTAAACCTTATTAACCAAAAAGCCAGATGAAAAGAAAATATTGTTGAAGGATTCATGGTGGGAATGGTGGGGGCAGAGGAGGGACCCATGTGTGTCTTGTGTCTTAAACCACTGGCAGCAGACAGCATGAGACCCAACCAATTAAGAAGACATTTAGAGACGTTAATAAACCACTCGACGTCTTTGAAAGAAAGTTGGCAGAATACCGTTAGCAGAAAAATCGCATGGTAAAATCCACATCAGTGAAGAGCAAAGCACAAATGGCTTCATTCCAAGTTGCATCCAGAATTGCCCAGTGCAAAAATCGTACACAATTGCTGAGCAGCTCATTCTCCCTGTAACTGTAGACATGGAGTCGATTACGTTGGATGAGACAAGTGCTGCAAAACTGAACTATCCCCTTGTCAAACGATACAGTTGCACTTATATTTTATCTGTTTTGAACTTAGTGTTATTTCATATTAAAATAAATTTGAACTTTTAAAATTGTCTGATTTCGTTATAATTTTTTGACAAGTGGGGCTTGAAAATTCGCCCACCCTCTTAAGTGGGGAATGACAAAAAATGTTTGAGAACCACTGCTTTAACTGCAGCAGCCAGTGGAAATTTTTAATTAACTGGTTAGTCATTTAGTCTATATAGGATGTCAAGGAATACTAAAAAATGTACATCACAATTTGTTTATAAAAATTTATTAAGTGATATTTCCCTCCACAATTGTTCCTGATGAATTTTTGTTGATTGACTATATATTAATTGTCACACATGGTGACACAACCTTTCCATCTACAGTCATTTAAGGGGTATTATCCCATATAGTGTGTAAGTATACATACATTCTCATATACAGTATGCATACAAATACATGTGTATTTGTACTGCATGTTTCTTATGTACATATTTGGCTCATTATTTCTGTCATGTACTAGACATTGTGGTACCATGAACACCCAACTTATGTAATGTGCAGCAGAAAGTCATGGGAACTTTGTCAAGTGTTACTTATTTACACAGCTGTGTGCTGGCAGGTTATTTTGAATTCCACTTCTATCGGAAGAAGGAAAATGCAAACCAAACTAGGTACCAAGTGAACAGAAGGAATATAAACAGACTTTTAAACATTTGATTAGGAAGTTTAAAAAGAAAAGGGAAAAAACTGTAAAGATTTGAAAATGTAAAGTTGGCAGTGTTTCCTGTGGTTGTTCTTGAATGTTTATATCCTACACTGAATTTACCTGAAAGCTTCAGCTACTGAAGCATGAACACAAGATTACTGCTATAAAAAGAGCTGTTTATAAGGAACTCAACACAAACCAAGGAGTCTTGATCGTTTTAGTAATGTAAAGATCTTTAAAAGTCATTTTCATTTCTATTCTGAGACTATGAAGATGAAGCCTCACAGCAATGCAAGAAGATGGTGTGCAGCATTACTTCTTTCTCAAAGGATCCAGGGCTGCATCACTGTTACCTAGTCATTAAACCTCTCCCTGAACCAAGACATCTGGCATTTTCTGTACAAGTGGAGGTAGTGGAGGTCCTCCTTTAGGTTGTTCCAAACATTTGGTGAGGCAGCTTTTAGTTTTCATGCTCAGAGCCACAGACCTTTTTCACAGCACACATCTTGAATCTTCACAGTATGTAGTGCACAGGTGTAGCTACCACTGTTAAAGACAGCTGAGTTCTTTTAATTGTCTCACTATAGAACGTCACTCAGCGAGCATGCTCCACCTCCATGCTGGAAACAGCTCACATAAATGAACTGCAGCCATCATGATTGTCATCAATTGCATGTGTACTTTTCCTGCTAGGTTGTCAGAATCATCTGCCTGAGGATCTGGGAACAGCTGAAAACGGGATTATTTATTCTGTTTATTCATTCTTATTGTATTGATGTTTTTAAAAGTTTTATTCCTTCCAATATTTTATTTGTGATTGTCTTTTATCTGTTTAATCTATTGACTTATTAAAATATAACATATGTTGCCTCTGAATTTAGTGGAGTAAAAGTATTAAATACGATGAAATACAATTCTTCAAGAACAAGCACCTCCAACATCTTAAGTACAGCGACTGAGTAAATGTGGTTACATTTCATCACTGAAAGAAAGTCAAAACAAAATGCACTGGTCTTACAGACCAGCTACATGATTAGGTCTTGATAAACAACACATCATTAAAAGCCCCGACCCCCTTGTTCTCCTCTAGAATTTTCACACCTCCTGTTCTATAAAAGCAGGCTGCACCTGAATTTCAGGTTCTTCTGATTGAAGCCATGAATCTGGCAGCTGCTCTGGTGCTGCTTCTCACTGGTAAGACTGTAGAAACCATCAATATGTATCAATCTTTTACAAGACTTATTGTAAAATGTGCATCTGTTTAAATACTCCTTGTGAAGTTCTCTCAATCATTGTTCTATCTTTCGCATTAGAAGTACTTATTTTCTCCTGAGCCACTCATTTTCTGTTTATCTACCTTGCATATCTTTATCAGCTCATATGGCCAGCGGTGCCTTGTGGCAGCTTGGGGTGATGATCAGCTGTGTCCAGCCTGGTGTTAACCCTCTAGCATACGACAATTACGGCTGCTGGTGTGGCATCGGAGGAGGGGTGGGGGCTCCTCGGGATGAAGTGGACATGTAGGAAGCAGGCAATTCTGCAGTTTTGGTTCCAAACCATTTCTAAAATAAGCCTGGGATATGAACTGTTTCCCCTGTATTCTCAGGTGCTGTCAAGTTCATGATAAGTGCTATGACACAAACAGAAATGTGTCTGGATGTGACTCCCTTATGCAACATCCCTACATCCTGGTTTATGGTTACACCTGTTCAAATCAGCAAGTGACCTGCTCAGGTAAGACTGTGACTGGGATAAACTAGAGGCGCTTTGACACACTCGTATACATAGACATCAGTTTCTTACCATTCTGAATGACTGTGAAGCTATGCCTTGATGAAATTCTAAGACCTAAACTGGAAATGTTCTGAGATGATACTGGTCAAAATTACACAACATCTCATAAAATTTTGAATCCTGCTTTTTGGAAGGGAATTTTTGTTTTACACTTCCTCGTCTGGTCATTTAATTGAGTTCACAACACTTTTAGGCCGCATTACGCACGCAGTTTCTGACAGCTAGGTTGTCAGAATCGTCTGCCTGAGGATCTGGGAACAGCTGAAAACGTTCAGGTAACTTTAAATCTACCCCTTTAGCTAGGCTTTGGATTGGAACATTTTAAGGGCATTATCTATTGTTTTTTCATTTTTACTGTATTGATGTTTTTAAAAGTTTTATTTCTTCCAATATTTTATTTGTGATTGTCTTTTATCTGTTTAATCTATTGACTTATTAAAATATAATATATGTTGCCTCTGAATTTAGTGGAGTAAAAGTATTAAATACGATGAAATACAATTCTTCAAGAACAAGCACCTCCAACATCTTAAGTACAGCGACTGAGTAAATGTGGTTACATTTCATCACTGAAAGAAAGTCAAAACAAAATGCACTGGTCTTACAGACCAGCTACATGATTAGGTCTTGATAAACAACACATCATTAAAAGCCCCGACCCCCTTGTTCTCCTCTAGAATTTTCACACCTCCTGTTCTATAAAAGCAGGCTTCAGCCAAATTTCAGGTTCTTCTGATTGTAGCCATGAATCTGGCAGCTGCTCTGGTGCTGCTTCTCACTGGTAAGACTGTAGAAACCATCAATATGTATCAATCTTTTACAAGACTTATTGTAAAATGTGCATCTGTTTAAATACTCCTTGTGAAGTTCTCTCAATCATTGTTCTATCTTTCGCATTAGAAGTACTTATTTTCTCCTGAGCCACTCATTTTCTGTTTATCTACCTTGCATATCTTTATCAGCTCATATGGCCAGCGGTGCCTTGTGGCAGCTTGGGGTGATGATCAGCTGTGTCCAGCCTGGTGTTAACCCTCTAGCATACGACAATTACGGCTGCTGGTGTGGCATCGGAGGAGGGGTGGGGGCTCCTCGGGATGAAGTGGACATGTAGGAAGCAGGCAATTCTGCAGTTTTGGTTCCAAACCATTTCTAAAATAAGCCTGGGATATGAACTGTTTCCCCTGTATTCTCAGGTGCTGTCAAGTTCATGATAAGTGCTATGACACAAACAGAAATGTGTCTGGATGTGACTCCCTTATGCAACATCCCTACATCCTGGTTTATGGTTACACCTGTTCAAATCAGCAAGTGACCTGCTCAGGTAAGACTGTGACTGGGATAAACTAGAGGCGCTTTGACACACTCGTATACATAGACATCAGTTTCTTACCATTCTGAATGACTGTGAAGCTATGCCTTGATGAAATTCTAAGACCGAAACTGGAAATGTTCTGAGATGATACTGGTCAAAATTACACAACATCTCATAAAATTTTAAATCCTACTTTTTGGAGGGGAATGAACACAAGTATATCTAAGTGTGTGTTTATAAACACAGTATTTACCTGAGTGTTTATATAAAAACTTTTTTTGGCTGATTAACAGAACAACACTGATAGCATTCAGTGAATAGCAGAGTGTCACTTGACTATTGACAATAAATTTAAGACTGTACTTGTAACCTAGTGCATAGATATGCTATAAAGTAAGTAGCTGTGTTCAAACCAATATACATATGTGTATATACACACAGTAGGAATGACACAGTCAAGGACTGAGATTTGTTACCCACACTACAAAGCTCTAAGTGATAAGTACACAACCAGACTATTAGCATTATGTTTTAAGTGTGATCCATGTTTTATTATTCAGCAGCTACTCACTCACTGACTCAACTGTCTCTCCAGCTACCAACAATAGGTGCCAGGCTGCTGTGTGCGAGTGTGATCGGGCGGCAGCTGAGTGCTTTGCTAAGGCCACATACAACCCTGAAAACAAGAAGCTGGATCACAAAGCCGACTGTTAAAATCCATGCCCCTTAAAAAAACAGAATGGTGGATTTGAAAAATGTTTTCAAATTTTCATTTATCGCTATGCATCAGTTTAACATAAGGAAAATAAAGTGAGGCTCATGTTGCCTTCCAGCTGAATTTCTCCCTCTTGTCTATTTACACACATATGAAGGGTTTTTGTGGCAGAGGCTCCAGCTGTGCTTATCCTTGTACTTTAAAAACATTTAAAACATTTAGTTTAATCCAATTTCAAGTCGGTTAATATGGAAAATTAGATGTGATTTTTTTTTTTCATAATAAACCAACAGAAGCTTGGGTTTGTTTCTAGGACTGTAATTTGTTACCTGAAAGGAGAACATTAGTTAAATGTGCTCAGTCAATCGTCATCTGGATTAAGTGAGGATGCAATGAAAACCTCACTTGACCCCTGTTTTTAGGTTGTATGGTTGGATCAGACACTGTGCAGCAACTAAAATATCCACGAAGATACCAATGACAGCTCAGACAAATGAGGAAGACTTTTTGGTCCAGTTTCAACAAAACAATCCAAATATCAGCTGTGTACAACAACTAGATTAACAATACAAAAGATTTCAAAATAAAGAGGCTGGATCATGGTTCTTTGGATTATACTGGCTTGTAGAGAAGAGTGGTCACATACTTCTTTTTGTATCGGTGTGTTGCACTGAGGACCATCACCCCGTCCTACAATACAAGAAGAGTATTTAGATGCAAATGAGGGTTATACAGCAGCTGAAGTTTACAATGCTAAATCAAAAATGTTTTCCTATTTTTAATTGAAAATTTGGTACAATTCTAAATACAGGGAATAAAAATTTGAGTTATAGCATCAACACTTTGGACAATGATAGTTATGAGTAAACAGAATAATACTAGATTCAAGGTAGAAGTACGATAGCTTACAGCACCAACTCAAAAAGTTGGGATGCTATGTAAAATTAAAACTGAAAACTGATTTGTAAATCATCTGTGTTCTATATTACATGGAAAAAGTAGGGACAGTAAAGCGTTTACCACGGTGTGATGTTGCTGTTCATTTTCACAACACAAAAGACATTTAGTGACCGAGGACACCGAGTGATTGTGTCAAGTGTCATTTTGTCCCATTCTTTACAAATCACTATTTTCAGTTTTAATATAGATTTTACATACCATCCCAACTTTTACTGATTTGGGGTTGTATAATAACACCACTAAAGATTTATGCCCTTCCTAGCAGAGAGCACAAGTCATCCAGCATTTTGTGTCCACATCAGTCGTTGCACATAATGCTCTAGGCAACCAGCGACACTTACTCCCTACAATTTGAACAACATCCATTAGGTTAGTAGGTATTTTGTCTGACAGACAGAGGGGGTTGATCAATAAGTTTACACTGCTCTCAATGTGAGCGAGAAGAATTTAACAAAGCAAATATGTCATAAAAAGATCTGCTACCTTGATGGAGAGGGCGTACAGGTGATTAAGCATCACATGATTGGGCTCTGGAAGCAACGTCGGGTCACACTGAGGAGGATTTAAAGAGAAGATGACCTTTGTAAGCTGTCATAACAGATTCCTAGAGCAATCCATGCATCATTAAGACAAGCTCATATTCCTGCATCAAGTCTGCACTTACAGAGACACCTGTATCCTTGTTGAGCAGCACTTGCAGCAGGTGGGGAGGTAATTTAGGAGGAGGTTTGAGCTTGTCCTCCGACTTGGCCACATACGTGTCCTGTTGGTATGGGCCAGGAGGGGAACTGGATAACTCTGGGAAGGAATGATCACAGAACACAATTTAATACAGCCTCACACCAAAGGAATAAGGTAGACAGAATTAATCAAATTTCATAAATTGGCAAATATCACAGATTAACACAGTATACTTGAAAAGTAACTAGTCAGTGTTCAATATGTAGCCAGTCTGAATGTACCTGAGATGTCTGCAGAATCCTGTGAGTCAAGCCTGAGGGCATCAAAGACTTCAAAGTCAGTTCTCTTCACTTGGATCACGTTATTGACTGTTCCAGTTTTAGATGTCATCACAGCCTGGGACAGCATGTAGAGAGAAATTAAATCTAGACACCTAGGAGTGTAGATTAGATATGTCTAGCAGCAAGAATAATGGGAGTACACTTTGAGTCTAAAATTGCCTCTTCACTCACGCCATTAGGATCCAAAGTCCACTGACCATCTACACAGAACTTATACTGGTGCTCTCCCTCAGGCAGGTCCACTATAGCCACAAAGTTTTTCTGACTGGGTTTGAGAAATAAGCACATGTCACATTTTCATCAAGCATGTAGGATAACACATTCTGCGTGAGTCCTACTACCTTCTGTTGAGTGGGATTTTGGTGGCCCAGTTGTTAAAAGAGCCGGACACAAACACTTCCTTGCCGACCCCCGACCAGCAGAACACAGTCGGTCTAGCTTGCCCAGGGTTTTTGCTGTTACTGTCCAGGTCCTGCTGCCAAGCCAGAAATTCCTGCATTTCCTGCTTAGTCTGGACAACATGATGTCAGTGTAGTGTTGCCACGCTATCCTCTCGCACGGTTCCCCAACACAACACTTCCTGACTGAACAACCAGCTGAAGACAGGTTTGTGTATGGGTTTTGAAAAATGAAGCTACATCGTTTTCTTGCAAACTTTGTTTATGTGTCGTCCTCATAAAAGGTAACGAGAACAGACATAATACACAAGCTTCTTGCACAATTTCACATTTGGTTTTTTGGTATGGAGTTGTAGGCAAGTCAGCTTAATCCGACTCTGTTAGCTACAATATGTTAGCAACACCTGCTGATTCATAGTAACTGATAGACTGGACAGTTACTTTGTATGATTGAACATGTAATGTGTTTACAAAATGTTTGACTTTGCCTGTACAAACAATATAGTCTCCCCAGAGAGGTTATGAATGGACCACTGATGTGCCAAGTACGTATGTTACAAAGCATAACAAAGGTTTTTAGATGTTTTTCCCTTTTTGTAAGCAGCCGAGGAAGTCCTTTCCAAAATCAGAATCACTTAGCAGAAACTCAACACTTGCTTGAAATGGGTTAATAAGTATTGCCCTTAGTTTTCGTTACATTGTTAACTGTGTGCTGTACAAAGGTGGAACTGTTTTGTAAACACTTCATCGTAATGCTTCCTGTAAACTGCTTAAATCTGACACTTTAAAGTTGACTGTTGAAGAGCAATCCTTCTGTTGCACATATGGTTTGTTCTTTCATTACAATGAAGATGTAAAAGTACTCACAATTATGGTATTAATAATTTAGCTATGTATCCTATTTCTAAGTCATTTAAATGTGACACCAGTTTTGGTACAACTGTGTGAGTCTACCTTTGGCTCTTCTCTCTGGAACAGGTCTGAG
>NW_018127892.1:2987641-3002557 GCF_001952655.1 Monopterus albus | reverse complement strand
TCCCCCTGACCCCCACTGGACCTGTCGCTGTTGCTGTTCCCCATCCTGGTGGCTTCAAACACTACAAGACACACATCCAGGTCAAAGTCAGTATCTTTGTAGGCTCTGGGACATGCAGGCCAGGGGCCACCAGGGGCCCTCCTATCCTATTAGTGAGGCTAGAGGTGGCTTCCTGCGAAGTTAAAAACTTTACTGCTCGGCCAGGATTAACTGTTCATTTACAGTTTGGTAATCCGACAGATTATAGGCTACACAACATCTATACCCACCTAACCCTGCTGTTCCTATCAGACGGTCTAATGTTCATGTGTTTGTGGTTTGAGTGGTTTTAAAAAAAAAAACCGTTATCGATGTTTTTCCGCCTATGAACTGGAGGAGTTTTCCTCTCGGGTCAAAAATCACCAGCATGAGGCGGAGCAGTCTTTCCACCTTCCCCCAGACCAGGACGGACGGTCTGTGTCGGTCTGTGTCCTCACACCACTTCTTCTTGTGATGAATCCCCTGTGCTATGCTTCACTCTGCGCCATTTATAGGGAACTTCAGTCTGTGTCTCTTGAAGAAAACACACCTCTTCCGCCTCCTGTCCTCCTCCAGCCCAGGCCGAGTTAAAGTTTAACCCGATTGGCGCCGAGTGTTCAGGCCACACGAGCTCTTGTAAACTTTAGCCTACGTTTTCTACAACGGGTGTCCGAGTTATAAGTGGCTTAATTCTGAAGGGAAACATTAATAAACAATACGAGCACATTGATAATTATCAAGTCAACATAAGATTTTTCAGTTTCAGTTCTCTGGGCCCCTTTTATTTGTATTTGTTTATAAAGTGACTGTGTAATTTTGATTATTGTATTCATTGTTGATTTGTATGTATGTGTTTATTTTTGCTTGTGTATTCATGCATTTGTTTTCTGCACTTGAGGTTTAACTTAATTGCTCTGCACTTTTCATGAGCAGCTGTAAATGTTATTTAAAAACAATTGACAAAAACGGAGTATTTTCATTACTGACACTTCTTTTTAGGCCACTAAAAATGATTGAATCACTTTTCCTTTTTGGGTGACTTGCTCCTGTAACCTACAGACATACTATGTACCTGCTGAGGACACATCTACTTTACCACAATTTGTGTCCAAAATGCTTTTAATTTGAAACAAATGTAAATGTCCTCCAATCTAGAGCTAATGCCTATTTTAAAATGTGTCTTTCTTGGTGTTCATGAGCAGCTGCAGTGTCCCACAACACAGCAAAAGCAGAGACATGAAGCAACAGAGCTGGGACACTGGGAGAATGGAGGTGGAGGCAGGGGAAGGGAAGCAGTGGAGCAGCGATGATGGATGAGAGAAATCAGCCAGCACAGACATATAAGAGGGACACAGAGACATGTGAGGATTCAGGCCAGGAGACAGACTGAATAGATACTGTTGCCACTTAATGTGAGGAAAGGGAAAAGACATTTTACTGGTTTATAACTCAGTTTATAGTCATTTAGTATACATTTTTGGTCATTTATTACAAATATATAACAATTTAATGCACATTTCTAGCGATTTAGTACACTTTTATAATTGTTCAGGAAAGTGCAAATGTACAATCATTTAGTGTACTGTATATTTATAGTTATTTTGTACATTTGAATAGTAACTTAAACCAAATTTATAATAATTTACTACCCATTTATAGAAATTCAGTGCACATTTATAGCCATTTAGTATAAACTATAATTTAGTCCATGTTGGAGAAGCTACTTTGAATGTATAGCTTTGGAAGCTACCAATTACTTCACAGTGGAAGATACTGAACTACAGCAAAGCTGCTCTAGAGAGAGAATTAGTTTGATTGAGCTACTTGGAAAAAGTAGTTTAAACTACCTTGTAAAAAAAAAATCAGATCAAATCTACAATGTACATGTGATACAAAAGTATAAAAATCCAACTCAAGTTTAATACCTGAGACCTAAACTTGTCCTGAACAAAACAGTCCCATCTGGACTTTTCACAAGGACAAAACTGCTCCAAATTTTATATGTTTGTTGTAAACAAATCTGGATGTCGTATCATCTCATTAAAATTACTGTAAAGCAGTAAAAATTCACCTTTTTTAGACCATTTGACTGGCTTGAGCACTGGTCTCAAAAAAATGTACCTGTTGTCTTAGTTGTCAGTTTTGAAACATTTGACTTGTACTATCTTAACAACTACAGCAGTCTTCTACTTGTACCTTTTTATGAACAGCTTGAACACAGGTCTAAATAATGAGCCTGTCTTTCTACTAATCAGAGCAGAATCTGTTGTTTACATGACACATGAGTCGTCTCTCATAGTTCTTATCTGATAGGCCATTGTGTTTGACACTCAAAGCGTCTTTGCCAACGTGGAAAAGTCACTTACATGCAGCAAGGTAAAAAAAAAAAAACATTCCTTTACTTTTATGGTGCAAAATTGTTTGTAGTTTACTCAAATCACTATGAAAATATGAATTTGTGTAATTACATGCAGCCTGTTGTAGTTCACTACTCCTCAACTGTAAATTTAGTACAAATGTCAATTATTACAAACATAGCAGTAATTGAGGATACATTTATAGTAACTTGATAAAAATTTATAGTGCGTTACATTAGAGAATGCATTAGAATAAGACCATTTAGTCTCCCTTTACGATTTACACACAAGTATACAAGTAGATAAAAACAACAAAAATCCATCAGCAGTTTTAAAATGAGGTTTCTTTATGCTGATGTGTCTGTTGTAAGTGACATGAAAACAGCCTCAGATGATCCAGACCACACAGCACCATCTAATGTAGAACTATGGCAAAACCTCCAAACCTTCGAACTTGTCAGAAAAATTTGCTTCACCAAGGTGAAAAAATGTTCTTACCTTTTGTATTTCTCTTATTCAAAAGTATAAAAAAAATTAGGTGCACAAAAGGTCAAAGAGGACACATAAATGGAATGTTTTAAAATAATTTATTAGGAATTTTAAAAAGTTTTTTCCCCAGATGAAAACACTTGACAGGGAAAAATCAGAAAATGTTACAGTGTTGACAAGATTATTATTTTTCAGTATCAAAGTATACCATGGTAGTCCACAGCAGTGTGAGTGAGTGTATCAAAATGTAAAACCTGGCATTTTGTAGACTGAGAGTGCCTTGTTCTTAAGCTAACATTCAAAGTAAAACACATTTACTGTGATCGGCCAGTGCAACATCCTAGTAGCTCTGAACATAACAGTTTTGGTCTAAAAAAAAGCTGTCACATTGCTACAGTCTGTGACCTCCAGTGGATACGCAGCGATGGATTCATGGCTGGGGGTGACATGTAAACTGGAGTTTATAAGACCCCGCTTTCCTGTTGGAATAGACACCTTTCTGAAAGGTTTAACCACCGACATTGTGACATAGATGTTAATGCAAAAAACCAATGTGTATAAAAACCACTCTCACACAAACATCAACACAACCTGTAGAGAGAACCAGTCAAAAACATGTTAACTGTGCGTGACTGCCTCTGCACACCAGTCCTTCATTTCCCTTCACAATCATCACATATTGAAAATCACAGTTAAAACAATATGACAAAGAAATCAGCAAGTCCTTTTCCTCTTCTATTAGATGAGCTTTTTACACCCATATATCCCCAGAAGTGTTGCTGTCTCCTGCTACACACAAAGCTGAAAGTGTTTCAACTCTGAGGCAGCTTCTGAATGCAGTAACATAGTCAAATGACACACAACTCATAAATGCCTGGAGAGGAGTACAGCAGACAGCCGCTCTTATACTGACAGACAGACAAACTGAAATGTTCTTGCCCTCCATGTGAAACTATGAAAACAGCCAAACTTTCCAACATGTAAGGATTGATGAAAGAAGCAATTGTTCCATTTACCCACAGCCTCCCACCTCCCAGACACAAAGATCAACTGAGTACCCCCCCCACCCCACCCCAGAAAGAGTCATATTTACAATATTTTACAAAATTGTACAGCTCATGTCACCTATTATGTAACTGGGGCTAATGACCTTTGTCATCTGACAATTATTAGTCTAAAAAGTCTTTGTTAAAAACCTACTGAGATATACAATTTGTGACACATTTTCAACAGTATTAATCACAAATGTTTTGTTAAAATTCAGTATGAACTACTGACAAATATACAGTCTTCCAGTACAAATTACAGGTCCTGACCTGTAAACAGGGTTCAGCTGGAGATTTAACTCCTCTCATCTTAGACAGATCAGGTTCAGAGGTCAAATCATCCATTAAAACAAAACCAAAGCAGAAATAACACAACAACTGGGGGAAAAACAGCATGGTGAAACATAATAACAGGAAAAAAACACACTAATAAAAATACAGCATCTGCAGGTGTTGCTATGACATGTAGTGATAAATGTTTGTGCTCCTCTTTTATTTTTGCAGGAGGTGGGGTTTGGTGAGTCGTCAGTGGGGTCGGCTGGGATCAGGCTCGCGCCAGGGGGGGCCCGCGCCGAGGAGGTGCACAGGACAGAGACAGGCCAGATCAGCTCCAGAACAGCTTCAACTCCTTCCAGCTCTCAGTCTACAGCTCTGCACTGACACAAAATCTCTCAGTGGTAGCCGTTAGTGAAGGCTGTGGCGATCAAAGGGCCCTGTGGAAACAAGCATGCAAGTTCAGAGTTCATTTATTGTTCGCAAATGCTGACTTTGAGTTCAACTCCTGTTTTTGTTTTCTCACATTGAAGATGCTAATCAGTCAAATCAGCTGTTGCAGGGTTTCACTAGAATGAAAAGCTGCACGTGTGATGATATGCAGTAGAGAAACACTGCTGAGAGTTAGCTGAGAAGATTACTATCACCCTCTTATTTGTCTGCTAAATGTGAGGCTACAGCCAGCAGCTGGTTAGCTTAGCATAGCACACAGATTTGAAGCAACATATTTTATCTTGTTTCTGTAAAAATTAATGTGTAGAATAACATGTAATAATGGTTGTGGAGTTACAGAGATACTGTGTGTAAAATCTGAAAATCCGTCTCCCACTTCCATTCCTTATGCTAAGCTAAGCCTTATATTTAATGAAAAGATATGAGCTTCTCATCTAACTCTCATAATAAGGAACAAGGGCACAAAATACCCCAATACAGAACTCCAATACATAATCAATAGTGATAATATCTCACCCCCAAGCTATGGCTGAATCCAGTGCTTGGAGCGGGACTTGCAGCACTGAGGTAACTGCTGACAGCGGACTCCTGACTGGCTGTTCCATAAAGGTCCGCCATCGGCCCCGGGCTGCTCGTACCTAAAAATCCAGCTGAGCGAGACGGGGTAGAACCTAAAAACAAATACAGACACTATCAAAACCGAGGCTCGAAGACTTGTTGCTTTTGTTGAATTACTTTCAGGTAGATACATTTTTAGGTTTCACATTTTTTAAATCATATCTTACATGTTACAAATAGTATGTCATTTACTATGCATTCAATTGTGTTACTCTGTTTAACTTTGCTTATAAAAATTCCTGTGATTTGATTTTCTCTAGCTGTAAAAGATCGGATCTATCCCCCTTTTTATTATAACAATGACACCAATGATTATGTGTGCTGTAAAAGATGTTACTCAGTGCAACAAACCCACAGAGGGTTATCACTGCAGGCCCATGAAGTATTGTATAGTCTTTAAGCTCATTGTTTTGGTTTTATGTTCCACAAATTCACTGCCTTAGGTTTGCTCTCACTCCTCTTATCAGTGTTGTTCTTGGCCACAGCGGGCAGCTGATTTTGTTTTCTAAAAACCCAATGTGCAATGCCTGCTCAGCACCAAAGGACACAGACTCAGTTAGCAACTAGCCGGTGATCATAAAGAGCATTTACTGTAGTAGCTAAAGATTCAGATCATTTTCTCAGGAGCTGGTGCAGGCTAAAACAGAGCAAAAATGAAAATAAACACAGGACATGCATTCACCAGAAACGTGACTCCAAATGAATGCTCATGTTGCTCTGTATTTGCTCGACTTGTTAATAAGCAAACTTATTTGCTAACAAGTTCATCCATGTCATCTCAGAAGGTGATAATACTTTATATCTATGTTTTCTTTACAGCTCAATCCCAAGTGGACAAAAGGTTATTTTTTCAGGTTTAAATACATTTTCTGCAAAAGTTTTATTCTATTTCAGCTTTTTGACATATGACCAACGTCAGAGTGATTCTGTTTATCTTGGACATTTTTCAGTATAGTGTCTAGCTATTAGTCCAGGAGGATTAACATCATCACACTGAAGAGCATCAAGCTGCTACATACAGCTGCTACATCGTTTTCATCAAAATTATATATGAATTCCCTAAATCATGAGGTGGGACTCTTTAATTTTGATTGTTTGGTTATATGAACATTTAAATTTGAATTATATCGAGGGCACTGATCAGCAAAAAAAGGCTTTTTTTATTTTTCATACCTCTAACTACTGCTGCTGCTGCTGCTGCTGCCATTGGTCCGTATGCTGTCAGAGGAATGGCTAAAGAGACAGAAAAGAATAACATAACTCACTGTCCCCCTCTAGTGACCCGAGGAGCTTTCTGAGAATTGGGAGTACCAGGAATTACAAGTAAACACTGCTAATAATCATATTAAAAAAAGAGGAGCTGATGAGGTCAGTGGAAGAAAACTAAAGCAAATCACAAAACCTTCCTCAGTACTGTGAGCAATCCTGCCTTCAGCTAGAGACTGAGGAGTACTGACAAACACAAACCAGAGTGATCAGGTGTTGATGCTCACAGACCGACAACACGCTGCTTGTAAAGTCCAGAGGAGGGACCGACTGACCTGTGAGCTCAGGGGGGTGGGGTGAAGTCAGAAGGGGAGTCCTCTCTAAGTGGAACTCTGAAACAGAAACATCAGAGTTGTGTTGAGACAGCCACCAACACTGCCAGAGCACACACACACAGCCAGAGAAACAGTGAATGATCACACTTTGCCATCACTCACCACACATTACTTCGTATGGAACCAAGAATATGTTATCTTAACACTATAATTAATACTGTGTGTAATATGTGTGTACAGGCTACAAGGAACACCAGGATGATTTTAGTGTCTGTGCTTTCATTGCATTATAGGTGAGCCATAAGTCTCCTTGTATGTCTCCTGCAGCACCAGGCATCTACAGTGCTGAACACTTGCTAACTAAATGTGGCTGTGTATATATTTCTTAGTTAATGTGACGGAGACAAGTCAAAGTGTATCAGAAAGTATGCTGGGATTACCAGGGAACTGGTAGGTGTATCCAGGAGTGATGCCGGCATAGCTTCGGCTGGTGTATGTGGCTGTCTGGAAGCCTGGATAACCTACAGAAACACAATCACTGTTAACACCCGGATCACCGCAAACACAGCGAAAATACGACACATACAGAAAGCGCCGCTGCAGTGATGATAATGACATGTGATATGAGAAGAATATGTGCTACTATGCAGATTTAAGAGACTATGCAAACCAGTACTAGTGTGTTCATGTGCGTGTGTGTGTGCTGCTAGTACACTTTGTGACATGCAGGTAGTTGTTCTGTGGTCTGAATTTTTTTTTCTCACAAGAACAAGACTGAGCAGATTGCAGTCTTCATCTTCTGTTTCACTCTCAGCAATGTGATTTTACACACAGGGTTTGTTTTGTACTTTTTGTGGTGTGTGTTGTGTTGTGGCATGTCCTTTAATCTAACCACTGAATTACTAAAGACAAAAGTGCAATTCTCAGACCAAACAGTAGGTGGTAGTATTGATGTGGCAAGTTTAGGTTCTGATGGTGAATACAATAAAAAATCTGATAATGAGTTGACATTAGTGTCAGGGACCATCTTCAAGGCAAGGAGAAAAGAAAAATTATTTGTTAAAGGGCCATTTCACAAATTTTACACCTGAGGTTCAGTGGAACAGTGCTTTGTCTGGGGGAAAACTGCTGTACAATGTGGACCTTAGTTTTAGCTTTATTAAAGTGCAACGCTAAATAACTGGCATAGCTAAAGCATACAGTATATGGTAAGTGGGTAATTCACAGTTTGGAAAGCTGCAAGTTTTTCTTATAAAGCCATCATCAACTCCACTTTCTTGGTCACTTCTAAAATCTTAGGTCTAGATAAGGAAGGCTGCATGTTGAGGACAGGCCAGTGGTCAGCTTTCTCCCCATGAGGCACCATGTGACCTTTAAGGCAACTGGGGTTTCAGTGCAAGAACAGTCACTGTCAGGTTCAGCTGTGCAGCCACATCCTTCCTGTCCTGATCAGTACCAACTTACCCAGCATACCGATGCCCAGCATGAAGGCGTCCATTCCATATGGCATTACCCGGGAGCGCCCCCTGGCTGAGCCTGTGGGCGACATTACCTCCTTGGGCTGAGCTTTCTTACACTCCACCTGTTTCCAGACAAGACAAATCAGTGCTTCTTGTTTCTTGTTGTTGACCAGTGTTGCTTGCAAATCTAGCTGCTCACCATTTTGTTGTTGATCTCGTGGAAGTGGATCTCACAGACCTTCTCCACCACATCCTCATTTTCAAATGTCACAAAACCAAACCCTGGAGAGGACAAGACGAGGGCATACGTATAAACATTTCACACAGAATGGTGGACTTAGACAGTAGGCCGTTCTGCGCAGCAGGACAGCTAACTGTCTCAAGTAATCAGTGCTGTAACAGCCACTTAATACATTTGCCCCCCTCCCCCTCCAAGTGCTATTCTGCACTTGTCCTCTCTTCCCTCCCTTCCTGGCCAGAAGGCCCGGGTAAAGCTAGTAGGCTGTCATAATCGATCAGTCCCAGGGTGGGGAGGAGGTGCTTATGAAAGCTTTATCCTGATCCTGATTAACGGACTGGCTAATTAGACTAGCTCTGTTCATCTCCTCCAGCTCAGACCACAAGAAGGAGGCCCGGGGGGTGGGGGTGGGGGGGGATCAATAGACACCCAGGAAGGACTGGAGGAAGAATATTAAATCGAGGAAGAGAAGGAGAGGAGAAGCAGAGATATGGGAAGTGAACAGAAGACAGAGGGAAGGTCAGTCCATCTCACCTCTGTGTCTGTTGGTGGTCTTGTCGAACATGAGCATGGCATCATCAACCTGGGGGGAGACAAACAACACAGGTTTTTAACGCGGCATTCTCTCTCTCGCCACGCAACATACTGCCTGACCTCAGCCCTTCTCAAGTTCTGCAGGGAGGCTCAGCAACAGATGGACAGAAAGGAGGGGGAAGAGGGAGACAGGGAGGGAGCAGACTGGAGACGAGCGACAGGTTACAAAGAGGAGCCCGAGGGGGCAAACACAGGAAAACATAAAGAAATAGTGTGTATGACTAATAGACATAACGGTTAACGTGAAAAGTTGGAAGTTGTGTTTGCTGCTAAACTGCCCCGGTTACAGTCTTTCTCACAAAGAGCTCGTAATCTGCCCCCTTCCTCCCCTCCAAAGTTTGACATTGCCATGACAACTGTACAAAAAGTCCTTATAAAAGAGCTTGTGCCAACATAAAATATGCTTTATGAATAGTGGGAAAGATCCAGTGAGACAAAGAGGGCCGCAAAGAGAGGAACACTGACACACACACAAAAAAACATAGCCAGTCACAAGCAGAAAGGTGAATCCTGTAAGCAGGTGGAGACTTGATGAGAGGGGTGAGCTGATAGCGAGAGAAGTAGTGACAGGTGGAGATACGGTGAGAGAGAGCACAGAGAGTCCTGTAAGAGAGAGAAAGAGAAAAGGGATTGGGTCAAAGTGGAGAGGGAGGGGAAAGAAGAGACAAAGAGAGACGCAGAACAAAGAGGCCCGGAGGCTTTGTTTGTTGGCACAGTCAGCCATAATTCCTCCTCCTCTTCTCCCTTTGACCTCTCCCTCCGGCCTGGCCTCCCTTTATACAGCAGAGGCACAGGTGTCTGTTCTACACACACCCAGAGTTTCTTATGTCAGAGTTGACCTACTCTGTCTCTCCCTCTCTGCTGGTTTCTCTTCCTCTCCCTCTTGTCACAAGCTGACATGTTTATACTCCGGTCCACACACAGAGTTCCAAATAAACATTTGGAAGATTCATCTGTACTCTTGGTCTATAATAAGTTCGCTGGACACGGTCCACTCAACCATTTGTCACAGTCACATCCTCACACATACTAGCACACAGTGCATATGTCTGTGTTTATGTGGACCCCCAGTGGGAACTTTGCCTACAGAAAGGTCAAAGGTGAGTGAGGAGTGTCAGTCTGAAAGGGGACCTGTTATTCTGATGCTTCTCAAGTCACTGCTTCCTTCCAGCCTGACATTTGCTCAACGCCTGCAACACGTTCAGCTCTGAATGTCTGCACTCAGAACACTGTATTTTTGCTATTCAGCTGACACTTTTATTCAAGAGACCTAACAGCTGAAACTCTCCAGAGTGCCAACATTTTAAATGATCAATTTTAAGAAGAGGAAAGGCTCCAAAAACCAGACTTAACAAGGCAAACACACAGAATCCCAGAGTGAACTGAAAGTGCACACACTCATCCTGCTGCATGGTCTGGATGCAGTCAAACCATGTCAACACCGCCCACAGTTCCCATTAAACACCGCAAACTGAGTTAATTGCACATCATTGCTTGATATTTCAAACTCTGGGCATTTTAACGGCGTACCACTGGACAATATTCCCTGTTATCCTTTTTTTTCCACCTCTGATCTTCCCCGTTATCCGCTGCCCATCACTCTCCGCGTTCCTTTGTCCTCACCAGGATGGGACACAAAAGGTCCAGTGAGGCAGTCTAATCAGGAACTTCCATGGATGGCTGGAGGCCACATTTCACCATCCATCCCTCGATATCTCTCTCGGCAAAAATTCATCTAAAGGTTATGATTGAGGAGGGAGCACAGAGAAACTCGAGGCCAAACCTTGGGCACTGAAAATAAAGCACCACAGAGTTGGAAACACAAGGGCTAAACGGAGCTGTCACATGTTTGACTTTGAAAAGTTTCAAGGGCGCAGATGTCCACCTGCTGATAAAGTTGGGACCTTTTTTTGTTTGTTTGTTTGTTTGTTTTGTCTAATTTGTTTTGCCCAAAACGAACCACAACTCATGTACAACTTGAATCACATATTACTGATGGTCAGTTTCACATTAGAGGACACATTTAGTAGAATGAACAATCCAGAAGCTTCCAGTATGCAAATATCTTCTGAGCAAACTAACAAAATATTTGTCTAGCTTTGTTCAGAGGCATAATTGCCCACATAATCCTCCCCACACCCCATCTTTGCCCCAGTTCCCTCTCTTATGCCTCCACAAACCTCTCTCAATCAGGCCCTCCCTCCCTTGTCGGATCCTTTGTCAGCCCATCATCCATTCTCTGCCTCCTCCCTTTCAGAGTCCTCATAATGTGAGAAACTCGGGCAAAACTTTATGTAGAAATCTGCTAGAACGCAAAAGCACATTAAGGAAATGGTAGAATGGTTGAGAGAGAAGTTTGCAAGATTTTAAACATTAATCAACTTGTATTTATTGTCACTAAACTCCGAAGTGAACCCCCGCCCGACACACACACACACACACACATACACACACTCATGCTAACAGCCCCGAACACCACCTCATCCCTCCTCCTTCAGGACAAAAACCCCTTACCCTCAAAATTACTTGGGGACAATGGGCAAAGCTAGGTCACCACGGTAACGGGCCAGGAGGGGGTTGTGGGTAGGAGCAGCTGTTACATCAGATTAATTCAGATTCTGATAATCCCTCCTCCTTCCTCACCATCGCCATACACTCACTACTAAACTTTTCTCCCCCCGCCTCCCTCCTCCTCTCACTCTGCTCCCTCTTGTAGCCTCCATAACTTCGCCTGCTGCTCCTGGAGCCTCTGGGCCTCGTGATTTTCCTACCCTCTTCAAGTCTTTTCTCTCCATCCTTTCTCGCACTCCTCACAGTAACTCCTTCACTTCCAGGCAGCCGCTCGACTCCAAGTGAAGTTTTTCTCAGAGAATTTGTGGTGAATCAGACTCGGCAGAGCTGGTGGGATGAGGCGCTACGTGTTTCTAAGCTGCTGATTTGTTTCTGCACTGATACTCACAAGACAAACTTACGTGAATCCATTATATCTGATAATTTGTTTTCTGACCATCATCAACCACAACAGCTTTAACACTCTCTCAGAAATCACTCACCTTCCCAAACTGGTCAAAGTACTGTTTGACGTCCTCGATAGTTGTGTTCACTGACAGGCCTCCCACAAAAATCTTCTTGGTTCGAGTCACCAACTGAAAGAGGAGGAAAGAGAACATACGCATGTTTTGTGTTGGCTGTTTGTTATGTGTCTGTACATTTTTAATTAAACTGTATATTTATTAAGATAGCAGTTCAAAAAGGTATGACTTAAAATTTGTATATTTGTTGTCAGTGTTGTGCTTTACTGTTGCTATGATTGTTACCACCCCCCCACACAAAATACAAAAAACTGTGATACAGAGAAAATTATAGTTTAAGTAGAAAACAAGTTCTCACACTACCCCCAGAACACTAGTACAATGGTCATTGTTGTCTCCTTAAAAGCTGTTCGGGCTGAGATATTCAACCTCCAATTACTTTCAGTATTGCTTATTCTGACAACTATTGTTATTATATTTTGGTTAATCAGTGAACCGTCTATAACAGTCTACAAAACACCAGTGAAACATGTCAACCACAATGTCCTGAAGCAAACATGACCTCATTAAATATTTTGCTCATGTAACTGGTCCAAAACCTAAACATGCAGTTTACTATCACCTACGACCAAGCGCAGCAGCAAATCCTCACATCTGGAAACCTGGGACCATTAAATATAAAAAAAACTTTGGATTGAAAATTATTAAAACTAGTTTACAAAACTGATTACATTTCTTCCCCCCTGACTAACTGATTGATTAACTAGTGGTCACAGCTCTATAAGATGCAGAAGAAAACTTCATAATGAAACCATTGGGTGCATTTGTATCTGTGGGATCATTCATAAGTGACAATGAACCCATCCATTCAAGGGCTGAAAAAAAGTCCTAGAACTGATATTTGAAAAATACACACAGGTAAAAACAAGGAGTAATATATTGTTTTGTGCAATAGAACAAAAACACAGCTACTACTCATTTATCTGTAAAGTGTGTGTGTGAGGATCAATGAAAACCGCTGTCATTATCTTGCAGACAGACACCGATTATATTTTTAATGTAATGTTGCTTTATAAGCTGGGTTCACAGAGCCATTATTAATGTGGCTCTAGCTTATCGCCCATTTCTTAATGTTACCTACATCAGTTTCCCATGCGATGTTCACTTTGAAGTCAGTCCAGGTTGCAGCAAACACTTGACAACTGTAATTACTCTGGTCTTTTGCACTTCAACTTTCTTTCTTTTTGTGACGAGTCACACAAAGTGGAAGACAAGCAGCAGGCAGCTGCACAGATGGCTGCATGTCTGTCTGACTCTAGCATATTTTATACATATGATACATTTTTCTTAGCATTCAGTAGAGAAACAGGTAAAAGGGAAGGAGGTGTTAGCTAGGCTGAACACTATCACACTGCAGTCAAAGCATCAACAATGTGGATGACAACTATAAATTTAAATATTTTCCCCAATGATCCATTACTTAATTGTATTTGTGCAGCTCCAAGTGCCACTATCCACCACCTTTTGATACTCGTGCTTTGTTGTCTAGTGTGCCCCGCATTATGAGACAATGGCACTGCCAGTGGTTTAAGTTGGTATTTTTATATATAGTTCACTTTGTCACTTTCTTCCGTGTGATCTCTTTTGTTCATGCATTGCGTATTTACAGCTGGGATACATACCAGAGCCAATGTAATAACCAGTGACGCAGCCATTTTTACAAATCTGTTGTTTAGAAAAATGTTATAAAACACTACAAGTCTAAGTATTTATTTGGGCTGTTTGCCTCGTGAAGCTATTCTTCTCATTTCCCGGCAGAGTGTACTTGAAATGCAATACAGACACTTGGGAGAGTTGAACAATACTGTGTTTATAAAGTTGTGGCTGTTTTTGTTAACGCACAATCACATAGCAGCTCAGTGATGTCAGCGCTGATCATGTTCATCAGATTACCAAGCATTAGCTCAGATAAGAGGGTGAAACACTCCACGCATGCTGTAAACAACTAACTAAGAGAAGAAGAAGACCAGGGGACTCACCTTGGGCTGAGCTCTGCGAGGGAATGCAACCTTTGGGTCAATCTAGAGGAGAGAATATAGAGAAAGGGAAGGACTGCTTAGTGCCATGTGTGTCACCGTTTATGAGACAAATGAAGCAGCAACCTGTCACCTCTCCTTGGTGTGTTCTGACATCACACCTTCATCTTTCATTCTTTAATGACTTGAAAATGAAGGTGTAATATATCCACGTTATCCTCCTCTTGGCCTAGTATAATGTATTCACCAGTGCTAAATCAAAGCGATGATGCCAGAGACACCTGTTTTTAAGGCCTGATTTTCCTGTGAAGGAAACTCTAGATGAAGCTGCCATCAGATGTACAGTATATTCTGAAATCAATACACTTTGAGACTAAAAATGGTGACGTTTTCCCGTCTGCTTCTGACTACATCTTGGTCTGAACACGCTCTGGCTGCATGTCGACGAGTGTGTGTGTGTGTGTGTCTTACGGTAATATCAGTGAGTGAACCTGTGCCCCCAGTGATGTAGCTAGATGATAAACTATGACCTCTGGCTGGTAACCATTGTTTTGTTCAGTACGAACTGAAATGACTTTATATCTGACAACCCAAAAGCGTCAGGTACTGAAGGACGGCATCAAATGTCTGATCCGATTTCTTCTTCAGGACACTTTCTGATTTAAATTGACTGATTTTTAAATGACTGATATTTGACAGCATTTTATCTCAACAGAGCTTTTGTGCAGCTGCTTCTGTTTAGGCAACATTTTAAATGTGAA
>NW_018127892.1:2947079-2987630 GCF_001952655.1 Monopterus albus | reverse complement strand
TACACACACATTCTGTTTCTCATATAATTCATATTTTGTCATTTTGATATTGGCACCAAAATTCAAAGTTGGTTTAGTTTTGTATCAGTGTTAGTTTCAGAATAATTATTTTCAAATAATACCCAGCCCCACTGATTTTTCATTTAAAATACCTTATTTTTATAAAAAACCTTTTGCTTTTAATTCTGAATTTACATTACAAAACCTATGTTAGATTTAGGGCTAATTATCAGTTAATTATCTCCTAATTATTTTTCAATTATTTTAATTGTTGTATGATTTGGCTATAAAATGTAATCTAAGTGTTTCTTTTATTTGACCAGCAGTGCAAAATTCAAAGATATTCAATTTATAATGATAATTACAATAAAGCAGCATATGCTCATATTTGAGCAAATGAAACCATTGTTCAAATTGTTGCCGATTAATTTTATGTCGAACAACTAATCAGCTAATCCCTTCAGCACTGACTAGGAGAACGTCTGGAATAAAAACGTGTTTAAAAATGGTGTGGATGCTGAATTTCGGGGACTGCCGGCTCTATGCCTTCTAGTGGATTATTGTCAGTGTGTAGTGTTTTATACCACAAGCTTTTTGTATGTATGCCTGCTTCCTGTGTGTGAAAGCCATACACAGATGCACCTTTGACATACTTGTGAGTTCATGTGTGTGTGTGTGTGTGTGTGTGTGTGTGTGTGTGTGTGCACAGCTGTACTCAGGTGGAATGCCTGGGAATGTCCAGTGAACCCCTGCCTCTCTCGTCACTACCATGTGACATGTGATCTCCTGGAATCTCACACAGGCCCTACAATCACAAACACACCTCACCGCAGTGAGGAGAGCCCACGAGCAAGAACAAGTGTGTCAGAGAGGGAGTGAGAGAGGGGGTCAAGAAGAGAGAGGAGAACGGGGACAGAGGAGAGGGGCGCTGTCAATCACACCACACTGACAGCAGAACCACCCAGTTTTGTTTGTTTGTGTTTGTCTGTTTTTGCCTCCCTCAGCTTTTGACGGAAGTGGTGACAGCAACAACCTGCACGCTTTCAGATGATCCGGATCGTCCTCGGCCCTGCAGTCTTTTATATTTACGCCCAAGAAAAAGGACAAGCTTAGCCTATATATAGCACGTTCAACTCCTGGTATTGATCTTAAGTCAACAACTATAAAAATAAAACAGCAGAAATTGATCAATAAAGTGGCCGAGCCTCCCTAATATCACCAAGGTGAAGAATGGAGAGAGAACCACACTATGCCATGAGGATGCAATCATAGACAGGCTGTAAAACTGAAATTTGAGACCTCTATATTAGTCTATACTGGTCTAACAGAGCTAGAGAACAACTAGACTACTCCACACTGTACTGCTGTTACACTAACAGATGGTGAGACAGTACAGCGCTAGGATTAGTCCGTAACCATGAGAGGGTAGAGTTGAACTAGAGTAGAGAGCTAGAGCCTCTATGGCAAACCACATGCTTTTACCAGAGTAAGGCTAACAGTGTTGTTTCTAATAAAAGTCGATATCACCGCAAGTTGTTGTTCTTCTTTTTTCTTTTTGTACTAGAGAGCAGAATGAGAAGACTATAAGCTAAGACTGGAGGATCAGATACAGAGTCTACTGTTTAGTTTCTATGGTGGCTAAACTACTCTGATAGTCACCTCCGGTCACCAACCCTCCTGATGTCCAACATTCCTGTGCACATTCAAAAACAAACAGACACACACACACAAACAAACAAAATCAAACACATGGCAGCACACAGCACATCTGTGGGGAGGAGCTTGTGGACACTAAACATATAAAGTGGATCTGTTAAATGGGTTTTTTCATAGCAAATATGTATTGTAAGGATGCATTTAAAGTCCCCCTCCGCTCAAAGAAGTGTTTTGCTTATTGCTGTGCAGTGTGGTTGTCTTCACATTCATGTGTGTCATTGCACTTACCTAAAATCTCAATGCACATGAACAGTACACAAAAGGAGGATTTGTAACATTACAACATGTTTGGAGCCAGTCATGGTCTGATATGCAACTTACAGACACGGGACGTGGAAACATGAAGCCTTCAGTGCACACACACTGATTTTTTTTTTTTTTTTTTTGTGAAGTAGGAGACATCTCATGCCCAGCACTTTAACGTTTGAAACAAAAAATAAATGCATATTCACAGATTATGGATTTTTCTATGAGGAAGAAGTAGCTTTAATTTTAAGATTTATTGAAGTGGTAATGAATTTTTTGGTGAAAAAACATCACACACAAGTCATTTTTTATTATTATTCTATGTTTCTATGTGATTAAACATGTCTGGATGAGATCTTTCACTTAAAAACACTTTCTCCTACATAAGGACATGAAGCTGCTTTAATGTGTCAGTTGTGTTGTTTAAAGAGAGAGCTAACCTCTCCACACTCACAGCAAGGTAACAGGAAGACGCTGAACATAATTCCAAGAAAGGTTTATGAAATCAGGGCAATCCCCTTTGACCAGCTACATCCCAGCTATGCAACAGTTGGCCGAGCGCGCTGCCTGTCACAGCCTGAAGTGGGAACACACTTAACGCAACATGGCAATTGGGCAGCTACATCTCTGTGGAACTTGAGCTTGTTGACTCCAATCCTATTACTTATGAGAGCCATACTAATCACAGATGGGGTTATCCTGCCCCCCCCTCTCAGTCTTTCCACCTAGCTCAGCATGGAAATGGTTAATGGTGTCTTCGAATATGCCCGATGCAACTCTGCAAAGAGCTGTGTGACTTTGTTGTACAACTCTCTACTGTGCACCTTGGAGCTGCAGCTGAATGGAAACGTTGTCCCACAAGGGTGCAGTCACTAACTTCACAGATAGCAGGAAGCTGGGAGGGTACCCGGAGGGGCCACTAACAGAGCAGCAGTAGCATAAATCAGAGTACGACCTGCCTTCCTATACTGGTCAGAACCGGGCTCCATCTGTCCTTCAACACAATAAGTACCAATAAATTCCTCTACAGCACTGTATTTGCTCTTTAGCCTCTCGGCTGTGCAAAGCTCTTTTAATTCCAGTGCCGGAGTGGTTTAGTCAGTCACAGCATGGCACATTCTTTCTGTTGCCGCTGGAGACCTTCTCTCTGCCCTCTCTAACAGGATAACCTGCCTGCATGAGAGAAAGAAGGAGATGGGGGGCAGGGTGAGCAGTCTAAAAAGCCTATTCTACTCACCATCCTACTCCTGTGGCCGATCACCGAGCCCTCTAAACACCAAACGCACATGCTCTGCGGCCACAGCAGCCCCCACCGAACGCCACCATCCAACTCAGCTGCCAGCCACAAGGGGCCCTGCCACAGCCTACGTGGTTGAGCTAACACATGCACAACCTGAGAGGAAAACTCAAATTCAAAGGAGAGAATCATCATCTCTGGGATCTGCCATGAATGGGCTTGATAAGTTTATATCAGAGGAGGTGAAGAAATAAACAGTGACATTTAACTCTCATGGCCCCGGCTCTCTCCGGCTGGGACTGTTTATGCTGTCTGGATTTCTGGTATCCAGTAAGTGATTGTAAATGATGTGCATTGTTTTTTTCTTTTGTGACAGAGCCATTTTTCAACTGTGGACGGGGAAGGAGGGGAGGAGGTCACTATGGAAACAAACCCCACGGCAAGCGAGTGGCGTCCAACCATGATGGCACTACTTGTCATAGCTGTCGTGCCTGCAAGTGACACTATAACAGTAGAGCACAGGAGAAACCAAAAAAAAAAAAAAAAAAACAAAACTACACTTCACTTCTCTATCAAACAACTTGTACCTCTGCTAACCTTGGATTCAAAATAACAACGTCTTATTTCCTTGTAACTTTCTTCTCCATTTCCTCCTTCAGCACCTCTACTTATATTCCAAAGGCTCGACAAGGTGCATCGCTCAGAGCACAAAAGGGAGGAAAAAAGAAACAGCCTCCCCTCATTTCAATACAGTGACTAACCCGCAGCCATCACCACTCCCACTGAGGAGAGAGGCGGGGGCAGTGGTCCCTATGGCGACCAGCGGGCCACATTGTTCCCAGACCGGGCCTGCATTAATTACTGACAAAAAGACACACACACACACACACTGCAACACAGGAGATTAATATATTTTAAGTTACAATTCACACAGGTGAAAGGGGCCTGAATGTGTCACGCTGACACTATCATTGCAGTTTCCTTCTTTCAGAAATCATCAGGAAGCTGTGAGGAGTTAGTCAGTTGCTGCTTTCACACCTTGATGGTCTCAGGTTGCATTCACTCCTTCTACTGAGAAACTTTTTTTGGGAGGGGGGAGTCCATTTTTCACAGAAAAAAAGCTGAAAGAAAGTTCTGGTTCACTCTGTCTAGAGACTGAATCAGAGATTAGCAGTGAAAGCAAACCTGTCCGCTTCCCCTTGTTAATGTGGAAATTGACACTGGGTAACATTTTCTTGTCTGTCTGACTGAAGAGCGAAGAGAGAGCACAGCCTCCCATGTGTCTCCACTGACGGCTGCTGACTTTATCATGGAAAGCGCTCACGCCTGAGGCATGGCAGCGGGCAGACGTGGTCTGAGAAAACCACCCTAGTGAACATACTAAAATGTAGAAATGTCGCACCTCTCAGGAAGACTATTGGAAAATCCACCAATCAACCACCAAGCGATGGGATTAGCTGGTGTTGGGAAGTAAATACAGAGAACTCACTGTTTTGGAGTCCAACTCATGCCTAGTTTGGGCCAAAACTTTATCCACGCCAGCCTGGTCAACAAAGGTGACGAATCCAAAACCCCTGCATACATCAGGAGAGTTAGTTAATGACACAGAAAACTCTGTTAACATGTGATGATAGATTACGAGCAGCAAGGAATCACACAGGTTAGATAAACTTTCAGCCCCGGTTAAGAGGCCGGGTTCACAGCTCCCTCACCTCGAGCGCTTCGTAACCGGATCTCGCATCACCATACACTCCTTCACCTCACCATACTTGCAGAAGTACTCCTTCAGCCCCTCTGGGAAAACAAAACAGTGCGGAGAGAAGACACAGTGATTAATGAATCGAGAGGTGAACAAGTTAGCAAGGAGAGTGGCTACAGAGCCGCCTCACTCTGCTGAGATTTCCTTTGACAACAGTTATTTAATTCATGTGGCACAACACAAAATGATCAGAACACACGCACAAAGAAAATATGAATATCCCAACTAAAATGTATTTAACCATACATAATCTAATTTCACCCTTTTCAGTGAGCTTTCAAGAATCATTCATTTATTCTGTGGTCATTCTGAATGGGGGCATTCATTGTGGAGCAGTTTTCATATGTAAAACAAAAAAAAGGAGGGGGGGGGCAGGTTCTACATAAGCAAAAAGAAATAAAGCTTTTTAAATAAGTTCTTACTGGTTCCATCTAATCCATGACAGGTTTTTTAAAGACACTGTGGCATTTTAAGGAGCGGGAAAAGGTTTACCTTGTGTTGTTTGCCAGCTGAGTCCACCTATGAACATTTTGCTGTGGGGGAAAAAGAGAAAACTTTTATTATTTACACATTCATACATTCATTTAAGGTGTATTTAGTGAGTCTGATGTATCAGAGGCCAAAACTAAGTTGTTACTGAGGGTCTGAAATCATGGAGGTTCAGACAGAATTTCTGAGTGTGTCATCTCTGAGTTTACATGAAGGCTCCCTGTGTGGAGGTGTGAGTCTGGCCGCGCACCACAGTCCTGCCGCAGAATGCCAGGCTTGTTTCGGAGGTGTGCGGGACAAGGTACGACTATGGAAAAAAAGTTTTTTTCGTTACCATGGGTCGTGAGGGGAGTCCGTGGTGGACAGGCTGCTCTGGCTCCCTTCCGTCTCCATTCCGTGTCCTCGCTGTGTGTGAGAGAGTGCCGTGAGAGTCCGGGCCGAGCCGTGCGGGAAAACAGACAGAGAGTGAGTGAGAGGAGCTGGGCGGGTTTGGCCCGGGGTGACAGAGAGGGGAGCGGGCCAGATGCAGTGTGGGACAGACTCCACCTCCTCCTCAAGTCTCCGCTACTGTCCCTCTCTCTCTCCACCGAGCCACGAGGCTCGGTCGCCAAAACCGATGGGATCAACAGCACTGCTTCCGCTTCAGCCTTTCAAAATAAAGCCCCGGCGGTGTTCAGAGGTTCAGAGAGGCAACAGTGACCATATGGGGTTTTTTGGTCAGGGTTGGATAGTAGGCTACTTGGAAAGTCTTTATATGTCTAGAAATGTCAATCTAATTAATTATTGATCTTTATAGCTTGTCATTATTTTTATTGATTGTATTGTTTTTGCTTTGTTTATTGTTGTACAGTACTTTGAGTAGCACTTAATGTACTGTGCTATATAAATAAAGTTATTATTATTATTGTTGTTGTTGTTGTTACAAAAAAACAGTATTGCAATACTGGAGCAATCAAATTGCAAATAAAAGAATGTCCAAAGTGTAAAAAAAAAATCACTAATAATTTAAGTCCCCCTGTTTAGAAGTATATAAACTTGTAATAAATTAGTTGTAACACATAATAATGTAGTTGTAAGCGCATATAGTGATATTTCTAAGGATGCCTTCTCCTATAAAGAAGGTTTATAGAATTACAACTGTATTTTACTTCATTATCTGCTTAAACCTCAGCTTCCACATGGACGTCCAGGAGGTATAGTCTAGTCTAGGACATGCACAAACACATTGAGAGCCGCTGTACCAGAGTCAAATTCCTCATGTGTCCAACACACCTGGCCGATAAAGTTGATTCTAATTCTAGTTGTATATTTACTCTTTTTACTACTTTTTGCCATAGGCTATAGCCAAGACATTGCCATTTACCTGCTCTGCACTGCTGATTAATAGACCTATAACTATTTGCTTGTTTTATATTTTCTGTTCCAAGTGGTCTTTCTTGGTATAAACATCTAGTCTTTTACACTCACTGCAAGGCTTATAATATAACAACAACAACAACACTAATAATAATAGATATCAATGAGTATCACTCATGATTAATTAATCGAGTTTCATCAAAAGCAGAAGACATTTAAACAGATTCTCAAGCCTCAGGTTTTCAGCACCCATGCGCTTGTCTGACAAACTTTAAACCTTTGTTATGAAGGCAGGATCTCCTAATTTCCTGTCACATTTTGGCACATTTACTCTAACTTGATGCAATTGCCATTCTAGGTTAGCTAAAACCTCAAGTCACTGTGACAGTACCTGATCTATAATGATAGCTTAACTGGTCTTTAAAATGTTTCCAATATCAGTTATGAATAATATGGTGAAAGTCAATGAATGGAAAAAGTCTGACTAGAAACATGTAAATGCAATGTATTAGTAGTAGTAGTAGTAGTAGTCAGGAAGTGAATATTGTGTGCCAGTAATCTGATCTGATAAAAAAGTTTTTTTGTTTGTTTTTTTACTCAAAACTTACTCATGTTGAAGGTTACTGTGCAAATGTTGTGTTGTTCTTAAAGTCAAGTAACAAGTGAATCAGTTGCACAGCTACTGGCCAATAGTCAGAGTTAGGAAATTAGTTATCATCCCTCACTTCCAGTACTGTGTGTAAATGATATTAAGTCAAACTGAAGTCCATGTTTCTTTCATATAAAGTCCCACTTCTTGAATCTTATACCAAATAGTGTGGCTTTGCTTGAATAATAACTTGGTTTGTTACATTTGCCATCTTCTGTTGGTGATATTACATAATCTATAATTTCACTAGTCTTTCTAATTCATCAGCTGGCTTCTTATTAATTCATTTTTGAGTAAATGTCTATGTAGAGTTGATCTGTATCTGTGTTTGCTTGTTTAATGCACCTTTCATACTACAAATAGGGTTATGCAATGTAGTACAACAGGACATTTGTGTGCTATGTGGTCATTCATTGCTGGGGTTTAAGTATTTAATTAGTATCAAAGCCAGCTCTGGTTAATCTTCTCAACACTGACTCAGCATGTGACCTGGTAACAAATGTTATGGCCAATCAATAGCCTGAGCAATTCATACAAAAACAATGTTAGCTTTAACTCATGGTGGGTATCAAATGGATGCTGTCTTACTCAAGGCGCAGAGTTAGTTCTAAAGTTTGTTCCATAAAGTCTGCAGATTAGGAGTTGTTTGTTTGTGCAAGGAAGCTGATGGTGTTGGTTATGTCTCTACAATGCATCTCTAATTCAGAGCAACGCTACAAGTTCAGAGTGTGTAGTTTATGATATTTGGGCACAGGTTTAGATTTGTGATCATTCTCTCTAGCATGGTTTATCCTCATTGAGTGCTGCAGCCAGTGTACTGCCTGTACACAGGCCTAGTCCGTCCTCTGCAGATGAACAGATGAAAGTCTGGAAGTGGGACAGGGCCTATTTGGACAGGAATTAAGGGGTGTGTTAAATTTCTGCATGCATGATCAATGGGGTAGCTAGTGGTGAGAATACAAACAGAGGCAGCCAGCAATGGCTCACTAATGAGAGATGGACAGTATGGATTGTATCTCATTACCAATCAACATAGCTTTGAGTTTTCTGGAGAGGGAAAATGCAAGTTCTAATGTGTACTGCATGTGGTCCTTTTTGATAAACCCGGCTTGTGTGGTGGAGCATTAGTCACAGCAGTATCTGAGCTGTTGGAAATCCACACACACTGCCCTCTGTCCGTTTTGGTAAGGAGTTTTCTCTGAATAGTACAATGGGACTTAATTACAGGTCAGTGGCATGTCTCAGGGAGATAGAGGGAGCTCTGTTACCCTTCCAAATACAGTATAATGCCATCTTCCCAAGGGTGGGGTGGAGTAACACGAGCTCCATACAAAAAGCTGCTGATAGGCTGAACCTGAGAATGGTATAAGGTGATCCAGGCAGAGAAAGTGAGCATTTTACACTGAGAGAGAGAGAAAAGATAAAGGGCTACATTAACTCTCAAAGGGTTTCTTCCATTCAGTTTGCCCTCTTTCCTTTCCAGTCCACTTCCAACTTATCATTCCTGCCAGTGTTCTCTGACAAGAAACAGGAGGGTAGATCAAAGACAGAGAAGTTTTTTTTTGGAAAGAGAAGCCTAAGAGTTAAAGTAGAAAATGTTCAGTTCAAAACCACCTGTGGGCACTTGTTAAAAGTTCAGACATGCTTCATGTACCGTATATACATTTTACTAAAAAAACTAAAGTCGGCAACTCTTTAAAAATAACAACCAACGTCAACTGCATTCAAGATGTATGTTATATTTGCATTTCATGACAGACTGCCTGATCCTTAATACAAACTATGTAATGGAAAGACACATTGTTGTGGAGATGGTAACAAGGCTGAGAGAGGGAGGTAAACATATACTGCAGTTATGATATTAACACGTAACCAAATGGAGCCTAATATAATAAAATAATAGTCCTAAGAGTAGTTTTTTAATAGCACTTATCAAAACCAGAAATCACAAAGTGCTCTCACATACCCATAAAAACTGAGGATAGTAAAAATATAAACATACATGTTACCAATGGTGGAAAGTAAATAGGTAAGTATTGTACAATTTTAAGGCATTTGCACTTATAGAAACTTGAGTACATCTAACTTTATGCTACTTCATACATCTGACAAAAAAGTTACTAATTATGTTCACTTAAAAACATATCACAAATTATTGTTATCCATATTAATGTATCATTAGGTATGAAACCAGAGGTTTACAACCTTTTATGACATGTAGGCTCTGATAAAAAAAAAAAGAAGTGTCTGTCCTTTGTCATATTTCAGATATGTTGTTCCACTAAGCATTCCCTCTTTACATTTTTCAGATAGTTTAATTTCATTTTAATAATTATTACAGGCCCAAAGAAGTAACACTTTCCAATATTTGATCAAAAAACAAAAGCACTTTAAAGTGGCTTACAGTCATGGCCAAAAATATTGGATAACACACCACTTCTCCCAGCAAATTGTTGCAATCACAATTTCTTTGGTATTGTCATGTTTATATCTTTTGTTTGCATTGGAACAAAACAAAAAAGCAGGAAAAGAGCCAAATCTGATCTGTTCCACATAGAACTCCTAAAATGGACTGGACAGAATTATTGAGAACCTCAACTTAATATTTGGTAGCACACCCTCTGGACAAAATAACTGAAATCAATCACTTCCTGTAACCATCAGTGAGTTTCTTCCACCTCTCTACTGGAATCTTGGACCACTCTTCTTTTGTCAACTGCTCCAGGTCTCTAACATTTGAAGGGTTTCTTGAGACTATCCATACTTTTCCATTGTTGTGGTTCTCATATCCTTGGGAAATTCTTTGCTCTTCTTTCTTTTCTCCATGCGCAGTGTGGTCCACATGACACAAAGGCTAGGTTAAAGTTTCTCCATTTTAACTGGTTGCAAGTGTGATTTCTATATTGTCAGCACCTGTTGATTGCTACAGGTGAGTTTCATTACAAATTAAAGGAGCATCACATGCTTGAAATACAACTATTTTTGATGGTTTTGAAAAGGTGTCAATAATTCTCTTCAGTCCATTTATAGAGTTCTGTGTGGAATGGATCAGATTTGGCTTTCTCCCTCTGCTTTTTTGTGTTATTCCAAGCAAACTAACTAACTAATTACATACATAAACAAACATGATAATACCAAAGAATTTATGATTGCAACAATTTTCTGAGAGAAGTGGTGCATTATCTGACAGAAATGCAAGGTTGCCAATACTTTTGGTCATAAATTTAGGTATCAACATATATATAAACCTGTCACATCCAAGCGACCACAGTGCTGATCTCTAACTCCTTTCTTATTCTCAAACTAAGTGCTGAAACTAATGCTCAACATAGAAAACACTGTGTGTACACAATAACCCAACATTACTTAACTTTGGTGTAAGAATACATCCTGGAACGGGGGCGTGCTCATGTATAGACGATACAGCAGCTCCCTCTAGTGGCAGGTGTTAAGCCATGTCTGCTCGGTTAATTTAATGTTGGTCTGTGTCGTTACCATGTTAAACCTTGACCTAAAATAAACAATGTTAACTACTGGCCTTAACATCAAAGTTTAGAATATCCCAAACAAAAGGGTAAGAAGAGCTTTCCAGAAAAGTCTGTTAAATTGTGAAATCAGAAATATCTATGCATGTAAATGCACTTCAACCCTTGTCTCTTTTCTTTATTTGTCTTCTCTGTCTGCTTTGAGAGGTGAGCTGTTACTACTGCAACTTACCCTCACATTTATTTATTGTTTTTAAATTGCACTTTGGTCACTGTGGGGACTGAGGAAGTGGGGACAAAGTTCACAGGGCGCATGTAAGGAGGAGGGGGCGAAGAGAAGGAAGGTTACAAAAAGAAAATTGACCTTTGAAAGCAAAACAGCAGGTGGAGAGCTAAAACCAGGCAGCTCAGGACACATCAGGAAGAAATTCAACACAGAGGAAAATTAAAGTATACGTTCACTTAGGCTGAAGAGGGACCACAGGTGTAATGAGGCCCAATGCTGGCTGGCTGGCTGCTGTTTGAGTGTGGTAGTGCACACAATAGCAGTGTTTGTTTGTGAGGCAGTAGCGAGCTAAGGCACCAGACTAATGGAGGGAGAGGAGAAGGCCGGGGCAGTCAAACCGATGTCGAGCCGTCTGACCGCCCTTCAAGAGCAGCTGATCTGGGCCCTGCTGGAATCTGGCCTGTCCCGGGACATCCTGGTCCAAGCCATGGGGGAGCTGGAGCAGGACAGACTGAGTGCTGGCACAGAGAGGGGAGAGAGGGCGGATGGAGAGAGCTCCGAGGAGGGAGAAATCGATTTCCCACCACCCATCTTCCGAGAGCTGGAGAAATTTTCCCCAGAGGAGGCGGCCAAACTGAGGGCCGAAGTTGAGAGGCTACTGCAGTAAGTAGATCCTCAATCCACAACAGCATAATCACCTTAATCTGTCACTGACTGCTAAATAGGACCTGGCTGGGCAAAATCTGAAAATGCGTCAATGACATCCTCAATGCTACACAGTCAAAACTAAGCAGCTGAGAGCTGAAGCAACAGTTTACCTGGGAATTCCTCTATTCCTTTTGTTCTTCTTAAGCTTGGGTCCCCTCTCTTTACCACTGCCTCCCTCCTACTGCTACGTCTCTGTCTGACTTTCTCTCTGCAGTCTGGCTTCTGAGGGGAATTTAAAGAGGGTTCCTCCTTTGCTAGTTACTAATTACCCACCCCATCATTATTCTCTGGCCATTTCTTAATAAATAAGCTACATGCAGAGGTGAAGATTAATGGAGTAGGGCTGGTCATGTGAGGCTATGTTTACACAAGGCATGAGTGATATTTCTATATTCAGTTTTAAGACCCGATTTTGGATATTTGGAAAGCACACTGCACTCATCAGACAACTTAATGAGAGATTTTAGAAAGTAATAAAATGTTCTTTGAGAGGCTGTTCAAATCCAGTTTTCTTTTTTTTTTTTACATTTCTATCTAACACAGTATCTAAAATATTTGTGAGGAGAATTTGAACCTATTAAAGGTTTTTTATTTGTATTTACTTTTTGCAGTTTTTTGTATTTTTAATGCTGCTGACTTGACAGTTAGGGAGTGTTAATTTAGGCTTCATAAACCTTTTACACATTTTCCACTCCAGTGATCTCACAGAGCTGGACTTTGCCCCATGTCCTTTCCCTTATCTCTCTCTGTCAATAAGTTTCTCTCTACTTCCCTCTCTGTGCTTTATGGGTAATGTTGTGACAAACTGTGCCTGTTAAGTACTTTTATAGAAGAGGTTTACTTGTAAGAAATACAAATAAATAAATACTGGGAAGAAGAAAAAAGGATGTGCTTCTGTCAAACATATGAAAACATGCAGAAGACATATATATATATACAAAATGATGTCTTTCTCTAACAGGGAAGACCCTTGGCATGTTGCAAAAATGGTGAAAAGCTACATGCAGCAGCATAACCTCCCTCAGCGAGAGGTGGTGGAGTCCACGGGGCTCAACCAGTCACACCTCTCTCAGCACCTCAACAAAGGTACACCCATGAAGAACCAGAAAAGAGCTGCTCTGTACAGCTGGTATGTCAAGAAGCAGTGCGAGATCAATCATCGTGAGTACACAAGCAGCTGGGGAGCTACAAACACACTACTGTCTGATTTCAAACACTCATCAAATATCAGATCTCTAAAAGAATGAGACAAAATGTTCATATAGAAGAATAATTAAAGAAATAAAAACACTGTTCCATTTCCTTCCAGAATTTAACAATGCCAAACACGGCCTTGCATCTGTGGAGGAGCAAGGGGAGGACATCAAGAAAGGACGGAGGAACAGGTTCAAGTGGGGTCCGGCATCCCTGCAAATCCTCTTCCATGCCTACGAACGACAGAAGAACCCCAGTAAGGAGGAGAGAGAGGGGTTGGTGGAGGAGTGTAACAGGTGAGACGTGAGAGTACAAAGGCACAACAGGATTTTTTTTTCCCCAATGATCTGCTTTTAGAGCTTTTCTGTGTCAATTTGGCCAAACCAAACCCAAGTCACATGCTGGATTAGCGAGGTCAGCCCCATCCTGCTGTCTGGTCTTACTCATTTCTCTAGAACAATAAATATTCATAACTAAATCAGCAAGAATCAAAGTTTAAGTTAGGGTGAAAAGGACTATACAGTCACAAACTCATCAGGACAGTGCAGGTGTGATTTGATCACAGTACTAGTTTATTATCACATAATGATTACAACATTGACTCTGACTGCTGCACAGAAATATCAACATTTTCCTTCAAACAAGTGAACAGACCTCAGGCAAAAACAGAAATACAGAAATCTAATTGTAAAAAATGTTCATGTACCACATGTACCTTTATAGTGAAACAGTGATTAAGAAAATAGGTTAGCATATTTTTAACAAGCTAGCATACTGCTGTTTAGCTCAAAGCACTGCTGTGTCAAGAGTTCTGTTATCAGATCATTATTTAGCCCAAGACTGTTGAGCTGAGTCTATCTAGAGACTGCTAGCATTCCTATAGTGTTTTTAAAGAAATTCCCTAACTTGTTCAGTTTATACTATTACTCATGTTACCAAATATGCGATAACATGACCTTGTGAGTCCCTGGTGGATGTGTCTAGTGCATGTGCTGACATCAGCATCAAACTCACAGAGGTTTGGATAAAATCTCCTCTCAAATAAGGACAAGCCGAAGTCTCAAGGAGACAGTGTAGATCTTTAAAATCTTAAGCCATGGGTTCATATGCTATTCCTCTCTCAGAGCGGAGTGTCTCCAGAGGGGAGTGTCCCCTTCCCAGCTTGCTGGACTGGGCTCCAACCAGGTTACTGAAGTTCGGGTGTACAACTGGTTTGCCAACCGCCGCAAAGAGGAAGCCTTCCGTCACAAACTTGCCCTTGACACGCCTTTCACCAACCAATCTGCCTCATCCTCTAACCCCAACCTTCCACCAAGTCCCGAGCATGGTAATATCCTAACAACCTTCTGGCAAGCATGAGAAGGTTAAAAGGACAAAGTAAAATGTAAGAGTGTAATCAAATTTCCTAAAAGAGGGAGTGAATGCTCTCTCAGGACGAAGTTGGACTCGCGTACACTGCATCATTAGATTTGATCTTTTTCAGTATAAAACAACAACCAGCACACTCTTGTACACAGGACTGCACTGGTTCTGGTCCTGATGCTCATATTATACTTCTCTACATCATGGTGCCATTTGAACTAAAGTTTTCTGTTTGTGTAAAATTTGAACCCTGTCAGTGTTGTGGGACTTGATTTGTGTTGTTTCCCAGGTGTGAAATACAGCCAGCAAATCCTATGTGACGCCATGAGCTCAGCCAGAGGTAGCGGAGGTGAGAGACTGGGACGTCTTGTGGTCAGCCCAGTCCAACTGGAGCCCAGTCACACACTCCTTGAGTCCCATAACCCCAAGCCGGTGAGAGCATGTGTCACTATTTCATACTGCAGACTACCTGCATGCACTGCTATCACCATGACCATGTTGCCCTCTGGTCCCAGGTGTCCAGTGGTGGCCCGCTGCCCCCAGTAAGCACTCTGACTTCCCTGCACAGTCTGTCTGCCTCCCCTGCATCTTCTCAGGGCCTCATCATGGCGTCACTACCCAGTGTCATGAGCCTGGGGGAGTCCTCACTTTTCATTGGTAACAATGGATCTTTAGTTTTCTTTCTGTCTATGAGAGAATAAAAGAAAAGTTCAGGGAACAATTTCTTTGCCTGTGGATTCACAGGTTTAGCCTCCACACAGCCTCAGACTGTACCTGTCATAAACAACATGGGGAGTGGTTTCACCACTCTCCAGCCAATCTCCTTCCAGCAGCAGCTTCACGGCGCTCCCCAGCAGCCAATATCACAGCAGCTACAGAGCCACATGAGTGCCAGTCCTTTTATGGCAACCATGGCACAGCTACCATGTCACAGTAAGGCTGCAGCAATAAAATGACACGAGTTTAGTCATATATACTAAGAACTCATTCACGTTCCCTAATTTCAGTGTACAACAAGTCAGATTCGCCACAGTACCATTCATCCAGTTTGCTGTCTCAAGCCATGGTCATCACAGATAGCAGCAGCCTGGGGACTCTGACTAGCCTCTCTGCTGTCAGACAGGTAACTGGGTCTGATGGGCTGGTATGTCTGTTAGCGCAGGAACGATTCCAGTTTAGTAAAAACTGTTCTTGATTTTTGTGTTGTTTAGATTCTTGCAGCAGATACTGAAGAGCAGGAAGATGGACCTTTACAGGAAGATTCACTACACCTGCAGCCTCACACACCGGTGCCAGGTACACAACTGTAGCTACAGGTTTATTCAATGACATCTATATTCTATGATATTTTTGGGTTTATGTCATGTGTAATTATGCCTATTTCAAAGGACCATTCTAAATATAAGTGATATTTGACTATCACTGACAGTTGTTGACAAAATCCAGCTAGAATGCATTTGTTTCTTTGAAATGTGTGAGCCGCTTCTAAACAGTGGTGTCTGAAATGATCTGGGATTAATCTGATTGGATTAATTTAAGAAGGGAAGTGACGGTCAAGCAGTTAATCTTACCTCATAAACACCACCATGTCACAGGACTATTTCAACATGTTGAGAAAAAAAAGTGTTTGTTTTCAAAACTGATACCACTCTCATGTGAGTTTAATCAGTGAGAAGCAGGTGCCAGCAGCTGATAAATTTAGCCTAACTGGTTGCAACTTAAGTGCTGACAGAAAGTCACTGCTCCTGGCAAAGAAATAGTCCAGCACATAACAGTCTCTATTACTTGTTTGAGTGCAGATTAAACACACAAAATACAACATGTTAATAATTTGCTTTAGAGGTGCTGGGAGGCAGATTTCATTATCTGTGAATGAAGCCAGGACAGCTGTTTCCCCATTTCCATTCTTTATGCTAAAATAAGCTAAGCTAAGTCGGTGCTGGCTCCAACTTTATGACCAGACATAAAAAAAAGAAAAAAAAAGTGGCATACACCCTCTTTTATCAGTTTCAGCAAGAAAGCATATGTTTTTACCCAAAACGTTCTACTACACTTTTAATAAAGTAATTATCAAATTTTGGGTAAAATATCTGCACAAAACATCTTTTGTACAAATAGGCCAGTGCACCTATTGATTGCTACAGGTGCATTACCGCCACCTACTGGACAAGAGTAGGAAGTGATGACTAGATCATAATAAGAATTTAATTAAAATTATATATACCGTATTTTCCAAATTGCCTGCTCAACCAAATGCTCTAATGTGATATTGTTTGCTTTACTGGTGATACAAGTTGCCTTGTTCCACATCATAGTATTACATTTCTGTAGTACATGTTAACCAGATTGTCACCGATCAGTGCGTGTAATCCAGGTGAATGTTTGCCTGTTTTATGAAATGTTTGACCAAGCCTTTATATAATGAACAGATGACTTCCGGTGTCATCAGTGTCCTGCCACTCTCTGCCACGATTCTTAAGAGTCGTTTTGACCTCAACTTTACTAAACAGAATCTGTATGTTGACCATCTTAAATTTTAGGGATTTTTAGTCCGGATAAACCACTGATCTAGTTTTTCCCACCCCTCAACAGCTTCTTCCGAAAGCCTGGAGCTGTATCCCGCCTCTCAGACAACAGAAAGTCATCAGCCTCACCTCCTCTCACCTTCACCAACAGACATCAGTTCTTACATGCCTACACAAATGGTCTCTACTGCGCAATAGAAGTGCTCTGGCTGTTTAGTCTCTCCTCACTATCAGCAGGACTCAGGAGCGGGGGTGGGGTGTTTGAGATGGAGAGCCTACCTCTGGTGTAAATTACAAGAGAAACCTGGAGTCAGGGGCCACAGAGACAGATCATCGGTGTCAAAGACTCTGACCCAAAACACCATATCACTGTAATATGAACAAGGATCAACATTGGAGAAGATCTGCTCTCGATACGACACAGAATCAACAAAAAAATCAGCGCCCATGTGTTCTTGTTTTTTTTATTAAAATAATGTTTTGTAATATTCAGAAAGTAAATTCAATTGAACTTGTGATACTGCATGTTACCTGCATTCTTTAACTCACTGCCTTGAAGCTTTTTCACACTTTAATGAACATCATGCATGAGAAAGTAAAAACAGCTTCAGGAATAACCATGACAAATGGTATTAAAAGAATTTTAACGTAACCCTGGCTTCGTAAAATATTTTGTAAACAATTTGGAAAATATTTCACCACCCAGTCATTTCAAGCTTGTGGCAGAATGGAACACATACAGACATCCCCAACAGTGAACAGTTAGTCATAAAAAATTCAGTTCAAAGCTTTTTCCTCTCTGTTTCTTTTTTGTTTCTTTTCCTTCTTCCGTTTTACTTTGACTTGAGTGTGTTCGTGCTCTGAGTCTCTGTGCTCACCGTTTCTTTGAGCACGAAGAGGTGAACCTGCAGAGTCCACCTGCACACCCTCTTCTTGATTCTGTTTCGTCTTTTCCTTTTTCTTAACAACATTGCTCTCTTCTCCCTCTGACACTTTCTTCTTTTTCTTAATTATTTCCAAGCAGGGAGGTGAAAATGTAGAGGGCAGTGTTGATGAGGGGAAGAGATCTCTGACAGTCACCGCTGCCTCTCTCAACCTCGTTTCCATCTCACTGTCACTGTCACTATGAGGGACAATGAAATGCATAATGTTACTTTCAGGAGCATAAAAACTAATTAACATTTTCAAAAATTTAAACAGTAAGAACCTCGAGCTGGAAACAGGTCGACGCTTCACTGGAGCTCTGGGATCCTCAGCTGTCTGTCCTGGAACTGATGTAGAAAACAGACGAAATCCTAAAAGAAGAAAAGAATGTGGCCTTGCCTTTAAAGAGATGAAGCTAAATTCACATAGTAGTAATATCAATATTAAAGGAAAGAGGACCTTTACCATCATCATCATCATCATCATCACATTTAACTGATGCTGCACAGAATGATGTTTTGGTCTGCATCTCTGTAATGTAACTGAGTAACATATATAACATTAATTGAATGCACCTCAGAGAATAGTAAAATATCACTTCATTTGTTAACACGTCTAACCTAACATGTCTACTTTACCTGTCAAGAAGCTGTCCCAACTTTTTAGCGACATGTGTTCGAAACCCCTGGGTGACCTGGAGCTCATTGCCATCATGTTCGTGGTCAGCTACAACAACACTGTTGCACAGTAAGACAATATTTAACATACTCGTTTTCATAATCCTTTATGGTTGACCATTCACCAATAGATACATTTTGCCATAATGTACCTGTAGCTAAAAAAAACTAATTGTGAAGCCTACCAACACTGTGTGGGGATACAGAAACTATATCGCAATAGTCTATAGATCTCTGCATAATGTGGTTATTCTGACAAGAAGACGTACCGTTTTGACTGTTTCACACTTCTCTCTTCATCTAAAATAAACAAAGATGGCAGCAGTCAACAAATACAATGTCTGTGGTACTGTCGTTTAATGGACTAGAAGTTCAGAGGTTAAGCCAGGTTTAAGGTAAGTTACTTGAACTCCAATAAGTTAAATGGGCTCCAAGTCCAACAAAGTAAACACACCGATTAAATGTATACTCGTGTTATTATGCCGGTATTATTTCAGAAAGTAATGTAGTTACAACCAAGGTTTATTTATTAATATTAGTGGACTATTGGACAAGAGTGTCCCAGGCAAACGCGATGGGAGTTACATCGGAGTTTATATTTCTGTATAGTAATGTTGACTTTATTTCTTCCCGCAAACATAAAAAACGGTCACCTTTCTTCTTGTCAGTTCGTGCCTCCCAGACTGCCTCCTGACATCTTTTCAGCTCTTCGTCGTCGCTGCTACTAGAATCATGAGAAACACCAACCATCTCTATAGAGGGGGCCGCCATGATGCCTCTAGTGTTGTCTGTTTTGAGCTGAGGATTCTGGGTAACGTAGTCTCGTAAAGGGAGCAGCGTGAACAAATAATAGGCTCATTCGAGATGAACTGCGACTCGCCTGGTAAACGGACGAGAGCTGGCAGCGGCAGCAGGGGGCAGTGACAAAAATCTGCAGTCAAGACGAACAGTGTACAATGAAATCTTCTTCTTCTTCAGCTGTTTTTAATGGCGCTTGGCAACCAGCTTTAGGTGCATTACTGCCACCTTCCAGACTGGAGTGTGGATCAGAACGGCCTCTACCTACTACCACACCAAAACAACCCCACTCAGGTCACCTTATATTATCTTGTGTAACCCTGTGCTCTCTAAAAACCCAATAAGTGCTCTGTATCCTATATCCACTGCCAAGATGAAATCAACACATGTGTGATAATCTCTCAATATACACAGGAGAATTAATAGCTATTGTAACAGCATTAGAATGAGTAGAAGAACATAAACCACTGAAAGTCCTAATTGGATCAGATTCCATCAGTTCTTTACTGAAGTATTCGAAACATCCAGTCAAACTCGAGGCAGGACATAATACTTGAAATAGCTTGTGTGCTATTCAGATGTCAGAGGGCTGGAATAGATATTAGGCTAGTTTGGATACCAGCACATATTGGGGTGGAGGGAAATGAACTATCTGATCAATTTGCAAAAGCTGCGCTTAAAAAGAGATGTATGTGTGGAAGTAAGTTATAGTAAGGCTGAGGTTAATAGTTTAATTAAAAGGAAAATGAAAGAAATGGCAAGAACTGTGGGGTGGGATAAAGATGGCAAGGGTTGGTTCTACTTTATTATAATATTCAAAGGAAAGGAAAAACAAGAGGAACTACTGGAAATAGAAAAGAAGAAGATATGTTATCAAGACTGAGATTTGGGCAGACTGGTTTAAAAAGTACATTGAAGATAATAAAGAAGCATACTACAGGGGAATTTGAGATGCGTAGGGTACAAGAAACTGTGGAACATGTTCTAATGAGGTGTAATGTTAATTTTACCTGTGATTCTTTGAATAAACCAGCACGTTTTTTTTATATATCCAAGTGGTCCGCTTCGTCTCTGTGAGTTCCTGGTTAAAAGAACCGATAATTACCCTTCACAGAGCTCCTGCAGGAAATCCGTTCTCTGAACGAATTACGTTTTCTCATTACATTTATCTTCTTGGGCTAGGCCTGCCCTGGACAGAGGTACAACATTTCACACTTCATAATCCTATTGGCCATTTGGCGTGAGCAGGTCAACCCGTGCCTGCGTCTGCTTGCTGAAATGTGATCTAAACCAGGTGTGTGTGTGTGTGTGTGTGTGTGCTTCTCAGGTCGCAGCTTGATCAATCGAACACTGAACAATGGGGGGTCTGGGCTGCAGGCCCCCCTGTGTGTGATGCTATTGTAGGACCTAGTGAGTATACTAAACAGGCCAGGTGGTCATCTCAGGTTGTAGGCCCCATGTCTCTGCAAGATACCCCATGACAAAGAAGAATTTGGAATATGCTAAGCGGGTCTAGGTGAAGGTGCAAAACAGGCCAACAGGTCTTTGTTAAAATGTAAAATAGGCCGTCTGGTTACTTGAAGATACAGACATCCTGTCTCTACAGAATTTGTAGTATACAGTTCTAAAACTTCACTAAAATACAGCAGCCAGCTATCAATGCAGTTTTAATATGTATAAGCAAAGAAAATAAAGGTATGAAAAGAAACTAAAGGAAACTAAAATTATAAAAAGTAACTAAAGCTTCTAAATGGGCACGCCTCACAGCCTCTCCTCAGCTGGCCCTGACCGGACCAGGGCCACACGCTGGGGGACCATGAGGTGTGCCTCACAGTCTCTCCGCAGCTGAGCCCTAGGTTCCCGAACATGCCAGCGGGGGGCCTGTACCAGACCGGGGCACCCCCGCCAGCAGGGGCCTGTACTGGACCGGACCGGGGCCACACGCACACCAGAGGGCGGTAACCCAGGGGGGTTGCCCCTCACAAAGGTTCCTGAACCCGCCTGTAAATATACATTGTACAGATTATACAGATCCATACAGGTCTCTATTTTTAAGTACTCTATTTTTATTCTTATTTATCTCATCTCACAATGAGCATTCCTTTGTCTGCATGCATTGTTTACTGCCTGTTTATACTGCCTATTTTGCATTGTATGCACTGTTTGTTGCTTATTCATACTGCTTATTTTTTTAATATTACACAGCCTTATGCTGGTTTACTGTTTACTTGCCCCTTGCATGGGGACATGTACATACACATAAGAGCCGATGTACCAGAGTCAAATTGCTGGTGTGTCTGACACACCTAGCCAATAAAGCAGATTCAGAGATTCTGAAGATGATTTGGGCCACATTTCTCAAAAAGCAGGCATCATATTAGTGCTGTGCTGTATTTCAGATGACCAGGCTATGATATGAAACTGCAAAAAATAAATCCATAGCAACTGTTGATCTGTCAGATATTTAGTTTGCCACTGCTTCATCTCTGTATAGATGTCACTGAAAGAATTTTCACATCCCCCTTATCCTTGTGTTAATTAATATTCTCCATCACGAATTAAATCAATCAGAACTATGGCAGATTGCCTGCTGTTAATGTACTGTACCGTGACTGTATTCAGTTTCTCTGACTAATAAGTCACCATCATAGATGTCACTGAAAGAATTACATAATATATATATTCAGTTAACATAATCTTGAAAGCACCTGTTGACTTGTTTTTCAGACACAGTATGTGCTTCATTTATCACAGTTTGAACAGGAGCAAATGTGAGTACAAATCAAATAAGTCTAGCTCTATTAAAATCTATTGTACTCACAGAGCAAGTGAAAATGAAAAATATTTGCTTCCCCCCAATTTATATTTACAACACAGAACAGTGGAGTTCAGGATTAAACTGAAATTGATTGATGCCAGATCAATGTCATATGTAAAAGAAATATAATTATAATGGGATAATATTCATTTTTTTGAAACAATGTCCAGGATAGGCCAAATTATCAGATTACCTGTTATGCTACCAATCAGTTCATACACTTGGTGAAGCTCAAGGAGTCCCATATTATGTAAAGGTTTTCATTGTGAGTGTGTTTTGCAGTCAGCCATATTTATTTACAATATGATATGACATGAATTTATCATTGGCAACATCAGCCTATATAAAAAAGTCCATGCAGCAGGTTACAAACTGAATCCATAACATTGGGTTAGTCATGTCATCTTATTGTGCAGATATAACAAAGTGTATCAACTTCTCAAGGCATTTAGATCATCATATTTTAAGATAAAATACCACTGACTGATACTGTATGGCAAAAAAGTTAGTCCTCCCAGCTAGTATAACACCAGCGTTGCTAACCAGCAGTCCAACTGAGCTGCATCCACTTCGTCCAACAGAAAAGGTTAGGTTAAGTTAGGTAGGACTTTATTGAAAATAAACAACTGAGGCTGTATGGGGTCATGTGAGCAGAGGCTACAGCTGTCTAAGTGTGTCTGATATCACACTTGTTGAGGTATTAATGGGCTACACAATGTGTTATCGCTGATCATTCAAACTGTAAAATGTACTTCTTTTTTTTTTTTTTTTTTAGAAGAGTAAACATGACTATAGGAGCAAATGGTTTTAGGACACCATGTTTTGTACACCGCAGTACTCAGAGACTCTGCAAGATGTATTTATCATACGCCTTCCCTTCAGCTCACAGGTTTGGAGAAACCTCAGACCACAGTGTTTGCCTTGTAGGTGGATATAGCACAAGGTTCTCGTACATAAATCCCCTACAATGACCACCTGCATCAAGGTACATTTGAGTATCAAAAACAGATTTTTTGAGACTGTTCAAGTGGTTTTGCATAGTTTAGCTGATGAACTCCAATTTACAAGCTACTGTTAAAGCAGAGAATTATTTCCTTCCTTGCAACTGATTTCCATTTATTTTTGTACAATATGAAAATCAAGTAAACTGAACTGGCTAATCACAGGGGGTCTTTATACTGGAAATGACAATGCAAGTGGAGACATCAGAGTCACCGACTGAACAGTAACAGTCTACCAAATGACCACAGGCTCAAATACCTTGTAAACAATAACTGGGCATAAGTTCAAGTGGGATTTTTGCAAAATTGCATTGCATTGTACAGCTGTACCTAATAACTTGGAAACTTATGCACAGTGAAAACATGACTATTTGTAGTAAATGAGATAAAATATGCAAAACCACAAATCTAGTCCCTTTAACAGAACTTACATGAATAGAAAAACAGACACCAGTCAACTTCTATATCCTACTGTACTGTTATGTGGTGTGCTACTGTGGTATTTCACCGGTAGACTGAGAACCTGAGTGCAGAACTGCAGAAGATACACAGCCACGGGTTTAATAGGTACTCTATAGCACACTGCTGGCCATACTCAGCTTCTAAAAAGTATGATTCACAGTGCTGTTATGCCAAATAAACCAGGAAGACAAACTACAATGGATTAAATAACTGTGTTTACACACTGGAGTGGATCAAGGCCATATTAAAGAAAGCTGTATCAGGTCTAGTAACAGATTCTGCTGTTATCTTGTACTTTTTGTGTGTCTGAGTTTGAGAGAGCAAACACTAGAGTCCCAGACAATAATGCAAATGTTTTTATCATAAAAATGTAACGATTTTATCAGGATGAACATGACACCTGAAATCATAACGAGAACGCATGCTGTTCTTGAATAAAAAAAACCCCCATCCTACTAAGGAAGAGATAGGTCTAACAAAATGGGCAAGCTTAAATATCTGACATAAGCAGTCCCAATGACTGACAACTGGTAGTACTTAGAAGTAAACGGAAGAATGAATCTCAAACAAACTAGTGCTACATCTTCATCTATGGCTAATAATACTGTACACCATGTAGTTAATGCTCACGTATCTATACAGGAAGCACAACTATCCCTTGCCAAAGGCAGTACAAATAAACATCAACTGATAACATCTATATACTTCAGTAAATGTAGTTATAACTAACACAAACTAAAGACTATGCCACAAGAGGTGTGGGGCTAAAAGTGTCCCTTTCCAGCAGAGACAGCAAGAAACTTAAGGCAAAAGTGTTCAGGAAGTAACATGATAGTTGTATGACAAAGGAAAGATGGAACATAGAGGTTTCAGTCAGATTTACAGAGAAATATCTAACAGAATATTCCTCTGAGTCCCAGACACTGAGCTCTATGAGGTACTGATGATTGGACTGATTATTTCATAGGAAGGCAGATGTGGTCCACTGATTCTTAAGAACGTGTCAGGTTCACTCCCCTGGGAGCTATTGCACAAATCCATCTCTTCAGGTATTACAGACCACCATTGTAGGCATAGTCTGCCTTGTTGTGCATGATGAGTTTGTTGTCTACAAAATAGAAACTATCTGATCTGGTCTCGTAAGGGTGCTCCACCATTTGGCGAACTAGAAGGGGAGGAGGACAAAAAAAAATAAATATATAAAACATAAGAATTATTATGTAAAATATAGAAAGTATAGACCCAACAGCATTAATGTTAATTGCTGAGCAAAACAGTCTGGAACTCACTGAGATCATCTGGAAGCTGTGGAAACTCGTAAATGTGTTCACATGTGTTGCGGCTGTTAGGAATGCAAAAGCCAAAGTCAAAGTCGAAGTTCTTGAGGAGGCGTCCCTGGAAATAATGCCGCTCAATCATACGAAAGCTGTTAATGGGCCGGTCGCCCACTGTGAACTCCACACTGTAGGTTGGAAATACAAAGAATTATGACTAAATTTACACAAAAACTCTATCTACACATGACAACACAAAAGGCCAAATAGCGTGCAGTCAGAATGTTAGTCCATGTACTTACGTTGCTCCAACAGTGCGCAATTTTAGGAAGGCTGGTGTAAACTGGTATCTGACAAAACGTCCTGCACTGGTGTCTACATCTCTACTTTCCTCCTCACTTTCCACAGGACCTAATACAAAAAACATGTTCCATTGACTGGTATCCAATACAGACAGGATAGGCAAAAATTACAACAACTGGCAGCATACTTAACCATATCTTTTGAAAGATACACACTGTAACATCTGTTTAATGTAATTGCTCAAAATGTTAGAATTTCTGTCTGTTCAAATAAATACTCAAATGCTCATTTACCAGATATACAAAAAAAAGATTAAACTGACTGCAGTGATACAGTGTGGTTTGAAATAGCAATGTCAAATGAATCAGATCAAGATGTTAAGGAAACACTGAAGTTTCCTGATTCTTTTTCTAAAATCCAAATGTGTTCCATGTTAAAATTTTATTCATTTAAACTGAAATCTACAACAAAGTCAAGTGTGCAAAAGTGAAGGGGTCTGAATACTTTCTCAAGCAACAGTATGTATTACAAATAAAAAGGAAGCAATAAAAATGACAAACCGCTTAAACATTCCTTCCACTTGTGAGACTTTTTGTTCTCTTATATAATTATTTCCAGAACTAAACACAGCATCAGCTTGTGAAAGACTGTCATTTTCATGTCTGTGATATAGTGCTTTGTTGACTGTACAACACCTGAGGGCTGTGATAGCACAGCATCACTGTGTCTGTATAGATGCAGCTTTAAACTAGTAAACCTTTACAGTGATAACACTAAGGTGTGGAGTAGTCTGACTGCAAGGAAGTGTCAGCTAGGAAATGCTAACTTTACAGAGATGTAGCTGTAAAAGAAAAGGCGTTGAAAGAAATAAATTTTCATGATTAGTTGCACCTATAAAGGGAACTCGCCATTTTAGCATTTCATTTGAGTCTGTCCAACATTTTAGGAATATTAAGCTCGGTGGAGGTATTAGATCACTTACCGCTGTTAGGAGGTTTGGCAATCTCAAACAACACCGTGCCTGTCTCCAGATCTCTGATTTTGAAACGTGTGAAGTCAATGTTGTAGATATTGTCTTCAGGTTTGCAAAGATAGTCTGTAATGTGAATTAAAACTGTGAGTTCATGTTAAAAGAAACATAAACATACAGCAGATGAGTCCATTAACTTACAGCCAGCCAACAGGAGTCCTTCTATCCTGTCTGCTTAAAGTTAGTCTTTCATATTTAATTAAATTTACCAGTTCCCAAAAAATTTATTTTGTGGCAAGTCACAAAATACAACCCTTACTCAGAGAACTCATAGCACTTGATGAGCAACTAAGGTTTCAGTATCTATTTTCTGTTTCTTGCACCATGCAGTAGTGGCGGGTAATGCTATAGCACTGGCTCTCTGCTTTTCAAAGTGCAGTGAAAGGGAAGTAATGCTATTGTTGTCTGGTCTGGGGAAAAGGATAAGAACAATAGGAGACATTAAGGATTAACCGCAATTGTGGCAGACAAAGTGTCTGGTGACAGTCCCCGGGGTATGACTCAGAAGGTTCAAGCAGTATAGTCATTAGTGTTGTGGAAGGTGATGACAATTTCAGGTGCTTAGAAAAAAAAGGTTTTATAAAAATATCGATTTAGATAATTTACTGTTGGGGACAGGCACCATCTGTAGGAGGCTGGCTTCATGGTGATGTAGTATGTGACATTAAGCGTCAAAGTTTATATGAATTAAAATTTAACCGGGAGACTGTGGGTCCTGAAACTGATGCGATGCAATCTGCTAAAGAGAAGACATTTCACTCTGTCGGAGTTGTTGGAAATGTCAGCAACACTCAGTCCACTCTGTTTGTACAGTGGTGTTTGAAGAGTGTACTTTCTTACCTCATTAATGATCACGGGGTACAGACGACAGGTTGCAGAGTGCTTTAACATGACCACAAGTTTAATTGTGGCCTGCTGTCAAGTTACTCACAGAAATAACAATAATTAGCAATAGCCTAACAGGCTGTCATTAAGAAGAGCAGTGCTGCAACGCCAACAGGCTGAGGTGACAAACACAGTAAGATTCAAGTAAAGAAAGCATCAGATTTTGATGTGCCATTTTTTAGCCAATACCAATCTGTTGTACCCGGTACTTTTTACCATACTGACTCTGAGAGACAAGGCAGTCCAAGTAACTACAAAACAGTGCTGATTTATTCCATGAACACAGGTAAAATTAACATTACACGCTCAGGTATCTTGCACCTCCAACCTGCACGCAGGCAGATGAAAGACTCTGAACCCACCAGGCCTATACATTATATCCCCTCGGTGGGGCTAGCCCCATACTACACAGAAACGTCAACCGAGACGTCTCTGTTGCCAGCTTTGCAGCTGGTCATAGCAGTAGTCAAAACATGAAGCAAATCAATGTGTGTGTCTGTTGATTAAGTGGTGTGTAGCTAAAAACATTCTCACGACCTCTAGAACATGTCGTGACATTAAACATAAGAACATATTATGGCTAAGGCTACAGTTATACACGTCATAATAATAATATTAAACACCCTGTCTGCTGACCGTCATCAACTCTTCTCTCTAGTTATCCTTGACCAGATGTACCCTGTAGAAACTCATAAGCATGACTAAGCATTTAACAGTCTAACTAGACATCCTATCTCCACTAAACATTTCTAATACATAAAGTATCTATCCAGTTTCTATCTGACTAAAAATACCTAACAAATCCATTAGGATATACCTTTTAGGCCTAGAACACCTACAGTCTGTGTTGTAGCTGTGCTAGCAGTAGACTTGCTGTTTGTACTGTTTGCCAGCCCTATAAATCTTGTTAAGCTCCTCAGGAGGGTTATCAGTGGGTTTACTGCCACTGGAAAGGAATAAATCTTGTTCATCAATATCATTTCTTTTCTTTTTTTAATCAAGTAGAGATGAGGGCCAGAGGATTCAGCTGAACAGATCTTTTGGTCTGAGAATAGGACACTTAGTCACACTGGATATCACTACATTTCATCTTACAAAACATTAAGACCATTAAAAATTGAAGACATTTGTAGTGTGTTGTAATATAACTAGCAGTACATCATTATGTTATGTTAAGTTACTGAATATTTTTCCTAACAGCACTTCTCCAATATTATGCAAAAGCATTTTTCCAAACTACAATAAGTGTTGTAGTATATAACCAGCCGACGGACATTGATGTAGCATATTAAATAAGTCTGGTGAAGCTACAGCACTTCAGAGTGAAGTTATTGAATATTTTCCCAATAAAAATCCACCACAATTATGCTTAAGCATATTTCTCCAAAACAGCTGTTGAAGTAAAACCAGCACACGGTCATTAATGTGTGGAGATTTTGGTAAGACTACACTATGGGTGAAGTTATGTTTTTGTAGTATCGCTTCTCCGTTTTGAACTTTGCAGACGGTCCCTGCCCACTCTCTCCCGGCCGGCTGCGCATAGAGACCAATGTTATTTATCTGCATCGGAGGATGGCTCATTTTGATGAAAACTGACCTATAGCTTGTTGTCTACGTTAGTACAGTTGGAAAGAGGCCTCGCTCCGTTTACGAGTTACTGATCCGGGAACTTTGACTCTGGGAATACCTTGTCTTGCCAACTTTACCGAAGTTATTAGCATAGGGTAAAGGATGCCACTTGAGTGGTGTGAATGTACCAAGTGTAACGTTAATTAAATCCAAGTTAATGTTCACCTTACCCTCCGTGACAGCCCGGAGACCCAGGACATGGTCCGGGGTAATATCTCTACCCAGAGCCCGGAGTTCATCCTCTGTGACCACAGGCCACTTATCCGTTTGACTGCGCCTCGACTTCAGCTTCTTCAGCATTCCTCCACCAGTCTTTCGATCCCTGTGGTTCGTTTCTGAGCCGGCGTCTGAGTCTGTCTGTCCCTTGCTGACTATTTGTGCCGGTTTGCTTCGAGAACTGTTCATACCGGATAGTGTAGCAATAATGACAATAGGGGGTTTCTTATCATAGGAGCGACTTGACAAACTGCGGGTGTAATTTCAAGATGGCGCAAAACGTGTATGGGACATGAAAAAGTAAGATTGTGATTGGTTGAGAGCGATGGGGGTTGTCATAGTTACCGAAAGGTTAGAATGGTTTAATGTTCAGGCCCTCCCGTTTCCTCTTCAAGTGGGTGTATTGTTTTACTTCCATTTTGTACAAACAGATAAAATCGCATCTGTTATCTCTTCCGTCCTGTGGGAGGAGATTCACTCAAGGTTTTTGTTTTGCGGTTGGAAATCAGTCTGGGTGTTGATCAATACATAGCTATGAAAATTCGGGCTGCCTCGTGTTAAGCATACAGTAGTAGCGTTGCTACTAATGTTCAGCGTGTGGTGTTAGTGCATCACCTCGTTGCTACTAATGTCCAGTGTGTGGCGCTAGTGCATCTCCTTGGGTACCAGATTGTTTTGTTGACGGAAGTTTTCAAAGAAGAAGAGAGGAGCAGCAATGGTACGGTGGAAATCTAGGTAAAACGTGTTTGTAGTGCCCAATTTGCTCATGTTTTCTGTATTCAATGTTAATTTCTGACACTTTCACTTTTGTTGACAGGTATTTACTGTGCGAAGTTAACGTGGTAGACCGGAGCCGCTTGTTGCTGCTGGACGACCGAGCTGTTGCAGGGGCAGTGAAGGCAGCGGTGGCTCGAATACACGGGGATTATGGAGCAGCTCTCTGCAGCATCAGATTCTGTGGTAAGCACTGGTGGAAAGGGTATAGATACTTTAACTGGGGCAATCTGAAAATCACAGTTTAAAAATGATCATCTTTGCCATGCTTTACTATATGCAGTGCACATGTGCACTTGAGTTTATTTATTGCATTTTTCATTTATTGCTTATAACGTTAGTTCTTGTATATTGTGTGGTTTTGTGTTTAGTTTGCACAGTTTGTGTATAGTCTTAGTTATAGTTTTATAGCTTTTAATACTATGACGAGATTTCTTTATTTTCACAGCTGCATGAAAGAGAGATTCCTTGTGCGCCTGGTACTTGACAAATAAAGATTCTGACCGATTAAATTAAATGTCCTTCATTTACGTTAAAAATACTGTGTAGTGAGTACTGATATATTATCAGAAAATATATGTAAACTATTTAAAAATAACGTACTAACAGTTAATAATTATAGCAATGCTTTCATGGTACTGTATTGTGCTGTTGATTGAGTTTTCTGTGTTCTTTGTTTGTTTGATAGTAAAATATCTGAATGCCCACACTGGAATAGTACTTCTGCGTTTCCCCAAAAGCTGTTACAGAATTCTCTGGTCTGCATTGCCTTTTATTACCAGTGTTGAAAGTCGTGGGCAGAAAATCCCATGTTTTCTGAACTGTTTGCATGTGGGAGGTAAGAACAACACGTTTCATAATGAATTGGACCCAAACAATCTTAAACAGTGATTGAACACAACTCCTTTGTTTTTCTAGGAACAATTAGAACATGTCAGAAGTTTCTGGTCCGATACAACACCCAGCAGCTACATAGAATGCTCCCTAAGTGTAAAAACGAAGGTACCACTCTTCCTGAAATCCACTGTCATCTCCACAGTTCTGAGCATGTTCAGCTCCAGGTTGTTGTGACTACACCATAGGACCAGCTGCTCAACCTCTCGTCTATAAGCTGACTTGTTGCCGTCTCGGATGAGGCCAATGACCGTTGACCGTTTAATTTAAGGTCCTTCAATAAATGCAGTTTGACTGATTTCTTCTTCTTTGTTCATTTACAGAGGAAAAACAGCAGATTTGCAAAGCAATTCTGAACTGCACACTAACAGGAAAAGATAAGGAAGAATCTGAAGATGAATCAGAGAATGAGGAAGATGAAGAGGAGTAATTCACACCATGCAGCAAAAGGCAGCAGCTGTAAACATGTCCTTGGATGACTGGTTCTGACTATTTGCTACAAGATTGATGGAAAAGAATATGTGAAGCATTTGAAGAATTGTATAGCCAACTCTGAGGAAACATGGATTACTGCAGCTGCTCAATGCATTTGTTACTAAAGACAACTGGCTGGTGCATTACCTTAAATTTGTCACATAAATATTTTCAGTTGACAGAATGGCCTGGTGCTTAGTGCTTGATTCTTATAATAGCTAACATTACAGAATTTCAAACTTCTTATTGTTTTGAAAATGTGACATTGTAGCTAAGACTGCATTCACACTGCAAAATCAGACTATAGCCTAATTTCAAAGAGTTTTTTAAATTAATTAAATTGTTTTATGCTAATCTGTATTTTGTTCTCTAAGTAAAGAACTATTTTTTGAATCTAATGTATTTGCTGTGATACCCTGAAAATTTATTTTTGCACACACTTATGTAAACATTAACTAAATTTGTGGTATTCAGTTGTTAAAGGTGTTTTATTGAAGCACAGATATCTACATTCTGTCTTTTGAATGACTGACAGATTTATTATATTTGTGTCATTCACCAAAGTGCTTAGCCCACATGGACTTGCAAGACACCAAACATATTGTTGCTTCCATAAAAAAGAAAAATGTTAAAACTTTACCATATTACAAAATATATAAAAAAAGCTTTGTCTTCTGTCCCAGGCTCTACAAATAAACTCCACATATAAACTTCCCTTTCTAAAACCCAATTCAAGTTTCTTATCCATCCAAAAATAAAGTCAGATATTGAAGTAGGGATGGGCGTATCGAATCTCTGGTATCGATACTTTAATACCTGCCGGTTGATATTTTGGAGTCGATACTTTTTTAAATATCGCAGTACCACTGTGCTAATACAGAACGTGCAGTTTGTTTTCACTTCTGAGAGTTTTAGGTGTTAAATTTATGCATGAAAACCAGTCCAGGCATTTTCAATGTGCACATATGACAGTATTTTGGACTGACTTTTTTGATCTCAAAAATTATCTTGGTAAGGAAATTGTATTTAGAGAATATGACATTAATTTTTTACAAGCCCCGTTTCTCTAGCAATGAAAAATTGATTAGCAATCTTCATTAATTTGGCCAAATTCTTCATCCGTAATATGTTTCTGAAAAAAATCACCCTTTTCAACTTTTAAACAATTTGATCTTAACAATTACTTCCAAACACTGTCACAATTAAATCACGCTAACAAAAAACGAACCAAAACCATTGACCTCGTTAAACTTTTTAATTTTATATCAGAATAGCTGTACCCCTTTATACTTTATATATTGTTTTTTTTTTTGTTTGTTTGTTTTTTGTTCTCATTTGTTTGGTTCTGCTATTCATTTTCACTTTGTTATATTATGCCTACTTTTGTCCTGTTGTCCTCTTAATGCACGCTGTTATACATCTGTTGCAACAATTTGCACTGAATATATTTTGTATTGATTTGCATTGTTGTTGAATAAAAAAAAAACTAAAAAAAAAAACAAAAAAAAACAGCCCGGGCGCATTTTAGATGGTCTTCCGTGTCACATGATTATGGCAGCAGCCTATCAGATGTCACAGCCGAAGGCTTACTGCGCAGTCTCAGTCAAGCACCGCGGCGTGGCAGAATGGATGGTCGAGAGAGAAAACTAAGCGTAGTATGGTGCTATTTTTCACCCATGACCAAAGGTAATGCCATGTGCTGCGTCTGCAATAAAGTGGTGCCACATAGCAGCCTTTTAAAGAAGCTGAACATCGCCATGAAGACAACCAACAAGCCTCAAAGTCCCCTGCACCACCTGCTGTCCGTCAGAAGACATTGCAGTATAGTTTCATGAAAGGCAAAGAATATCCAGATACAGCGGATAGTTAATGTGTTATAAGTGATTTAAAAATTGAACGAATCATCATTTATTAAACTACTCCAAATATGCAGCTGAGCTACTAGAATCTTGGATGAAGCCATGTTCCCAACTCTTTCATTTAGTTGACAAACGTAAAGGTTCATATGCTTGTACTGTATTTATCAGAAAATTTTGACATACAGTTTTGTTTCTAAAATGTTATTAATGGAAGTAATTTTCCTTTAAGGGGCAAAAGGTATCGGTATCGATGGAAAAAGTACCATAAACTAATGTTATCTTATCCAAAGGAAAAATGTTGGTGTCGCCCATATGTATTGAAGATGTTTTACAAAAGAGGGTATCCCTCAAATCAAACAATGGACAATAAAATATAAAATGGATTTCATCTTCCATCTCCCTCAATTCACATAACAAACAATTTTTTTTATCTTCCAGTAAACCTATTCATTTCAATAGCTAAAAGAAGAGTACCACCATGCAACTGAGCACAAAAGGATCTCTGGCTTTTTGTCAGGTTCTGTCTCACGTTCTGCTGTACCCCATAATTACCCTTTATTTGATAATATATTTGTAATTTAGGTCTAGACCAGATGTCACCAGACTATCTTTCTTTATACATCAAAAATAATTTGTTAGCCATGAGAAATATTACACTGTAAGCTATTTTGAAAAATTTAAACAGAATCATACAAAACAATGATTTAATCTCACTAATCCATGGATGTCTATGCAAGACATCCTAATTAAAGATCTTTCTAGTGAGCCAGTGACCAGGCAAACTCACAAGTCTATTCCAAAGTCAAAACATCTCACTGCTGTGTCTGACATTTGGTGCTTTCTGTCCCATATTTCTACTAATGGCCAAAACTGGGGTAAATTTATGAACTCCTAAAAATGCTCGAATTGCTCTATAATGTACTGTATTACTCTTCACCTGTTCATGAACCCCCAGATGCCTGCTACACAGGACATGCACGTGATTTATACAACTGAAATATATACAATAAACTGTCATCAGTTCGGTGTAGTGTCTTAACATACAGTGCCTATAAAAAGTATTCACCCCCTTGGATGTTTGACACTTTTATTGATTTTATAAATCAATCATGGTCAATATAATTTTGGGGGTTTTTTGGGCAAAAATAAAAAATAGAAAAAACCTCTAATGTCAAAGCGAAAACTGGTTTCTACAATGTAATGTCAATTAAATAAAAATATGTAATGGGAAATAAGTAATTGCATAAATATTCACCCCTTATTTCTACCCCATTTAGAAAATAATAGCATTTCATTCTACATTTATGCTTGTAAGCCTGTACAGGATTAACAAGTTGCCTCGAGTAAATGTTTAAAACACACTGTAAATATATGATTTACCTTTTATCCATCTGCACCACATTGGACCAGGTCTAAATAAAAAACTACTTCAGTTAAACCTGTCAAATCTGGACTAAGCTACTATGTACCCTATTGTATTTTATATTTTCTTTGACTTTCTGCCTAACGGCCAAATCCGAAGCTAAGCTTTAGTGTCATGTTTTGTACTAATATCAGTGTATTCATCATGCTGTTTTCCTTGTATTTATATACCATAACATGTATGGATGCAGAGACACATTGAAACATTTTAAGAACCAACTCATAAACAAAAACTTGCCTCAAACTAGTTGTAATTTACCTATAGATTCCTGGATGTTTAAAGCATTTTTAGTTTGAACAGGTTATACTGATTTATAAGTTTTAAACCCGGTGTGAGTTGACTTATTGCATGGGAGTAAAATCCTCTTGCATAACTTTTGTATAGTCCAGACATGCTCCTAAAATGTGTGGAAGTTATTCCTGGCTTCAGCAATGATGAACAGTCCACCTTGGGGCTAGAAAATGCACAGCATACAGAGGTTGTCCCTATTCCTCAAAATGCATTTGGGCTGCTCTAAAGGACATTTTTACACACGGCACTAGCGACGTTCAGAGTAGCTGACAAAGATATTATTACTACATTTCCCACAATACTTAGTTGGGCCTCTGTACTGGTTTTGGCAAGGCAGTTCAGGGAACATCCGGGTCTCTCGGGTTCTTGTCTGGCGACCCGTCGCCATTAGTGCAGGCTCTTTGGGACGGATAAAATTTTATTGGGAACAATCTTTATAGTGACATTGTCCAGCTTTTGGAAAATATTTAACGCCTTGTTAAGGGCATAGTGTTTCACCTAACAAGGAAGAACAACTTAAACTCGGGGGTTTTGGCCCCGCGCAGCGAGCTTTCGTCCTTACTTCCAACAGCCTCCATAACTTGAGACGCCAAAATCGTGTCTCTTATTTTTTCTCGGGTTTATTTTATTGTCAAGATGTCGCCGTGATGGGGTCTCCGTGTTTGACAGAAATGAATCAGGGCCTTCGTTGCCTGACCCGCACTCACTTCAGCCCGTTTTCCTCCGTTTTTCTGTTTGCTGCTAGAGAGCTCGGCGGCTCTCTACCCGGACCTCGGCCTCAGCACCGCTCACTGCACGGAGACAAGCATGGAGAAAACCCCCAACAGCAGCACCAGCACCAAGGTTCCTCCCCGTTCCAGCTCCACAGGCCCAACATCGGGCGAATCTAAACCCAAAACAGGTGAACGACCTTCATTAAACAACATTAATGTCACTGGATATAGTCGGACAATGTTTGCACTTGCAGCAAAACACGCGCATCCCTGTGGGGCCTAGTGGTAGGGCAAGGGTTGTTTATCTGGTTTGGCTGACGCTGTCAGAACATATCACCCAGCAGCAGTCAGAACTGTAGCTAAAGTTTACACCCAACGGTGTTTGTTATGAAGCCTGCTCAGTATTTATGCACCGCATTGGTCGTCATAAAAAAAAAAAATCCCCACTTCGGGCCGGTCTTATTCCTTCCTTCAAGCTCGGGTCCTCTACCAGAGACCTGGGAGCTTGAGGGTCCTGTGCAGTATCTTTATCTTAGTTGTTCCTAGGACTGTACTTTTGGACGGAGATCTCAGATGTTGTTCCTGGGATCTGTTGGAGTCACTCTCCCAGTTTGGGAGTCACAGCCCCCAATGTGCCTATTTTGTATATATAGATAGATAGATATGGATGAAGAGAGACTGGTACATTTCAACAGTGAACATCTGCATAAATATAGTTTTCTTTTAATTTACATGCCAATTTTAAAATATTTACAAAGTTTTTATTTGTCTGAATAAATTGGCCTGATCCATCACTTTTAAATCATCTGATTTGGCTTCTCACATGGGAATAAAGACCACCTCCATTCCTTTTTAACAGTTTAATTATGGTCCGTAAAATGTGTGGAAGTCGTTCCTGGCTGCAACACCTCACCTTCAGGTTAGATTTGCACAGTACAGGGTGGCCTGTGTGTGGGTTGCTCACAAGGACATCTTTTCCACCAGTCGGGAGTGAAATTGCAGAAAAGTCAAAGTTTAGCCATACTTTAACAACTTGCAACTCACACATCAGCAAAATGAAGATATTTATATTGAATGATCATAACTAATGCATCTTTTTCTTTACATTTCAGAAGGTAAAAATAATGGAGGCTCCAAGCGCTACAGCCGCAAGCGTGAGCCCTCATTCCCTAAAACCGACAGTTTCCCAGGCCCTCGCCGCACCAATTCACAGAAAAGCAAGAATTTTGACAAGAGACCCCCTCAGAGAGGTGGAGGACGACAGTATGGACTTGCAGGTGGAGGTCGACGTGAGGAGGTTTGTGTTTTTAAAGTGTTATTATATTTAATGGCTAAAACTTTAAAAATGTAAAACATTGCAGCACTGAGTAAAAAATAAAAAGTCATCTTATATTTTGAACTTTGCAAAGAAGCGCAGCACCAGTTTTGAGTTTAAAATGCACTGGATAAATTCCCATTCATTTCTGCCTCTCCAGGTAGCAGAGACACGCCGGGCCGAGTTTAGCCCGGCTCAGTTTGCTGGACCGAAAAAAATAAGCTTGAATTTTTTAACTTCACCTTTGAACCCCGTGGAAGTAGTAGTGGTGTCGGAGATGGAGGCCACTCATGCTGGGGCCGCCGAAACAAATGGGGCCACAAGCATAAGCCTTTCAACAAGGAGCTTTTTCTACAGGCCAAGTAAGCCCAACCCCAAAAGGCTGTGAATAAAATGGAATAAAAAGGCTGAGAATGTGAGCTTGAACCCATCTTTGTGTGTTTCAGTTGCCAGTTTGTTGTGACTGATGACCAGGACTACAAGGCTCACTTCTCTGATCCAGATACTCTGGTCAACTGGGACTGTGTGCAACAAGTGGTGAGTGCTTGTCATCTGTTGAGCTCTGCTACTGTACCAGTACACATGCATAAGACAATGCCCACATTTGTTTAAACACGGTGCATGTCATGACAGTCCATTTGTGCACTTGAACAGCGCATCTACAGTCATGAGGTGCCGTCTTGTCCCATCTGCCTCTACGCTCCTGTGGCAGCCCGCATTACCCGTTGTGGACACATCTTCTGCTGGCCGTGCATGCTGCACTACCTGTCTCTGAGTGACAAGAGCTGGTCCAAGTGCCCCATCTGCTATGAGGCTGTGCACACCGCTGACCTGAAGAGGTAAATGACCTCCTCCAATTTCAAAGAATTACATATTTATGTGGGCTAAAGTAAAAGGCAAAAAAAGGAGGGAAATCAATACTAAGAAAAAAGCTAGCCATTGAAGGCACTGACATGTTTACGTACAAGCACTTTAGCCTGTTTTCCTGCTTCATTTTTTTGACAGTTCCTTCTAACATTTGGTTTCCTGTTGCAGTGTGGTTGCCATGGAGACCCGGCAGTATGTGGTTGGTGATGTAATCACCATGCGTCTAATGCGGAGGGAAAAGGGGGCTCTGGTGGCCATGCCCAGCTCTCAGTGGGTGAAGGTGGAAGAGCCGGTTCGTTTTGGAGGTGAGAGACCTCAGCATCTTTGTTTATGAAAGACATTGATTTGTTGTGATTGTTTTTGTCATTAGAATATCTTACAGAAATACTAGTGAATAGCAGTTTTTATATACAGTGCTTCTATCTTCCAGAGTAATTTGATTTATTTTAGAGAGACACTTTGTCTTGAACATGAGAATATAAGAGAGCCATTCCCACTTTTTAGTTGTCATTGTTTTGCACTTGTACCATTCTTAAAGAGACTGAACCTGCAATAAGTTAATAAAGTGACAGGATGGTAGATGATGGCTTATAAAGTTCATTTACATTTTCATTAGGCTTGTTAACGTCTGTTTTCTAGATGCGTGTCTTAGCCCGTACTCCAAGCTGCTGCTGACCTCTCCGGCACAGGTCCTGAGCCTGGTAGCAGAGGAGAAGGCAGTTCTACAGGCTCAGCTCCTCCAAGAGGATGACACCCAAGCCTGCTTCATCCAGAGTGCCCTTTGTCTCTTGCAGGTAACTAAAGCTATATGTTAAACAATTAGATTATTTTGTCTGTAGATATAAATGAAGCAAAAGACAGTAGACGGTGAACTAAAAAAAGGTTAGTGACTGAATGGAGTGCCTACAGAATACATTCGGTCGTCCCACATGGCCAGAATCCATGACTTCACTGCTCACACTGCACGTTCACTCAGTGAGGCACGATGTGAGTGCTTACATGGGATGTCTAAACAGAACCCTGTAGCGGGTATTTTAAATGACAACTCCAGTAAAGCTGAGGGCAACCAAAAGTAAAACAGCCTTGTCAGCCATTTTACTTTGTACAGCTAATGAACAGTTGTAATCTGCCGCGGGGCTCCAGATTGTGAGTGATCAGTCGCATTTTGCAGCAACTGAATTTTTTCCCGAGGTTGCACTGGGTGCAACTACAAAACAATCCGGTTATGCACAAAGAAATACTCTCACTTTAGAAATGGTAGACAGACATCACAATCTCCGTAATACAGTCATCACAGTGTTTATGTGCAGGTCTGTCACTCGCTCGTCTCACGAAGCAGGGACTTCCAATCTATCAAATGTGTTGATCCACACTGACTCAGACATGCCTCACCCTTGGACCCCCTTTTTTACACTTTGAGTCTATTTTTTTCCTTTGGAACATTTGAAGTGTGATCACCACAGACAGCTGCTTAAATCAGGTAGATCACCTGTTTGTTGATTCATCCATCATGTTGGAAACTTTTTACTTGAATCTCTTCTGATGGATCAGTCTCCTGTTGTAACTGAGCTTTATGTTTTTACTTTCCAAGACAGAGAAATTAATAAAGTATGTCAGGACATAAAAATGCTGTTGATTTCTTGCTGTTGAGCCTACATGAAAACTATTTTTGTCCAGTATGTTTCTGCTTTCAGTCAGCCTGGTGAAGGCTGTGCTGCTGAAAAGCAGTTGCTACACAGAGGTCGGAGTCAGTGCGCATTGAACAGATTATACACTTAAATCACACATATGCACTGCTCACCTCTAGTGAAGTCCCAATTTGAAGTTAGTAGTGGCCGAAACCCACCATCAAGGCTTCTTTAAGTAGTAACTTCACTAGAAGGGGAATTGGGAGAGGTGAACTCTGCATGAAGTAAACATCACTAAAAAGCAGAAATTCTTCTTCATAAGAAAACAGGCTACAAATAGGCTAAATCACAAACAACAATGCATGAACAAAATTCATACTTCAGTTGAAATTCTGATCATATCAACATATCTTTCTGATATGTTGCCTTTTTTGTATTCATTTGGCGTAGGCGCTCCACAAACACTTGGGCGCTGTGTCTAAGCTTTTCTTTGGTAGGGGAAACCCTGCATCAAGCAGGCAAAAAGAAATATGGAAAAATGCTGATAATGGCTAACAGGTCATTTGTTACCATGGCTGTTCATTCGGTGCATTTTCTCTTGCATGTCTCCGAGTGGATTAATAAACCAACCTTATCATAAAGAGTGTAACCATACAAGCTGTAAACTGAGCATTGTTTGTTGCCTGCTATATGTTTTTTTGATTTAGGAGCGTGAGGAAATGCTTCTGAAGCAGCAGAAAGCAAATGGAGGAGATGGCCTTGACCTGTCCACTCTTACTCTGGAAGAACCATCTCCCCCTGCGGAGGAAGTGGTGACTATCAGCTGTGCCAAGGTGAGTCAGGAAAAGCTTTTTTTTTTTTTTTTTGGACTATATAATATCTAAAGGTGTTGAAATGCACCATCCTTTGTCCTTCCTTCCTAGCCTGTGCTGCAGTATTCCTCAGCATTTGATGACGAGGTGGCTGAGCTCCCAGAGGATGATGCTGCAGAGCTGCCAGGGTTTGCTGAAGGCATTCTGCAGTGTGTGCTGGAGGAGCCTCCGGAGGCTGTGATGGGTTCAGTCCCAGAGCCCCAGTCTGATGAGGAAAGCCCTGCCAGCCAGGCCCAACCAGGCCATCCCCCAGCCAGTGTCGTGCATGGGCCCTACTACTATTTCTACCAAGGTGGGTAATTCTCCCACACTCTGGCCCTTTGTAGGAGCCCTGGACACCATATTCTATAATTATCAGCTTGGGTAAAGCTTGGCTGCTATGAAGGAAATGTTACTTTGAGGAAACTGAACTGCAAACTTCCTGATTACATAAGCTCTAGCTGATAGTTGAATATGACTGAAGCAGGACATG
>NW_018127892.1:2917389-2947000 GCF_001952655.1 Monopterus albus | reverse complement strand
GGACAGATGTCCTTTTTGGCCTGGCTATACGGACTAGTTGGTTTTTCTTCCCTCTCGTTTTAAGTTTCAGTGTTGGCTCAGACTTTTTTGTTCACTTTTTGCTTCTCTTGCATGTTTCTCCCTCCAGCTGAAGACTGCCAGCAGATGTTCCTGCATCCTGTGAATGTACGTTGTCTGTTGCATGAATACGGCAGCTTGGAGGCCAGTCCTGACTCTATAACTGCCACAGTGGTGGAGATAGTGGGACACACAGTCACTGAGGTCAGCTAACAAGGAAACAAATCACATTTTGTTCAGTCAGTTTTAGTGTAGCCATTACAGTGACAACTGTTAAACACAGATTTCTCTTGGGTGGTTTTGTCACAGGAGATCCGCCGTCGGCATCGTTATCTGGCTCATTTGCCACTCACATGCGAATTTAGCATTTGTGAGTTAGCTCTGCAACCACCAGTCCTCTCCAGGGAAACTCTGAACACATTTGCTGGTCGGAACACTTCCTGTTTTTAACATGTGAACTTACATTTGTGGTAGAGAGATTTCATAGCAAATTTCCCCTAAACCCTATAGACGACTTGGAGAAAAGAAAGCGCTTGAGGCAGAAGAAAGCGAGGGATGAGAAGCGTCGAGAGAAGAGGATTGAAATTGAGGAGAACAAGAAGCAGGGAAAATGTAAGTCCAGCTGAGCAGTTCATGATACCTACTTCAAATGATGATCCAGAGAAATGTACAAGGATCGCTGTGACAATTTGCACTTGTGTGTCCCTCACAGATCCCGAGGTGCATATTGGACTAGAAAACCTTAAGCATTTCCCAGCGTTTGGTTCTCCACCTCACAACAGCAGTCCCCCGATCGAAGCTGACATCACTTTTGCTTCTCTTTCATCCCTCAGCAGCAGTCCTTCCTCTAGTAAGAGCACTTTCTTCCTTTGCATGACTATTTCTGTGTGGTAACAGATGTGAACTGAGCATTTCTTCTGTTGTCTTAGATGGCATGATATTCCCAAGTCTGAATGGGCAAAACTCTTCACCCATTGTGGGTAGTGTGGAGGACGACTCCCACTGCATGTCCTTCGCACAGGTGCATATGACAAATACACATGTCTGTTGATTAAAACTGCACATCATAACTGAAGTGCTCATGTTGTAGCACTTACTTCACATGGAGTGACCTTGAATGTGTCCTGTGTAGATGCTCAGAGATGGGAAAGCCAGAGTTGATGCTGGACCCAGGATCACTCCAAAGAAAGGTGAATGAGACTGCTGATGCTGTGGATAGGAATCAGTGTCTGAAGGTTTAACACGGGAACTTGAAAATGTCATATATTTCAGGTTCTACATTAAATATTGAGTCCAGAATATTCAATGTTTTATCAAATGTGTACAGTAAGGTTGCATTTAATTTTAACCCTGTTTCCTGTCAGAAATGAAAGTTCAAGACAAAATTAATACCTGCTGCACTTTGGAGTTTTCGAGTTCATTTGTAGATGTTTGCATTCTGTTCAAACTGTGTTGTAATACACATAATACTTCATGCAGGCCTCTTATGACGAGCTGCCATAGCCTACCCAGCATTTACTGGGACAGTTAAAATAGTGGTAAAGATTTCAGTTCACCTTGTCACCTTTAATACAAAAAGCACTAAACAGGTTGATTCTACTTAAGCTAGGAGACAATTAAGAGGTCTATCGTTTCTAGAGCTGTTAATATACAGAATGTATAATAACACATTTTTGATGGTCTTTTTATAGCTTTTTTTTTATCGAAAAGTGAAGATCTGATGACACCAAACCTACATCAGTAAACTAACACCAACTGAAACCTTGCTTCACTTATCAAGTGATCTGTTGGGTGCTGTTTACAAAGGAATACATCTCTTTATTTGTTGAGTTGTAAAGGCGTCAGAACCTTTTCATTTTGCTTCACTCTGTGCACTTGACTGTGCTGTAGGTGTAAAATACATTAAACTAGCATCTTAGTTCATCAGTCAGTGTGAATTGATGCAAAAAATTCAGTTTTATCGATTTAAAATAAAATTTACAAAAAAGTGTGCACAAAGTGAAGGGGTCTGAACACTTTCTATAGCTTTAAAGCCTTTTATTAAGGCTGCTCAACAGTGTAAATCCTTGAAGGTTTCCTGAAGTCACTATTGTTTTGTGCCATGCAGAAAAGCTGCTAGCTCCCCCAGCAGCAGACAGCGATGGAGAGAGTGACGGGTCGGACCGGGTTCCGGTGCCCAGCTTCCAAAACTCCTTTAGCCAGGCCTTTGAGAAAGCACTTCTGCAGCTGGACAATGGTCTAGCTTCTCCTCCACAACCTGTGGTTGATCCAGGTATGGAATATAGGAATTAACTGTATTTTGATTCAGTTTTGATGCTTTTTGTCTTCAGCCAAAGCATGTGTTCTGACTTGCCCTTATCCCTGGTGTGTTCTCTTTCAGATGAGAAAGGGGGAAAGAAGAAAAAGAAAAAGCAGAAACTTCTGTTCAGCACATCCATGGTTCACACAAAGTAGACAACACTGAAGTTCATTTAGTTGCGTTGTTTCTCGATCTTCCCACTGCTTTTGTTTTTTCTTCTATGCAGGTCTTTTTGGAGCTATAAACTAAGGAAATAAGTTTTAGTTTGTAAGCATAGTTCATGCTGCTTTAATCATTGTTTCATTGCCTTGGTCTGCCACATTTTACATGATTTGTTTAATTTACATTAATTTTTGTTCCACAACTAGGTCAGAGCTTTGCAGCAGCCCTCTGTCACTCAAGTTAAGGGTAACATTTAGTTCAGGTGCTAAGTGAATGAAGGAGTAACAAGCTGCTGGCTCTCATCATGTGTGCTTCAGGTTTTTCACAACTTCTAGGTACCTGGTTTTCATTAAAGTGGTTACCGTAGGATGTCAATCTTTCCTGAAGTCGGCCCTGAGCATTGCATCTAGGACCCATGCATAATAAGGATAAGATCATTCTAGGGTGCTTTATACTAGAGTAGCAGTCAGCCAGCTGCAGGTACGTTGCACCTTTGGATCTTTCCAGGACACTTGGTGCTCACACATTAATCTGGACCCTACACCTAAGAGCATATGGGGACTTTTTTCAGTGTTTATCATAGGTAATAATTGGGGATAGCACATCAGTACCCTTCAAGAGGATAGGTTTAAATTCTGAGTTCTGTGCCCTATTATTTTGTAACAACAACACCACTGACACATAAAGTCCTGATACCACTGTGAGGAAGTCAAAACAGTATTGTATTAAAGAGACCAGGTCAGTTGTTTCAACAGAACTCCAGTATATTCTGCCTGAAACCATAAACACACACTTTTTACTTATTCATTTTCTCCTGTCATCTTGTGTTAGAATGTTTGCTAACCCTGAGCGTTAAGTTAAATTTCAGTGTTGGAAATGTGTGAAGTTACAGAATTGCTGAGATTTAAAGAATGCTTGTCAAACCTGAAAAAAGTGGAGTGAAATCCTGTTTTGTTTAGAGGGTTCTGTATTCACCATTAATTTGGAGCAAGTTTATAGGCTAGTGAACATAACTAGTCTGTTGAAATGAATAAACAATTATGCACAATCAACAGATTCTTTATTCTGCAATTATCTTATGCCAAGGACAAGAGTGGATCATGTTTTCTAAGGTCAAACACTAAGGATCATTAAGTAGGATGATGCCTGGTTATCTTAGTGATGCAGTCTTTACTTTTCTCCAGCTGAGGGCAGTCCTGACCTGTCTGGTGTCTGTGTAGTACAGTCATTTTTTTTTTATAAAGTTAAATCTCAGCCACCAAATAAATATTTTATACATGAACTGCCTGATCACTACCAGGCTAGGGTCACTCTGTCATGAAGTTCATAAAGACACTGAAGTGAATTCTGTAAGTTTCCTTGTTCATATATAACCGGTGTGTTTCTTCAGACAGGAATTCACCAAAATCTTAATCTGTTTTCGTTTTTTAAACAGTCACTACCAATGTGTTTATTTTTCACTTGGAATTGACCAGTTAAATATATATGGCTGGAACGGTGTATTTCTCGCGCAATCACATTATTTTGCTTTCAGTCTAGAGTCAAGGTAAATATTTGTCATGTTATCCACATTCATCTCAATATTAAACCGGAAGTTAGGGTGATTTGCTACAATAAAATATTGGTTGCAACAATGACTTACGTTAGTCAACAAAGAGTTGTCTCGTAGAGCAAAATTGATGCATCTTCATTTGAGTATAAATTTTGCAACTGGTCTTTATTCTAAAGTACCAGTTTGGCTCTATGATTAGTCGAGTGTATGTTTGTCCTACATTTGTTTTGAAAGTAATGTCCGGAACACAGGTCGCGCTGGTTCGCTTGACTCTGGAGTAGAGGCTAATCAGTCAGTCCTTGCGCGGAGGTGTCTAGTCCAGCGTGTCAACAACACTGCAACCTGACACGGGATAGCCAGCCAGTTGGCTAGCTAGTTAAACCAGCTAAGATAGCTTTGTGGATAGCCTCTGCATAAGTTAGCTGTTAATGTTCGTAGGTATTTTGCTAAGTCGGCTAAATACGTCGAGTTTGAAGTAGTTTCGAAAAGGACAAGAGGCTAACAGACTCCCGCTTGGTAAGTTGTCTCCAACTCTGATCAAACAGGTTCAGTCAGTGTTTTTCAGCTTCTTGAGTTGTTAGCTCCTGGTTGCTAGCCAGCAAGCTGTTGCTTTTAACTTCCCTGTTATTTAAAGTCGCCCAGTTTGTAGACAGCCTGTAATCTATGTTTGCTCTAAATGAACCGTGCTCGTTCAGTGCTTGTGCACAGGTTTGGTGCAGTAAATGCAGTCCTATCCTGAGCAGGCCAGCTCTGTCGTGCTAAAGTGGACTGGGTAACGTTATTGTCTACGATAGGAGGTAGTTTAGGTGAGCACACAGGACTGGATGAAGCGGGAACACTTCTTGTAAATCCCGGACTGGGACTGGCCATTATATTAATTGCTACATTGATGTGGGTTGTAATAAAAGTTAGCTGCTGCTGTAATGCTATTTAGATTCAGTTGAATAACTACTCTGGAGCTCTGTGTTGGATGTATTTATGTTCCTTTTGGGATGCACACCGTGGAACATGTACAGACATTTTTAATTGTGCTTTCCCCTGTTTTAAACTAGTTTTTGATGGCAAGAAAACAGGAATATTAGCTTCATCTTCCGGGTCTTCTTCTTATAAATACTGATATTACATCCAGGATACACTGTATTCAGGCTTCTCAGATAACACCAGATAACTTGCATTGTAGCTTTAGGTGTTGCATTTTTACATTAGATTGTAATTTAAAACGTTGTACACTATGTGAGAACTCACTTGAGAAATATTATACTTCTTTTAGTTGGTAACAGTTAAATTGGTATAATGTTGTCTGTTGTATGGAAGTTTCTTCTGTATTATCTTTTGCTTGTTACACACTGAGTCAAAACCCAAAAAACACTGCTGGCTTACTCTATGCCATTTTCCTTTTTGTATGTACTTTCTGCAAGAAATCAAAGTAATGTCTGATTTGTGCTACACCTACTTCTTAGGGATGCCTCCCAAATGTTTTGAATAATTAACATATGCACATACTGTACTAGAAGAAATACAGACTGACTGTTGCTATTTGTGGCTTTTACTAACAAGCTTTAAATAGGGTACTCCTGTAGGCTGTAAAAGGCTGTCCTAATCCCTGCTGTGCTGCTTAACCCACCATCACAGCAAATGTTTAGCATTCCATCTAAGCTGAAGGCGTTTGCTGTAACCATCCAAAGTTCAACTTTACAATTTCTGTTAGCTGCCTGCAGGTCACTTTGTGTTTTTTCACCATCATTTTACTTTTTTTTTCATTTTCCATATTTGTGTAGTACATTTATGGATTAAAATAAATTAACCGGCAGCTAAGTGGTTTGCACTTAGTACGCAGGTGGCTGAAATTCACAGAAAAGAGTAAATATTGCTCCTATGGAACTGAACAGTAAGCAGCGCTGTGAAGAGCATTTCTAGCTCAGCGTGTAGGTATTGTATGTTGCATGAGAGCGAGGACAGAGGAGCGGTGATTTAGGGCATAATAAAGATGTAGCAACAGGAAAAGTTAACACACAGCAACATTCAATTAACAACTTTCCTTCTGTATTTTGTTGTTGTTGTTTGGTATGCCGGAGTGTATGCCATCACCTCAAATGTATGGGTGTGACTATGTTTACTCAAGCCTGTGTCAGTGTAAATATTATCATCATGTTGCTTCTCTATGGAGGCGTGACAGCACAACAGTGAAGAAAGCATTTGCACAGCCCTATAATAGCTCTGCTGTGATTTGCCTACCACAGCCTTAAGCCCAGCAGTTTTAAGCAGTGAAAAGCTTTGTTGACGCAGTCTGTTTCTTTTAGGTTCCTTTGATTCCTGTCTCCTGTGTGATATGACATCACTGCTTGGTTACAACAAGTGCCAGAGCTCTACAGCAGATGGTTGACATCTGGTCAGGTAAGATATGTTGGGATTATTTGCAGCAGTCTCATCCAGCATGTCATTTTTCTGAAAGAGCTGTTGGTGGTCTGTACTAAGGAATATCTCAACACAGCAACATGTGGAAAGCATTAGCAGATGTGAAGAAGGAGCCTCTTAAAGGTCTAACGCAGAAATGCTTGAGTTATGTTTCCTTTCTTCATTCTTACAATAGAAACAACTGATAAAACGTATTATTGTTGTAGTGTGTCAGCTGATATTTATCACTATACCTTTTTCAGATTGAAGAGTTCATTTAGGATAGACATCTAAATTTTCTTTTGAGGAGGAGCTACATCATTAATGGAAATCTGGTATGAGTTTACAGTGGAATCCCCCATTCACCGTTTAAGCCTGTTTTGCCTGTTACAACATGAAAAGAAAAACCAATGACACTGTACAGTTGTCCAGCCTATCCCCATCTCAGGATCCACATTAACAGGTAGCCAATCCAGATCTCTGATGCACCAGTAATTTAACTTAGTGCTGCACGTTTTACAGGAATTATTCAGATGTATTATGATTAATTTAAGAAGTATTGTATTAAATTACCCAAAATTATAATCTTTCAACAGAGGCAACAGTTGTACTGACTCCAGTTTCACTGGGGAACGTCATTAGATCTGAGTCATTGTTAATGTTATTAGGTCCTTGAAAAATCAAAAGGTCTGCTGTGAAAAAGGTCTTATTTACAGACAGTGAGACACCAAGACCCTGAGTCTGAAATGGCTCAGTGAAATTACTATTATTACTTATTATTCACACCTGTGCAGTCCATCAGTGTTATGTCAAAATGTCTTCTCTGAGAAAGGTCTGTCAATGTGGATGATAAAATGGTCATTGATTATCAACATGTGTGCTTTAACCTGCCTGACTGATCAATAATCTTGTGTAAATATCTTTCTCACACATGTACCATTGTGCTGCTGTGCAAGGCACTCCCATGACAAAGTCCACAGTAATGGCTAGATAGAGTTAGTGTCATGAGGCTAATTATGAGCCGATGCTGTGTGCCGTGGTCAGACACCTCAATAATAAAAATGACCATAGATAGGCCTTTTTCTTTTTATTTAAAGGTGCTGTTGATGAGGATGGCTGCTGAGGTGGAGGTTCAGACTGGAGAGGTAGGGAGGACGATGGCGGGAGGACGACTTCACCTGAGTCCCCTGACTGGCTCCAGCAATAAGAACCTCACTGAGATCCCTTCCATCAACCAGTCTCATATCATCAATCCAGAAACAAACAAACCTGTCCCTGCACCCAAGCCTCGGCTCACTCCCAAACCTTTTGTTGTGGATAAAAACCCCACTATTAAGCCAATACCTGCTCCTAAGCCCCAAACCAAGCCCAGACCAGAGTCCACTCACCTAGCTGGATACAAACCAGAGCTTCCATCCAATCAAAAACCACAGCAACCAGTTGCCACTGGCAAACCCAGACCGTTGTCAACCAACCTCAACCGCCCTCCCCCAGCCACCATTAAAACCTCTAATAATTTGAACAGTGGACAAACAGCCAAGCCAGTAGTCCAGCCATTTAAACCAGCCCCCCCTCTTGACCCTGGAGACCCCAGCAAACCCACTCCTCCTGTGCCAGCAGCAAGGCAGAAACCTGGTGCATCAAGCTCAGTCCATTCCAAGAGCCTGAAAACACTTCCAGCTGCAGAGTGGTCTGGAACTGCTGAAAAGGAAGAAGAGAAGCAGGACCAGATAACATCCGACAAAGATGGGGCCTCCATTACCAGAGCCAAGTCTCTGGGTTTTCTTGTTGATGTAGAGCAAGAGAAGGAAGAAGAAGGGGAAAAAGGTCAACCTGTGCCACTGCGACCCCAGCCCAGATGTGCAAGGCCCAGACCTGTATCAGCCATTTTTCTTGACAGTCCAACCAAGAGTGAGACACCAGTTCCTGCCCCTCGCTGGGGGGGTGGGAGACGGCCGCTTTCAGCCGATCTCACATCCAAGTTTGAGTCTATTGGTCTTTCGCTACACCGTAAAACTCTTAAAGCAAACACTAAGGAGAACACCCCACAGGAGGAGGTACCACCACAGAAGAGAGAGGAAGAGAAAACCACACCCACACCACAAAGTCCTGCTCCTGATGGTGTAGCTAAGCCTGTTGTCTCACACCAAAGCAACAAAAACACAGAAGAAATGACTGTGAAAGAGACTGACGAGAATAAGTGTGGGACTAGCATCAAGTCACGCATCAGTCTCCTCCTTGATTCATCCTCCTCTCCTGTGGAAAGTCCCACAAGCCAAGGGTCAGATGTTCCCTCTCCAGTGCAGCCGACTCCTGAAACTGAGCCACCAGTGGGTGTGAAAAAGCTCATTAAGCAGCTGATCGAGGATACAATATCAACACCAAGTCCTGTCACCAAACCAGCAGTGAAGGTCCGCCCCCTGCCCCTCGACCTAACTAAAAGGTAAGAGCTGCTCTATCGCCTCAATTTGCTTTTGTCCTTCGTCTTTGTCCAGAAGTTCCATTGTCATGCATGGATTTTGTTTTGTGTGATGTGTGTTTGTCAGGTTTTCATCCGAGAGGTCACCAGACCTTGGCAGTGTTTCCCTTAGTGAGGCAACAGACCGCCATGAGCTCAGCAAAGATCCTCAGAGGAGGGTAAGAGAGGGATGCAGCTTCATAGAGACTGCTTTCTGTTGGGCTCAGTCTATGTTTAGTAGGCAAATGAGAATAACAATGAGCAACAGTGTTATAGCTTATCGACAGGAAAGGCTTTCACATGTTATGCCCCTAAACATACTTGCATTTCTCATACGTTGATACAACTGTAATTATTTCATTTTCAGTCCTCAAGGTGGCAAATAAATTTATACATACAATTTCTTAAAACAGAAGTATTCACCCCTGCATTCACAAACATTTCACTTGCACTGCTCCAGTGAGGTTTCTTAAGTAAGATTCTCATTGTATTTGCCTATGTAGATACTGCTATAAATTTGAATAGGAAACACCTTTTACCTAAAAGAGAGCTAACATCACTTGTCAACCTTTGTCTCTGTGCAGTCAGCAGAAAATTTCCCTTGAGGAAATGGGTCATTGCAGCAAAATGAATTGTTACTGTCACCAGTTGTGTAAAGCTGTTAAACCTAACACAACCAACACATTAATGCGGCTGTCGGTTATGATACACACACACAGAGGAGATCAGTGGGGGAAAAGTCATCACAGAGAGACTTTGATTACCACCTCTGCACCACACCCTTGGTGTTGAGGTCAGAGTAGAACAAGGAGATATCGTTTCTACGCTGGCAGCTGTTCACTCAGTCACTATGTGCTGTGTTTTCTCCTCTTTTGTTGTCAAGTCACATTGGTTAGGATCTCTGGTTTCATAGTAAAGAATATTTTAGTTCAGAGTAGTTTTTTAAAGCTTTTATTTCTTTCAGATTATTCCATATACAGTATATTGTTCCGTAGTGTTTTATATAGTGAAAATGTTTAAGAAAAAAGAATAAATGTTCAGTTAATAGACAGTAAGTTGCAAGCTTGCTGTTAACAATTAACAATTCTCAGTATAGTTCTTAATTTTCTCAGACTGAAGAGTCAGCTGTCACCCCCAGTGACCCAAGGACATTTGTGGATTTAAAAGATTTTCAAGAGCAGCTCATAAAGACCTCCACCCATCCAGGACCTGAGGCAGGACAGCCGCTTGGCCTCACTTCCAAGGAAAGTAGTCCCGGTGATGAAGTACAGACGGTGCGAGCATCCTTGTTTGATAATTTTGTGGAGAGGCACAGTGTGGTGATGGTGGACGAGGCTAAACCTGTAAACAAGACCAAGGATTCACTCAGCAGTCCATCATTTAAAAGTGGAAATAGTGATCACAAGGGAACTCTGGTCACTGCCACCTACAAAGAGCCTGTATCTCCGTCAAGTCCTTTGCAGGTGTTCCATGCCTTTGACACAGTGCAAGCAGTCGAAGAAAACAGGGCAGTGAGTGAGAATGTCCCCTCAGCTCTGTGGGAGGATAAGGCCATGACACTGCGCCCCAGGCGCTCAGAAGGGAGCGGGCTTACGGCAGAAGGGACTGGTTCAGCACAAGGAGAACCGGCCTTGGCCGTGAAACCAGAACAGCATCCACGATATCTGAGAGTCAGAGCTCTGCAGAAGTGGGCCACGACAGATCTTGACCAAGATTCAGGTGTGGAGAAAGGGACACCAAAGGAATCACAAAGGGAAGTGGCTTTGGACAATGACAGAGACAGACAGAGACAGATAGAGCAGGAGGAAGTGACAGCAGCACCTAAACGTCTGAAAATGCTGCAGGCGGAAGAACAGCCGAAACCCAGGGCAACCTACTTTGCTTTGACTGGACAAATACAGGAGACACTTTCTCCTGTAGGTGCAGAAGCAAATATGGGAGACATGACTGTGCTCTCTGAAGACATCTCTATGAGGTCTGCTCTGGCTGGCTCTCAAGGGAGGACGTTTTCACTGAGGAGGAATCCATCATTAGAAGAAGCTTTTGGAAAAACCTCTCAATCTCAAGATCTAGTCAAGGAGTTGATGATGAGGAGACACATGTCACACAGGGAGATCAGATCAGCGTTGGATACACAGACAGAGGAAATGATGGAGGTTGAAAAGAAAATGGAACTGAAAAAGGAGACAGAGAAACACCTGGGTTATATGAAAGAGCTTGAGAGGGAAAAACAGAGACAGTTTGAACTAGAGAAACAAGCACATTTACAATTTGCACAAATGAAGGAGAGAGAGATGCAAAGAGAATTTGAAAGGCAAAGGCAGAAAGCCTTCGAGAAGGAGAAACAAGAGTTGGAGCAGAAACAACTTGCACTGGAAAGACAGAATCAGATAGAGCTTGAAAAACAAAAACTGCAAGAATTGGAGAGGGAGAAACAAAGGGAAATGGAAAAAGAGAGGCGGCGGCAACTTGAGAGAGAAAAACAACAAGAACTGCAGAGACTGAGAGAGATTGAAAGAGAGAAACTGCAAGAGCAGGAAAGGCAGAGGCAAAGACAAAGGGAGGAAGAGAGGCAGAGAGAGCTGGACAAGGAGAGACAGCAGCTGGAAATCCAAAAAGAGAAACAGAGGATGGAGGAGCTGGAGAGAATTAAAGAGTTGGAGAGACAGCAGCTTTTAGAGCTTCAACAACAGAAGCAGAAAGAAAAGGAGAGGCAGCAGGTCGCCGAGCTCGAGAAGCAGAGACTTAGGGAAAAGAAGGAGAGAGAGGATGCAGAGAAACTAAGACAGATGGCACTAGAACAGGAAATGTTGATACTGAGAGAGCTTGATAAAGAAAGAGAAAGACAAAGGGAAATGGAGAAGGAGCACCAGAGAGAGATTGAGAGGGAAAAGCAGAGAGAACTGGAGAGGCAGAGACAAAGAGACTTAGAAAGGGAGAGACAGAGACAACTAGATGCTGAAAGCCAAGAATTAGAAAACCAGAGGCTGAGACAGCGAGACCTGGAGAAAGAAAGGCAGAAGAGGGATGAGGTAGAGAGGATGAAAGAGATGGAGAGAAGACAGCTTATGGAATTTGAAAAGCAAAAGCAGGTAGAGAGGGACAGGCAAAGAATTTTGGAGTTTGAGAAATGCAGACTAAGGGAGAAGATGGAAAGGGACGAGGCAGATAAAATGAGACAGGTCGCCAAACAGCAAGAAGCAGAGAGGCAGCGCCTGAAAGAGAAGCAGAGGAAAGAGGAGCAGGAAAGGGTGAGGTTAGAGTCTTCATCTCTAAGACCTAAAGTGGTGGATTTGGACTCCGTGCTTCGAAATGACCCAATTTCCAAGGCTCCTTCTCAACGCAGTGACCACACCGTGCGATGGAAGGAGCCGTCTCCCAGAGCAGAAGAGTCTTACAAACCTGGCATCCTAGACATAGACTCTTTCACATCTCAGTCACAGATCTCCCCCAGTAAAGACTTTTCTTTTTCTAGTGTTCAGGGCGTAGACTCTGGGTCTGGGGCCAGATTGCAGCCCACACCTGAGAGAGATATTATTTGGAAGGTGCCACCGCAGACTTCATTAGGTTTCTCCAGCGCAGTATGGACAACGTCTGCTCAGGACCCATGGGAGCGGCGACCTGTTGAGATGCTTGTGGATGAACCCAGACAGCAGGTTAACAAATTCAGTCAAGAGCACCTCCTCAGGCAGGAGGAGCGGCTCCTGGCTCCACAGAGGCACTTCTCTTCTATGCAGGATGAGCACTTGGCCCCTTCTCCTGGAGCCAAAACTGGTAGCCTCCCTTCTGGAGCCTCCAGCAGCGCTCCTGCAGAGCAGATCTGGATCCCCAGAGAGCCACAGCCTCAAGACAGCAAGCGAGGGGCCCAGAGCCGCAGGAAGTCACATGGGTCACAGGTCAGTCAGACACAAATCAGTAATTTCTAGTAGAAAGTAATACATTATGTGCATTTGGAGTCTTTTAAAGAGTTTTGGTGTTCACTGAGTGTCTTGCTCACAGTGACACAGTTACACATTCACACCTGGAGGTAGAGGTCTTCACAGGTCCAAACATTTAGACCCAAAACAGGCCATGGAAAACAGACGCAAACCCAACATGTATAAATAAATTCTCAAAAAAAAAATAGAGACCCAGCCCGAGAAGGACCCAAACTCTGCCAGCCTGACCTGAATATACCCAAAGACAACTGGTCCCGATGCAAAACATGGTCCACCCGAGCAGACACAACCAAAAACCACACTGATGCCTAATTAGATCAAGTAACAAACAGGAGCAATGGAAAAGCGCAGCAATATAGAATAGAATAGAAATGCAAAGTTCTATTTCCAGCTCCTGCAACAATAAAATATGCTGTGATTTGCCAGGCAGTAAAAAGACAGAATATATTTTTAACAGTTTAATTAAAAGCTACTAAAAAATGGATAGCTTATAAACTGAACTTTTGGGGGGAAAAGACTGGTCTGATTAGATTTTTAGAATAAATATCATTTCACAATGTTTGAATGGTAGCCTTGCTTGTGGCATGAGTTCATGTAATGATTAATTTGTTGAAGATATAAAAAAAGCTCACTTGCCTCATTTAAGTGTCTCCCACAGTGACTGTGAGGCGCCACATCATCAGTCATATACCACTCAGGCTCAGATCTGTTCGGATCCACTTGGATCTTGAATGTAGTGGTACACCCGAGACAGTGAAACATGACCCGAGCCGACCCGACCACAATGAGCAAAGTCAGAAGCAAAGTGAAGACCTCTACCTGAAAGCTATGGTACTCGAGGGCAACACAGTGCCCTCGGTGGGCCAAGCACTACTTTGTCCAGCAGTAAATTTGCACCTGAAAAAGTCAGAAAGTTTGAATGTAGTTCTAAGAGGGTTTAATCCAAATTATGATGTGGTATATGAATGTCTCTCACGGACTGACAACAAACCGTTGCCTGGTAGTGAGCAGCTTTCAGAGGAGATGTGTATTAGAGAGATGCAGACGCGGAGTTCACTCTGGTCCCTGTATGTGTTGTTAGGAGCTGAACAGGATGCGTTCACGCAGTGTGTCACGGCGATCAGCTCCTTCAGGCGGTGGCGTGGAGGGAAGCCTTTCCAGGATGAGGAGTCACAGTGCCCACAGACAGCAGGAGCGCAACAGCTGGGTAAAGTCAGATTTATACTTATGCATCACTGCATGTATGGGAATGCGCCTGTCCTTCAGAGACAGTTGCATAGCTCTTGCATTTATATTTGTGCAAATGTTATTGTTCTGACTAGTGGGCACTCAAACAGCAGAAGTCAGGAAACAGAAATGACAGAGCCTTTGAGCCAAGTTCAAAGCTGTTATAATTTTTGTCCTGCCATTTTAAGTGTCATTTTAGATGGAGAATATGTGGTCAGTCTAGCCAAGTCAGACTGCAGCTCTGTCTGTGCTATGGTAAACTGTGTTCAAACAAAACTTGAATTCAGATTTGAAGCTGTTGCTCCAGGTCGTTGCTTCAGTTTGATTGTTGGCTGTGCTCCTTTCATTCAGTCCCTGTTTTTTGTTTGGCCTGTTACTCACGCAGGCCTGTGAGACACGGATTTTTTGTTTGGCCTGTTACTCACGCAGCCCTGTGAGACACAGAGGGGGGCGTGCATGTGCAGTATTCTGTGTGTGTTTGAGGCTGAGTGTCTCATGCAAAGAGGAGTAGTTAGAACTGGAACCCAGTTAGTTCACTGACCACTGAAAGCTGATTGCTGCTGTGCTCAGGTTGTTAGGACTCTGTGACTAATTTTCATAGCATGGACTCCTACTGTAGGTTCAACCCCACCCTGCCCATGTCACATTTCAGGGAAGTGGCAGCTGCAGCTTCTCAGACCTGTAATTCAGGACTGAATTAAACAAATGGCTAATGAGTACATGTTCTAACTGATCAGTGTCGCTCAGGGAGTGCTGTGAACTGAAGTGACTTGTAATGATCAAGCAAAGTTGTGTGACTGTCCCTCTGCTGCTGGGTCGCACCTGTCATTCCCAGCTTTTAACCTTCCAGGTTAAATCAGTTTTTGTATTTTCTGAAATTGGTAAACTCCTACGTACACCCCATACACACTTACATCATGTGCATTCAAGCATGTCCATTGTTTGTCAGATGTACAGGGTTGGGTTCAGTTGGCTCTTTGTCACTGAGACTATAATTGTAGGCCCAGGTTGAAGGCCAACCCAGAGCTACAGCGTATTGTGCGTCATAATTGCACTGTGCCATGAAACAGTGTGTCACCAAGAGTTTACAATCACTGCCACCATCTGGTGGCTGTGTTTAAGCTTGTGAGCGTCGCCCTGGCTGCTGTCAGGGCAGGTACTGGTCTCGGTCCTGCAGTCAGTGTATGTGTCTTTGGACTGAAAGCAGCTGAGCTACAATCATCTGCTGGCTGGTACTGGAGCTGCTGCTCTGGTTTAAAATGCCGAAGTGGAGATTATTACAACAATTGAATCAAACACAAGAGTAGTTACACACAATAAAATAATGTGATGTGAAATTGAAAATAGTAAAATAAAAATAGTTTGAATTCCACTGAGTGACTGCAGTGTTTGTCCCTGCGTACACACTACACACTGCTGCGTTACATGTGTGCAATCACAGGAACTAGTGTTTGTAATTCAAATGTCTGCTGAATGGTACAGCTGAATTTGACTGTGACCTGGGATAGTTTTAACTTTACAGATTTCGGTGTAAAACTAAAGATTTTCTAGTTAAGATCAAAGAAAATATCACATTCATATGATGTAATCAAACTGTTATTAATATATTATAAAACTATAACAGTGCCACCACAAATAAAAACTCGTAAACACCATGGCTTGGTGTTAAATTGATTGAATTTGATTTGTAAGTTTGGTAAAGAATTTGGCTACAGGAGTTACAAAAATTACAAATGTTTAATGCCAAAATCTGAACGTTATCAAGCATAAGATATGATATGATACTTCTTTAAGTTGTATTTGCTGGCGGAGGAGTCCTCAGACTCTCACTGATGAAGTAATAGTAGCTGTGTGGTGACATCACTGGTCAGAGGGTCTGAAGCAGGTGAGTGTCACAGAGCAGAGATGGGCACCAGGCTGAGAGCTGTGTTGTACGTGTGGTCATGCTGCCTGACTCCACACTGCCTCTGGGTAAGTGACAGCACAGCTGTATTATTATAGATGTTCCTATGGTGGATATAATACTGAATGTACAGTAGGTAGTGATACAGTATAGTGTTTGTCCTACATCCTGTATCGTCTTCTTTGTGTAGCTGCTGGTTGAGCTTCTGGCTTAGGCTGTGCACAGAATGATGAGGTCAGCAGAAGAAGGGAAGTGATGAGCTGCCGTGAGTCACTTCCACTAGCTGATGCTTAGTGCGAGGATGAAGATTATTATTTTGGGGCAGTAATAAGATTCAAGATTCGTCTTGCTACAGAGTTTTTATGCCATGCCTCTGACATTTTCTGTTCTTCTTTGTGTTTTTCCTTTTTTTTTAAGCAGTAGAAGGGAAGTGAGCTTTCCTGCCATCCATCATCCTAGCTACCAGTATATGTGGTCCCAAATTATTGTGAACATGGGGGATATAATACATTTTTAGGTGACTTATGAGTATGGCTTACACGGTAATTTCCAGAGCCCAGAGTGACATCTTTTTAATTGCTTGTTTTCACAACCAGTAGTCCAAATCAAAAAGACATTTACAGGGCTGTAAAACTGGCAAATATTTGGCATTTTTCTAAAGAAATGACTTAAATAATTCCTTGACACTCACAGTGGCTGGAGATAAATGTTCTGTTGATAGAATACAGTAATGGACTGATTATTTGAGGATTATCTCCACTTGATTATCATGTGGGGATAATACTGAGATAACACACTATTAATGAAAGAAAAAAATATAGTAATAATATCACCTTGCACTTTGTGGTTAAAAATTATTCAGGAAGGTTTGTGTGCTGTTGGAAACCAAGCACCTCACAGCAGACTTGCTCTTGACACAGCACTTCCAAGAAACAGTCATCTGTTTACCTGCAGAGGGCATATGTGGATAGCTTTTATGAGCCCCTCTGTCCCAGTTTCCTCTGAGGTTAACTCTTTGTAGTGCGCCTGGAGTTGCCCACTGTGGGTTCATTTAGGTGATCAGAAACCTGGTACCAGGCCTGTTTCTTGGTGTCCGAGTGAGATTTAAGCAAACACTGACTAGACTGCTGTGATTTTGGCTTCCGGCTACACTGTGCTGACAAACAGGTTGATGAGCAACATTGCAGTGTTCTTTTGTTGGTAGAGCCACACCTGGTTTTTTTTTTCACTTTCCTTTCTCATGCATGTCTAATTATCTATTTATAGTTGTGTCTTTAGCAGAGTCACTCACTTGTCCTCATTCATATCTGATTTATGTCACACTTTGTTATCCTGCCTTTCTCTGGTGCTCTTGTTCTCTTTTGAATAGAGGTGCTGTTTAATGGCTTGATATCATTCATTCTTCTTTTTAGTCCTGTTTCTGTTTGTGATACTTCACTGTCTTGCCCTGCCACTGAATCAGGCTGGAGCGACAGAGCACTGCAGAGCATATATCACTCTCCTCTCTCCTTCCCACTTTGAATCAGGGACCTCCCCTTCTCTCTCTCTCTCTCTCCCTCACTCTCCACCCAGCTTTTCCTTGACGGTGAGTCCTATATCGCTTAGTGCAGAGAGAAGCACTGCTGACGCATTTTCTCTTACCTGCCCATACCTGCAGAAAAAGGCGAGGAGAGAAACGTTTTCCCTCCATTCCTCTTTTCACCTCTGGATTTGACTTCCCCACCACAGTACCACCTCCCGTTTCCTCTCTTTGGCACTGCATTGGTTGCCCTTATGGAGTATGAATGACTACAGCAGTTTTCCTTTTGGCACCAGCTGTCCTGCACCATTTCTCCTTGCAGTTCTTTTTTTTTTTTTGCCAGAAGTTAGCATAGTACTACGCAACACAAGGATGTAGCTTTGTTGGATGGATGGATTCTTCAACTTTTAATCTGGATCTGGGAGAGCTGTCAAATTAATCGAGGACAGAGAAGCTCTCACCTGGAGGACTGGTGGTGGTGGCGGCACAGAGCAATTCTCAGTCTCAGAATTATTAGCACAGTCGACCTATGACGGAAATAGCAAACCAAATGCTGTGTTCAACATAAATCATATGTCTAGGTTCTGATTGTTATTGCTCGTCACATTTGTACTCTAACAGTTGTTTGTTCTGCTCGTCACATTTGTACTCTAACAGTTTGTTATTTGTGCTCTTGAAGCCAGACAAACATGGCTGAGAAACCTGTTGGTAGACAGCGTGACAGATTTTGATGCTATATTCTTAAGTGGTGCCCTGTGTAACTAATTGTAAGTGTTGGCTATATGTAGCCTTTACATGCCCACTTGGACCTTTTGCCAGGAACATCATAGCTAGCATATTGTGTGTGCATTGAAATAGACTTTAGAAAGCTTCACAAGTCACTTAGGCCACCGGCCTGGAGTCTTGATGGTGATGAGTTTAAAGAAAGTCCTGACGGCTCTCGTGGGACTGCACTACATTTAGAAAAGCCATTTAGAAGTGAAATTGAGAAGTGGCTCGGTCCTGTAATGGTCAGGGATTTACAGGCATCCTCTGTGCTGCAGTAAACACCACCAGCATCCCCACGTCGAACCGGCTGAGCTGTGTTGTTGTTCCTCACTGCTGCAGTATTGACCCAGCAACACGCATCAGTGAGCACCTAGCACCTGACAAGAGTCACAGCTCAGTTCAGAGACTGTTCTGACACAGCAGGTAGTACTAGCAGTGGGTTGTGATGGAGTATCTGGGAGACAAGCTGTCAGTGGCTCACTCTCAGGTGTCGGGATGGGTGGGAAATGTCCGTCGCTCCCTTCACGGGGCGCTCAGCTTTTTATCCAGCTCTGTGGAGAGGGGAGGCAGGGAAGAGGATGAGACCGGGCACTTCAAGAGAACCAGCTCCCTGCGCTCGCTGGCCTCCCGCAGCAGGGAATCCATCCGCAGGTTCTCACTACGCAGCCAGCAACGTCTGTCCTTACGCAGGCGCACTGCACCCAACACCCCCATTGCTGTAAGACCACACACACACATTTAAAGTACAGACACACACCAGATAAGTACTAGTGTTTCCTATCATCACTGATGCCAGTTACAAACAGTAAACTGACCAGTCAAGCCAGTATTTACCATAACTGTGTGGCCAGTAGTATCTCTTTAATGAGTGTTAGAGTTAAATAAAGTACAACTGCAATTTAAATCATAATGCAGCAATGTCCCTGCAGTTTTATACTATCACTGTTAGCAGCTGCTTGTTCGTCAACTATTTGGTCTCCAGCCAAACATGTCCAGAACTTATTCATCTGCCTTGTTATGCACAGCCGCTCCTGCTTCTCATCTGTCCCTGACCATATTTCATCACTTCTGTTTTATATTGTCTTTGCCACAGTGTAAGCCTTTCATTGTTTGCCTCTCTTTGTCTAGAAATACTGTTGTTATACTGGTTCTTCAGGTCATTCTGTTGTCCATCATTGTGCTTTAGTAACATGATTGTTTTTTTTTTTCCCCCCGGCTTTCTGTCACTTTCCTGGATGTCTAACCTTGTGTATGCTCTGTGTAAAGGACAGATTTAGAAATTTATGAAGTTATTGGATACATTGCAGTGAGGTTGTCCCTATCTTTAGGTTACGCCTGTTTGCTGAACTCCTGTGCAGCACCTCATGAGTCACAGCGTGTAAAGACAAGTGGTGTTTTCATGATGTCTGTGTGGCTTAGTCTTAGACATCACCTGCTGACATTGTGGTCTGTGAGAGTTGCATGCCTCCCAACTGGGCTGGTGGTAAGTGGGAGAATGACGGTGAGAGGTCAGTAACTGTGGAATGGGATGGGCAGTGGCCAGGTAGCCAGTAAATGGGTAAGAGGAGGGAGGAGGCTGTGAAAAGCCCACTTCTTCCTGAGCTAAAAAATGTTAAGGTGGGTGTGTACGTCCGGAGATGGAGACTGATTCTGGAGTTGGAACGTGGGTCTGTGCATTAGGATGTTGAATGCTATTGAGAATTTCCCTATCACATTTATAGATACTTGTTTAGCTTTCTGTCCTGTCAGAGCTGTCTCTCATGTGTGACCACGGTCATGTGTTTGGTATGGGTTTCTAAGAATAGCTCTGGCTGTTGTTATAGTAGGTAAAGGAAATCTTAAGCTGTGTATGACAGCCTGAACACGATGAATGGTTTTTGTTTGCGTTATTTGTGTACTTTTTGACATGACCGTTTTCAGGTGTGAGCCTGTGACAGCATTACCAGAAATTCAGCCAATAGAGTTGTAATGCTAGCACCCATTTAACCAGAGAATTATTGTTGCCTTACTGAATCTCATTGTGAGTAGGTGACTTCATCATAGTTTCCTCTGTTGCTATACAGTCATACAGTGTAAATACTGGCATTTGATAGTCAGCAGTTGCTCATGATCTCAAATGACTTTGCAAGATGACAGGTTTACAGATCTCTATAAAACAGAAATACTCTGAAATGGCATTTGTGTCATATCAGATGTTATAAATATAAACTACCAACTGTTCGTGTCGGCCAGACTTCCAACTCATCCTCCTGTTGTTATGTCAGTACACGCAGTAAATATGGAAACCACTAGTAATACACAATTTTAAAAAATCTAAAAGTCAGTTTAGTATAAGTAATTCTTACAAAAAGCAGAGGCTTTTTTTTAATTTTATGCATTCTTCTTTGTCTAAAACCTGGTGCCTAGATTACCCACAATGCAACATGACCTCTGATGGTTTAAGTGTGTTAGTAGTGGCCAGCAGGACAGGACACATAGAGATGGGATAAAGTAATTAATGTTGGACCCAAGTTTCATAAATGGTTTGGGCAAAGCCATTTGTTCCTAGTAGCCAACAAAGTTAAAGTAAGCATGCGGGGTTTTCCCCAGGCCTTCAGAGGGTTGGGTTGAGGGGGTTGTGGGGGCTGGGGAGTTTGAAATTAGTCAAAGGAAATTTAGAGTTTTATTTTACTCTCTCTTTCTAACTATTATCCTTATAGTATTTGTAAATGACAGCTGGCAACACATTGTACATACAGTCAAAAGTCTTCCTTTTTTTAATATATAGAATTCTTTGTTGTTTTTAGTGTACATTCAGTCTGAGATACCGCCTAAAGCCCTTTTTATGTTCATTCAGCTTAAGGTGCTCTGCAAAAAACACTTGCGTGCTATGCCTAAGCCTTTCTATGGCAGGGAAAACCCTGGTAAGTGAGCATTACTAAAAATTATCAAATGGAGAAGTCACAGTAACTGTAGCTTTACAGATACTTGTAACATGTTGCTATTGTGTGTTACTGTATTGCATTTTCAGATAATCACGGTCCTGTGCTTGTGCACTTTGAGATATTTAGGTAACTGACAAATCTTTGAAGTCAAACAGTGGTCATATTGGCAGCACCTAGGAAAGCAAAGCCTGGATTGAGAATAAGCACCGTCTGAGTTCAAGTCTAAAGCCCAGTCAGGTTTTTCTCCCTTTCTCTTCTTACTAGACACTTTGTGCAGCTCTGACTCCTTGTCTGTATGTGCTACTTATGTAGTGAAAGAAAAACACTGCATTATTTGGGTTTCCTAGCAGAGTTCGTCTTAATGTAAGCCCTCCGACATGCAGCTGCAATGCCCCTTTGTTGACGTGAGATTAGTGCTTGCGGGAGCAGTTGCTTTGAATATCTGTATGATATTGATATTGATTACTGCTGTGTGCTTAAGTGCACGCAGAGCATATTCTCCCACTCCACCCTTGCTAAATTGTTTGGAGCAGGTGAGTAGAGAATGGAGATTGGTGATGTATTGCAAGGATAATGTTGTGATTGAATAGTTTTTTCATAGTCTCACAGGGTCTTTGAGCACTCCATCTATTTACTGTTAGCTCGACATGTCTTGATCAACAGGCACTTTCGTCTTAGTGTTAGCTGCAATAGTAAAATATATAAACAAACATTTAGTTTTAACTTTTTATGGTTTGAAAGAACACTCTTATTCATTTTGATGACTAAGACTGCAGCACTTATAGGGATCCTGGACACACAGCAGTGTCACACACTGGGTTGTAAGCTTGCGTCTTGGATGCTCTGTTCACGTACATGAGGTTATTATATCTAATGTAGCAGCTCACCCCGTTCTCCTCTGATGTAAGACCATCTGTTAGGTGCCGAACAGCCGAGCCCTTTCCTTTTTCAGGTAACAACAGTACAGTTGCTCATTTTCCATTCAACTGTTGAGATGGGAGCAATTCAGATACCAGTGTTTGTCTGTCCTGTGTTACTGGGTTATGTGCGGCACTCAGCAATCAGTGCAAGTAGAAGTTTCCACAGCTGTGTCCCAACCCCTTCCTCCTCAGATTGTCAGTTAACCCTATTAGTGATCAGCCCTTTCTCTGCTCCATCCTTCCATTCATCCGTTCTTTGTTGTTTCCCCCGTCACACCCGTCCTGTCTAGGGGAAGCTGGCTGTTGCTAATGTTATTAAAGAAAAACCTTGCTCCTGACATCTATAAATCATTGCTACTGGGCTTGTTGTTTCAGCGTCCTTCATCAAGCATTATCTCCATGTTTCTGGTTGATAGGAGAGCTCACACCTGAGTGTCTATTCAGTCTTAGTCCTTAAACGCTTTTGGTTTTATTGGTTGGCTAACAAACCTGTCTAACCCGGTGTTGTCTCTAGAATAATGCAGACTGCAACAACAAAGAAAGTTGAAAGAGTCCAACTGAAGTTCAGTGCCAAGGCTGTTAAGCCCCTATTTTACTGAATAATAAATGGTTTGAGATTATGAATAAGCCTGTAATAGGCTTTATAACTTCAGTTTTGAGTTGTTTTTGAATGGCACCTCTCTTCAACATGTTCTAGCAAAAGCAGTGTTCCTCCTCTGTACTGATCAGGTGAGGGTGTGTTCTGGGTGTGTGAAATAACATGCACGCACACAGAGGATTTTACAAGGCCTGGTTTTAAGATTTTGTTGGCATTTTGACAACTGATAGTAGCGTACAGCGACAGGTAGAAGACAGAAGCATGACTTAATACCAAGGTCTCCAAGTTGGAACTGAACTGAGGATGGCACAGTTACATGGTATGCTTAGCGGTGTCCCATAGTCCTTGTAAATCATTCATACTGACACATTTAGTTGATGGCAGTCCCCCGATTCCACTGTATGTTTTAACAAAAGTGTGTGTCAGGTGGTTGAATAGCTTCAGAAATCACATCCCTTCACTTTTTTGACATTGAAATTTAAGGGGGGCTGTGTTTCTGCAGCTTTCCAAAACTGACAGTCTGACCAGTTTACTCAGTGTTTGGTTAGGTGTTCAAAGGTGAGACAGCAGGCAGGGTGTGAACTTCTCCCCACAAATATGTCTGACACTTTTCGTGTGTCCCCCCCACACACACACACCCCCACACACACAAAAAACTCTCTAGTCACAGGGCAGTTCTTTCTGAATGTCCAAGAGCTATTGGGTGAACCTTCAGTGCTGAATGTTGCTGATTGGTCAAATACCATGCAGCATTTGTAATACCCTGCTGCAACTTTCTGTCAGCAGGCTAATTTGTTTAATCTTCCTGGGGCTTTAGTCCTGCTGTGGAGATTCAAATCACACTGCACTCAAGGAACTTTTGCACCAGGGAGCGTTCTTGGACTTGAGTTCCTGAGAACAAAAAGTACCAGGAACTTTCTGGTGGAAGTGCTATGAATGTCTTGCAGTGGGGGTTGTTTGAAAATGTGCATCAGTTTCCACATATTTAAAAGTTTATCACATCATACCCCTGAAAAACCTATTTACAGATGTGAAACTTATATTACTGGCTAAGCTCGTGTCATATATGGTGTTGGTATATTGCTTCTGTTGGTGCTGTAACAAGTTAATTACATAATAACATTTGTGTAGTTCAGGTACATCCTGCTATAGCCTTTTCTTTAAGGAAGACCTCATCTGGTTGAATTAGTTGCCCTGTTTAAATCACCACCAGTGGAGTATGTTCTTACTGTTCAAGCTACAGTCTGATTTGGACTAGAAGTCTGATTCATTGTTGTCAGTGGAAGCAGGACTCTGAAGTGTATGTATTTCAGAGTAAGTGGTTTGACCATGTGATGTCAACTTGAAAAGTGTGAATGCTGTAAATCCTTGAGAAGAGGCTGATCTTCGTCAGAGGCAAGGAGCATGTTGAACACATTCCCGCTGTTCTCAGTTTTCTTTTTTCCGGTCAGGAAAGGCCTGGCTGATGAATAACATCCTCCCCACTGTTTTCCTCGCTCTCTTTCTTCAGCTACATCATGCTCCTTCAATCAACGTGTTTTTCTACAGTCACAACTCTACCTCAAGTGTGGTTTCTGTCTCTTATCTGTCTTGAAGTCTTTTGACCTGATTCTTGTTCACATACACAAAGAAAACAAAGATAACATTCATCAATATCTAAGAACAATAGCTTGTTGCTGGTATAAACATCATTGGTGAACTGTTTTCATAGTGTAGGAACCTGAGCAGTCACAGAGCCAGGTGTGTCACATTTCTCTGTCTGTTTTCTATGGGTTAATTTATTATTCCTATTTAGGCCAGGATTATCAGTTCATGTGCAGGCATGCCTCTGTGAGCTCTGTGTCTTTTTGAGACAGTATGTCCTCTGTACCAGCCTCATTAAAAGAGGCATGGTTCAGTAGATGGCTGACACGCACTCGGTCACCCACCCATCTCAGCCTTTGTCCCCACTTGTTTCCTGTCTCCATTAGCGCATCCCTTTACCTTTTATTGTGCATGTCCCCACTGCTGCTCAGGTTCGTCAGGATGCAGCTCTGTTAGCAGCAACAGCAGCAGTCAGGACATAGATTAACCAACTACTCTACTTTATAATTGATGATGATCATGTGTTCCTGTTGTTATTAAGAGGTTTAGTTCAGGGATGCGGAGAAATTCACATATATTGACCAAACTTAACCAGGGATCAGATTCTTAGGTGTAACCTGCAGATGCCAAGTGTCCAGTGAGAGCTACCTTCAGTGTCTCTTAGGCTGTTCTGTCACGTAACTTGAAAACCAACGTGATTTTCCCATGTTTATTAATAATCTCCCTCTTTCCTGCCCTTAGGCGCAGCAGAAGCAAAGTGCCCAAGGTGAAGAGGAGAGGAAGGACTCACAAACTCCGGTCCATGAGACTGATAGTCAGTATGGGACGTGGGAGACGGGACTGCGCACTGATGACAGGTAAACATACACTCACTCCCCACTGTCCAGAGGTGTGACATGCACACAGGTCAGTGTTCCAAAGCTATTAGACTTGGCCATTTTTATTTATGTAGTGTTTTTGTATTTTTGCCCCATTCTCAAGTCCGATCCAGGGGTAGGGAATTTTTCAAAGACAGGAGGAGCATAAAAGAGCCTCTTTGTAAGCAGTCAGTGACTGTTATATGGACATGCACAGAATATGGCATTATGTGTTTGTGTTAACGTCAGAATACTTTGTTTAGTACAAACTTTTCTGACATTAGTTTGCTTGGGCTGTTGTGCCTTTATTCTGTCAGTGGGTTGCAGAGAGGTGGAAAGGAAACGGGGACAGATATCAGCGACTGGACTCAAACCACCAGTATTGTGTATGCACGGTTCTGATATTACAACGCGATAAATTTTAAATGTTAGCCTGATGATGAGCCGCTGAAACCGGGCAGCTATCAGGGCACTAGTAGTGTTTAATATTTAAGGCCAGTAGCAACAGTCTTCATATTCGCTATTACATGTAATAGTGATAAAATATTTTTATTTACAGTCACAGGCTTGAGAATACATGAAAGCCTAACCTTTTTTTTTAATTAACAGAATAGAAAACATTATATAGATCTCAAAAGTCAAATGATTTGATTCAAAACTGATGACATCTGTATCATGGAGTTAATGATTTGGTGTGATAAGAACATTTAAAGTAAATCAAGAAGATGGATGTATTTCTGCTCAGCTCCTGGAGTGAAACACCTCCCTTTGGACATTAGTGTTGATTTGAACCATCTCCCTTTATTACAGCTGGTCTGATAAGGAACTAAGGTACATAATGGTTGTTTAAATAGTAACACCAGCATTATTTTAACTTTTAAGACCCCCTTGAAAAGATGAAATAAAAACATTGATTAATCCTCCTTACAGGCATTGTATGCTTGTGTAACCTCACACTGATAATAGTGATACCAGGCAGCCATTGTTGTAGCAGGATAAATACTTTGTTGGTTTTAGCTTTAGAACTTAGGGGAAAAGTTAAAATAACTTGAGTGCTCTTTTTTTTAATCAGTTGTTGCATTGCAATCTATTACTGACCTCCTGTGGTCAGATAATATCAACATTAAACCACACGGATGAGAATGGACAAAAAATGATATAAAGCTGGAGTCTCTTCCATGTATATTTATATACATGGAAGACTCAAATGAGTCTTGTTTAGCCCTGCCTGTCATGGTGACAAGGGAGGTGGACAGTCTGTTTTTAGGTGCGTCACTGAAATCATAGCTTCCCACAGTCTTGACGGGAACAAAAGACAAGCTGTGACTCAGTTTGATTGTAACTGTGGCTCTAGCAACTGCACGTTTGTTTTATTTATTTCAGCCTCACTCCTGCCTCTCCCAGCTCAGAGAGCACCCTCAGCCCTTCACCAAGGAAGCCCACTCCCCCACACACGCCAGGTGCACATGGTTCACGGTTTGAGAGTGAGAGTGTGGATGGCCCCCTTCCTTCGTCCACATCTGACATCCAGCCGCTCGCTTTCCCTGATGTAAGTCTCACCTGAGTTAAAGACAGCTCAGTTCTTTTAATGGTACATGTGCCCTTAACTGATCTGTAATGGCTGATGTTGTTCACGTTTGTGCCTTCGATTATACTTGCGTTTTTATATGCTAGCTAATGTCTTTTCTTTCTGTGCCTCCATGTCCAGGCTCCAACTGCTCTGTTGGACACTAGCGCTCTCCGTTCCAAAGCCCAGCTGGGGAAGAGACGAGCCCCGCGGGCACGGCCCTCCAGAGCTACACATCACAGTCTCACCCAGGCAGAGGGAGAGGGAGAAACCACTGAGGACTGGCTTTACCGAGACTCCACTGGTTGGTGTTTTACCTAGAGCTGTAGTCATTGTGTTTATTTTCTTACTTACACCAAACAAAATCACCTGAAATCTTGTTAAAATTCTTTTTCAACTGATGAGCTCCTTTTTAATTATACAAAAAACAGATGTATGTGGAAATGATGCACTCAGAAGGTTAATTTAATTGTCCAAGTGAATGTCTAACTGCATCCTGTGTCATCCCATTGGCATATGACAATAATTTGTATTTGCCCTTCGACAGACGGAAAGGTTGAGAGTAAGGATGATGACTCGGACTCTGAGGAGCCAAACAGAAGAGCTGACTCCAGCCCTGCCGTTGCCTCCCAGCCACAGAGAATCGCCATGTTCCCTGGGATGGATCCTTCAGCTTTAAAGGTGAGCTTTACCTAAGCTTTTTTAGTTGAAAATTGGAATAGAGAAAGTCTGCAGAAAGCATTCCCCTAATAAAATGCACCTTAACTAGTCCTTTCTTATGCTAATGAGCAGTCACCTTTGTTATGACAAGGCAGAGTACTTGAGCTTGCCCAGTCTTGTCATATATTGGCTACACTGAATGAAGAATGTGTGTTTTAACGGTCAACTCAACTGAACTGCACCCTGGTCCCTACTAAAGAAAGTTGTTTAATTTGTCCCATTCTTGTTTTCAGGCCCAGCTGAAGAAGAGGGGCGATTCTGACTGTCAAATCGACGGATCTACTCAGCTCTCTCGCTCCCCCAAGTCACCCTTCCTTCCACATGCAGCGCGTGTGCTGCCCACACCTGGCGGGAAAGAAAATGGGTAAGAAGATCTGTTCTCTGGAGGCAGTGTTGCTCTTTGTTCCCGCATCAGCTTTCAGTTGTGAATTGCTGTCTGTCTCTTACCTGTGCAGTGTGGAGGACTCACCCCAGTGGTTAAAAGAGCTGAAGTCCAAGAAGCGCTTGAGTCAGTATGAAAATGAATGCTAAGTAAATAAGGTGAGAGAGACTTGAGTGTTTTTTTCCCTCTTTCACTGTGTATTTAAAAAAAAAAAACGCACAAACTCATACAGTAGTTGTTTGCTCTATATCAAAACATTTTGACACAGTCATCCTCTCTTTCACCCCTCAAGGTTGCCTTAACAGATGAATCTATATAAACAGAAGCCTTAATGTTTGACCCAGAGAGTTGGAGAGGTGAACCTAGAGCTGCTGATGTATTTTTGTTTTTGTGTTCTCTTCCCATCTGGGCTGATAAATGTGCATGGTGCCTTTTTAATGGAGTGTCTGTCTAATGGAAAAAGAAAACAAGCAAGGAGAAGAAACCCACCAGGCTGCTCTGCTTTATCATTTCATTCTTGAGCCTGCGCAAACTCTCCTGCACTAGGAGGGGTTCACATGACCATTTTCATGGGGACCAGGAAAAGTGGGAGGATGAGGAGAAAAAGCCATTACTGGCAGTAATGGTTAACTTGTGGGACCACACCGCCCGCCCTCTTCATCCTGGACCTGCTTCATCCCATGCTGGAGAACAACCTAGCCAGTCCTCCAAAAGATGTTTGCCTTCAGTCTCCTAACTACACTGTACAGCACATGTGTGTGGTTTGTTCATGGGAGTCATACAAGCAATGCCAGAAGATCACATTTCAAGCACTAAGAACGTAGAGAACAAAATCACCTCTGAATTGACTGTCTGGGAGTGTATGTCATGTTGGTAACCGGAATCAGGAGATATATTTGTATAATCATTGATTTAACAAAGACAGAGAGCTAGTTTTGAAAATGTTATGATGCATCACTCCACAGCCTTTTACTTGGATACTCTCCACAACCTAATAGTGTCACAGTTGCTGCATAATGTACAGTGTATATATATATATATATATAATTTTTGTTGTTGTTTATACATCTATTTGTCTTTAATGAAGATCGATAAGGGGGACGATGGGCCAAGTGACTTTGCATCTGTCAATCATGCACACTCCTAATCAGCACAAATACACTCGACTTGTTTTATGAAAACACTAATGAGCCTGTCTTCCCATCTTTAATAGATGGACTGATTGTAGCTATCAGCATCCATTACAAGCCATACTTAACACCTCATAGCCCTCGTACACTTAGTTGTGTTTCAACAATGGTTTCCCAATGAATGTGCAATTTTCCTTCTTTCAAGCCCATTAATGTGCTTGCACAGTCTTTGCTGTCATAGCAGGCTTTGCTCAAACTGACAGGGTTTATACTACTCCAATGGAGGGACGGGTTGTTCACTACATTGTTACTTTTATAATACTTCAAATAAATGAGACTGTTTACACCCGCTTTAGAGTTTAACTGTAACCTTCCTTCTTGCTCACTCACTGTGCGCTTCTGTACAGCACTTTGTCACTTGATGCACTAGAGCACTGACGTCTGACCCCTCTTTTTGGCCATGTCTTATCTCCTGTGGTGTTGCTCTGCTATGTACATGGATGTTTTACTTTGTCATAAAATTTGAGGGTTTATTTTTGTCCTTTTTTTATTTGAGAGTATATTGCACTGTGTTGTATTGACCAGTGTCCTATAAATTCTTAATAAAATGTACTTGATTTGAGCTACATTTCCTGTGTTCTTTTTTGGGGGG
>NW_018127892.1:2915541-2917375 GCF_001952655.1 Monopterus albus | reverse complement strand
GGATTATAGAAGAAACAACTACATTTTCTGGGGTATCGGTGAGTGATATGTACACTCCTGTGAAAACCTTAATGAAGCTTTGAGTCAACAAATAATAATTTTTAATAAAAAGTAAGTTACTCAGGTTTATTTGTCAAACCTGTATTTGATTTAGTTGATTTTACTAAATCATCCAGTATTTATATATACACATTTGTGAGAACGATGCAAGGAATACATAGCCCAGATAAACTGTAGTCCGAGAGAGAGAGTGTGTGTGTGTGTTTGTGCTGATCGGGGCTGTTTGCTGAATCGTCTTGGCTCTCTCCCCATGCACCCGCACACAGTGCTAACTGGCATCCAGGCGAACACACAGGGAAACGTGTGCCAACACAGCTGCCTATTGAGAGGCAGCATTACAGACACAATGTGAGCGACAGACTTGCTGTATCAACAGCTCCCCCTTTTCTGCTGTTGTGACCAGAAAAAAAAACATAAATACCACCCCGTTCCCCGCCCTCTAACGGCTCAACCCCACCAAACACAAAGTGGCCACTTCCTAGCAGGTCTACCCAGGTAAAAGTCTTATCCTGGACACAGGAATCAGTAGCAGTGGTGTGTTTGTTTCTCTGCAGTGGTGCTTCATCAGTGAAAACGCTGACTTCCATGCACTGTAAAGTAACCAGATGGAGTTCTTAGACATATACTTGACTGAATAATTCTGTATTTTTTTATCATTTGTATGAGTTACATATTTATTTGATAGTATATAAACCAAATATCATAATTGCTACTTTAGGCCAGAATGAATACAATCCTACTTGTGAATTGTAAACCACACATATCCCCATGTGCATATCTGTACCCATGTGTACATGCACAATGGATAGTGTCTTGTCTGTGTTGTGTTGCTGCCAAAAAGTGGAGCAGAGGACCAGGAGGATGTCAGAGCAGCAGAGTGCCCCGGAACAGCTGGATGCTGGGAAGAGCCAGGGTAGAGCCGGAGCCATGTATAAGGTACTGGAACAACCTTCAGTCCAGAGATGAAAACCTGGTTTGATCAGGCAAGGATTGTTTATTAGAACATATTTATTCAGCTCTTTTAATGTGTTACATTTTTTTGCACACACTGTGTTTCCTCTGGGGGCAGTAACCACAGATGTGGTTACTGACTATTTCTGTAGCCTATTTCTGATTGCTCCTTCCCCTGCTTTTTTATTTTCCTTTTGACCTTGTATGTATCATATCACCATATGCGTTCTTAGTAGACAATATACAGTAGTCTGCCATTTCATGAAGGTCTTAATCTCAAACATTCCTAGTGGGAACTGAACTGAACCCAGCTGTGTTGGTGACATGCAGGTCTCTCTTTGCAATCCAGGTGTTGCTGTTTGAGTTCGAGAACTTCCAGGGCTGCAAGGTGATGTTTTCTGTACAGTGTAAAGATGTGACAGAGAAAGAACTAGTGAAGGTTGGATCTGTGATAGTGGAGTCAGGACCGTAAGTGGCATTCAGTTCACTCTCTTAGACTGTTGGTGAAGTCATTTAGAAAACATAAGAGTAACTAGTTGGCTACATGATTTTAAAGATTGAAATAGTTTTTCTTTCTTTCTCACATCACCATCTGTGTTGTCCTTTTTCCTTTAAGATGGGTGGGTTATGATCGACGTGGGTTCAAAGGGGAGCAGTTTATTCTGGAGAAGGGTGAGTATCCACGCTGGGACACCTGGACCAACAGTCAGAAGAGCTCCTCCTTCATGTCTCTAAGGCCACTCAAAGTGGTGAGCGACTGATCTCAATACAAAGCTAACTCTACAAATCTTACAGTTCTCTCCAGACACAAAAAGATGTGTAG
>NW_018127892.1:2907607-2915482 GCF_001952655.1 Monopterus albus | reverse complement strand
TTTCTAGTCAACAAGTGCTAGAGACATTTGAATGACTTGGTAGAATCCACGTGTCTGCTTCTTCTGTGTAGGACAGTGCTGAACACAAGCTACACCTGTATGAGAACCCTGGATTTACTGGTAGAAAGATGGAGATTGTTGATGATGATGTGCCCAGTTTGTGGGGCCATGGTTTTCAGGATCGCGTAGCAAGTGTCAAGGCTCTTAATGGAACGTAAGATCCTCCCAATGCCTCAATTTCATCCATAAGTCACTCTTGTTTTCTTGCAGTATCTGGAAAATATTCCATGAGAAGTATCACAGCTTGTGTGATTTCCCCTCTCGTAGATGGGTTGGCTACATGTACCCAGGTTACAGGGGGCAGCAGTTTATCTTCGAGCAGGGAGAGTTCAAGCACTGGAACAACTGGGAGGCCCCTGCACCCCAGATCCAGTCTGTGCGGCGTGTGCGGGACATGCAGTGGCATAAGAGGGGCTGTTTCACAGTTCTTGACCCAGATCCAGCTCCCAGTCCTAACCCCAACCCCGCTCCAGCACCTCCTGCACCCCTTGCCACAGCTGGAGCCAGCTGAGTGGGACCCTCACCTGCCTCCCAACCCTTCCTCCACAGCCTCCTCCACACTGCAGAGAGTGCCTGCCCTCTGCCTTAACCTTACCATAGTAAACATGGCCCAGTGCCATGTATGTTTCAGTGGCGAATAAAAATGATTTGACCAGGAGTTGACCCTGTTTGTTGGTGATGTTCTAAGCCAAAGTGGAAATGGCTAAGATATTGAAGATTTAGAAAAACTACTTTTGGAGATGGAAAACTGTGGCCAGATGTTTTTCCTGAAGATAAACTGTGTTTAGAACTGGATTTACTTCCAAGGTATTTGTGCCACATTTACTATTTGTATTTTCCCAGTTTAGTCACACAGCTCATCCAGCAATAGGACATGACTTATTCAGCAAACACATGGACATGCTTCTGCTTAACAGCAATGAAAATGATGTCATGCTGTCCATATGTTTGCTTTTAAAACAGAGTGCAGCACATTCTCTACCGCAGCAATCACAATGCATTTGATAGTTAATGATCCTCATGGTGCATGGTCACTGTGAAGTCACCATAATTATATAAAACTAGTACTGACTATATTAAATAAACTATTCGTATTTGAAACGTATCTGAAAAACATCTAAACAATGGGCAAAGATCAGTGTTGCACAAGACATTATTTTTTATTTTGACATAAAATTGCACATGCAGGCTATCATAAATGTTGGCATAATATTCAAAAATATAAATTATTCCCTTCATAACATTTTAAGAAAAGCCTTTTGTCCATAGATGAAAGCACATCTGGAGCATGTGGAACATGCTAACATCTATCGTTCTGACTCCAGAAATAAAATCATTCCAAGGCACTTGCAGTCTGGCGTCACATCATTCCACACGCCTTAAACATTTAGTGCATTTCTGATATAGTCCAGTATCTCTCAATGTGTGTTTCAGGGCTGTAGTGTGACTTTCAGTCTTAAATGCAAGTCTGTGGGTTTTCACTGTCACATAAAGCATCCTGATCACCTGTCCCACATGCACTGATGTGTAGGGACACAGGTCAGAAGGCCAAGTCACACCGGTACCCCTGGAGCAACACAGGTGGTGGGGCGAGGTGCACAGCAACAGAGGGCATGAACCAGGAAGAAAGTTCATGGGCCCGCAACATGAATCTACACGATGAGAATACTGATACTGCTATCAGCAACAAAGTATGCACATATTACAGTGGCTGGTTGTTTGCTTAATGGTGCAGTGTAACTATGATTGTGATCACTGCTGCCGCTCACTGCCTGAAGATTCCCACCAGCTGATGAAGAGAAGGACTCAGACGCCTTACTAAATAATAGTAACATCTCATTTTTGTAGAACAGTTCTACATACAAAACCATTGGGGTGTTCAGAGTAAAATGCATTATAAATACTTTGTTAAGAATATGCTATTTTTACATCATCACATGTGTCTCCTGCCCATTATGAGCTATGAAAGGCACCTTCCCATTGTATTAGAGCAGGAAAAAAGTGTTTTAACCAGTATTTTATTGCTGATGCTTGTGTAATTACACCATAATACATCACATTTATGACCTCCTGTTTTCCAGTTAAGTAACAACAGACTGTAAGAGAATTGTAATGGAGGCCAAGGAACCCAATAACAGATAATATATCAGTTATTTTAATGCATCAAAAGTACTTGTTCTGCAGGAAAATGACCCCTGAGACTGAAATGATTATATAGGCTGTTAGAGTTTTAATTCTGCTGCATCTATCCACAAGCAGTATCAGATTAACTTGACAGGAAAGAAGTATAACTCAACAACAACAAAGTTCTGCTACACACGTTCACATTTTTGGAACTAACTGGGGAAAAGTCTCTTTGGTCGAACTACTAACAGCTCATAGAGAGCTAAGATTTTCCATAGGCACCAACCAGACATGATTTGCTTTAAGGGGTTAAAAGGCAAAAAGGTCAGATTATTTGTCGGTGGTGTTTATGTTACATTTCTGTAAAGTAACTACACCTATCAGATGAATATAGTGGAGTAAAGAATACAAAGTTTCTCTCTGAAATGTGGTGAAGCTGTAGAAAGTAATACAAAATGGGAATACTCAAGTAAAGTACATGAAGTAACTTAAAAATGTTTTTAAGTACAATGCTTAAGTAAATGTACTTATACCACTGCTTACATAAAATAACATATTGCCACAGAGATATTTCATTTCCAGCAGCAGCCCGTGTGGTCAATAGGTTTAACTTGAATCTAGCCCCAGGAACTGCATTTTTTTTATCTTTGCAAACAGCAGCTGCAACTGACTTTTACAATGAGCAACAATGCAGTTTTCTAGAAATTAAATCCTAAATAAACCTGCACTTGTGGAAAAACTCAGTGGCATTTAAACCCATCTTTTACAGTCCTCGTCTCTGCCTCTCGGTCTCATTGTAGGTATGGGACTCTTGGCACTGTTTCTGCTGAATCATGTGGATATTGAACAATGAGTGGCTGCACAAAACTGACAACTAATGAAATAACTTTGTGTAACACCCCAGGGTGGGGGCTACACTGTGACCTCACATTTCAGCCTGCTGGGCCTATGGCAGGCCGATCTGCAGGCTGACTTGGAATCTCTGGGTACTGTTGGCAGAGTGTCCACCCCTGGCTGTCCTGTATATATTGAGCTCACAGTGCCATCACAAGCACACTCTCACAGACTACTGGTAAAAGGTTCATATCCATTGAGCTTTACTTGGTAAAGTTCATATTTATAATTTCTGTCGGTATCTGTTTTCTGTTTGCCACTCTGCTTTGATTTAAAGTATATAGCCTGTTGCATTGCTGTAACTATGTGTTCAGAAGGCTGTGAACTTCAGAAACTTGTTTTGGAGGGAGACGGATAGGTACTTTTGTACGATATACACTTGTATGTCAAAATAATCCAAACTTTTTTGAGTGGGATTAACAGCAGTTTCAACTGAACATATTTTAGACATTAAGATTTATAAGTTCTTAAATCATATAGACATTCACTTATATTTATCACAAACAATCTAATGAAACGTTGTCTGTTTCTTTTCAGTTTCATCCTTGCCAACCCACTCACTATGGCCACAGACCACCAGAACCCTGCCTCCAAGCAGCAGCAGCCACGCACCAGTGCGTTTAAGGTGAGAGAAAATACAAAGACAAGCAGAGAACCAATGCACTTAGAATATACAGTTTCCTCTTTGTAGTAAGCACTTGTGCACTTCCTAATTAAAGACTGGCACAATCTCAGAGCAATTGCTCGACAACACTCGCAGAGCTTTTTCAGTGTTTTAAAAACACCTCATCTCCTCTCTTCTCCCATTGATGCACAGCTGGTTATCTACGAGCAGGAAAACTTCCAGGGACACTCCCATGAGCTGACCGGTCCTTGCAGCAACCTCCAGGAAGCTGGGGTAGAGAAAGTGGGCTCTATACTGGTGCTGTGTGGACCGTGAGTGTGGGTCAGAGAACTAGAAAAGGATTCATAACTCAGCAGACAGAGAAACAGGGACTCACTGTGTGAATAAGCGTGGCATAGCTTAAAGCAAACAGACAAACAAATTAGTGTGTGCTACACTTATACTGGCCTGCTTTGCCCCCAGACCAACCACAGCCCCTTCTCTCTCCTCTGCCCCCTCAGATGGGTGGGATATGAACAGGCCAACTGTAAGGGGGAGCAGTATGTGCTTGACAAGGGGGAGTATCCTCGCTGGGATTCCTGGACCAACAGCAGGCGCAGTGACACCATTGTTGCATTCCGCCCGATTAAAATAGTAAGAAAACGTGCTTTTAATAGTTACATGCCCCCATCAGTTATCTCATCAGCTGCTTCACTAATCATCCTGGGTAATACTTTGCTACTCTCTCAGGACAGCCAGGAGCACAAGATTGTCCTCTATGAAAACCCCAGCTTTGCAGGGAAGAAGATAGAAATCATAGATGATGATGTCCCCAGCTTTTATGCACATGGCTACCAGGAGAAGGTTTCCTCTGTTCGGGTTCAGAGTGGCATGTGAGTCCATCCTCCCAGCAGATGTTCTATTATTACACATCTCTCATCACTGTCCTTTGACCTGGAACTGTCTCTTGTCTGTTTTCTTTCTCTGTGATCCTGGTGCACCAGTTGGGTGGGCTACCAGTACCCAGGCTACAGAGGCTATCAGTACCTGCTTGAAAAGGGGGAGTATAAGAACAGCGCTGAGTTTGGAGCCCAGTTTCCTCAGATCCAGTCAGTTCGGCGCATCAGAGACATGCAGTGGCATCAGAGGGGTGCGTTTCACCCCATAAACTAAGCTTGTGAATCCTTCCTGTAATGAACCCTGAGTTTACTCCACCTTACTCCCCTCTAAGGTGATACATAACCAACCATTTGCACCATACAGCATTTTGATATCTTGTGCAACAGCTGCAGTAGTGGCATTCTTTGAAGCAAACTAATAAATAATTGCTGCTTACATTTGACTTAGTTGTGTGATTTTACCTCTGTTTTAGCCTCTGCTCAAATTGTTTGCCAGACTTCTTACAACTCCTTGAAAGAACATCACAGAAGGATTTATAGTTATGTCAAGACTGTTAAATTATTTAAATGATCTATGTAAAAACGGCCTCACTGTCCATACTTATAAACAGCACTCATACCCTTCAGTTGGGATGCCCAGCGCAGCACATGAGCTAAGCAATTCGCACAGTCTATAAAACAAAAGCATCTGTAGGCCGTCAAGTTTCATGTGCATCGTTCTCCTCCAACAAATAGGTGGCGCTGCAGAGACTTGCAGCTGACGTCACTTCCCATTTTTCTGTGAAGTAGAGTGGCATGTGATGAACAGACTAGCTGTTTTATGTTGTTGTGTAATTAGCCTCATTGCTTTGTTAAGAAATATTTTATTTTAAAAGCATTTTCCTAATATACGTTCTTCCCATCTTCTCAGCTAAGACCTGTGCTTATCGGAAATTTGGTATGAAAATGTTACCTAATATAAATGTGACTACTTCAGGTTAACTATGCTATCTAGACTCTAGACTCGCGTTAACCGTCTGACGAAATTCAATTTTATATCTTTGGACTTTAATTATGATGTGAAACCTGATAGCTAGTTAGCTAACTGGCATTTTTTTCGTGTTACTGCATATTATCCTGTCATATGAAATTGTCAGTTTAATTGTGAGTCGGTTAAATTAGGGTTGTTTTTGTCAGAGCTGAAATGTCCAGTTGTAAACAGCTTCTCCATCTCTGTGCAGTGCATCCTGGGTAATTAATAACAGGACGCTGAAAAATAAAGTTATTTTAGCATGCAAACTGACATATTTGAGTATATTGACTTGTCTAGATACACATAAGTTACTACATAAACAAATCGTGGCTAATATTACTATGGCGTGTTGAATTGGGACACAAGGGGTTTGCTTGTATTGTATAACATAGCAGTGTAATTGTCACATTTGAGGAAGGATGGCATTTGAGATTTCAGTGAATGATAAACACGTTAGCTTTGTAGGTTTGTGGTCATTTATTTTTGGACTGTGATATGACTATTTGAAAACATTTGGATAACTAATTTTTAATATTGTTCAACAAACTTCTTCCAGCAGTCAAGATGCCTGTCCTGTGCAGCAGGTGTGCTGAGAGACGTGCTATGCTGAAGCGTCCAAAAACCGGCCATTCGTTGTGTAAGGAATGCTTCTTCTGGGCCTTTGAGGAGGAAGTGCATCAGACAATTGTGGCAGGGCAGCTGTTTAAAACTCGGGGAAGAGATGGGGTCCTGCCTCAGGAGGAAAGGACTCCACTGTGCTCGCACATGTAATGAAGCTCCTAAATGAGCGATACAGCTATGGCCTTGAGCTTATGCTTCTCTCAGTGGATGAGGGAATCACCGGTTACCGAGATGACTCTTTGGAGACAGTAAAGAGGAATCAGCAGCAGTATGAGCTGCCACTGAAGGTTGTGTCGTATGAGGAGCTGTATGGCTGGACCATGGATGCTATTGTGAAGCAGGTGGGACTGAAAAATAACTGCACGTTCTGTGGAGTGTTCAGGAGGCAGGCGTTAGACAGAGGAGCCATCATGCTCAAAGTGGACAAGATATGTACAGGTAACTTCACATCTAAATGGCATGATTAAAGTTTGAAGCCTGAAATATAACTTAGTCTTAATGTCAAAGAAGTACTTTGTTTGAATTTGTTTCATTGGGTGAATGTGTATTGTTTACACAGGTCACAATGCTGATGATGTGGCGGAAACAGTTTTGATGAACATCTTGCGAGGGGACATCGCTCGGCTGCGTCGCTGCACTGCCATCTCAACAGCCAGCGAGGGTGAAGGTGTCGTGCCACGCTGCAAGCCCCTCAAATATGCGTATGAGAAAGAGATTGTTTTGTATGCTTACTTTAAGAGGTTGGACTACTTTTCCACTGAGTGTATCTACTCTCCCAATGCTTATCGTGGCTATGCAAGGAACTTTTTAAAGGACCTGGAAAGTATAAGGCCCAGTGTCATCATCGATATCATCCACTCTGGGGAGAACTTGTCTGTGAGGGAGGGGGTTAAGATGCCTGTGCAGGGGACCTGTAGCCGCTGTGGCTACATCTCTAGCCAGGCACTGTGCAAGTCATGTGTGCTCCTGGAGGGCCTGAACCGAGGCCTGCCGAAGCTTGGTATAGGCAAACACCACCGCCTGCATAATAAAATCCTTGCCCAGCAGCCCTTTACTGAGAAGGAGGAAAGCAAGCTGAAACCAGTAGAGTTCTGACAATTATCCTCACTCATTTTATTTAGTATAACATGAAATTTTAAAATAAGCCACATTTATTATATTCTATATGAGAGAAGACTGGGCTCCAAAATGGAATCTCTTGTTTTCATTTATAATTAATTGAATAATTATTTTTTGTATTTTTGTGAGTGCCATTGTTGTGCATGTTTCTACTGCAGTGGAATCTCACACTGACGGCATGTTTTATTTCTTTTTTTTTTTTTTGCAACTTCCTCTTCCCAAGTTTAGCAGTCTCTAAGGTGGATATAATGACATTTGTGCTCATATACCAAGGTGTTTTGTGAAATATAATTAAATAAATGAGTTGTCCCATGTTTTCAGCGTTGATTCCATGTTTTACTTGTTTTTCTTGATCATGAGGAGGATCTTCTTCTTCTTTCGGCTGTTCCCGTTAGGGGTCACCACAGCGAATCATCTGTTTCCACCTAACTCTATCCTCGGCATCCTCTACTCTCACCCCAATTAACTTCATGTCCTCTTTTAGCACATCCATATATCTCCTCTTTGGCCTTCCTCTTGACCTCTTGCCTGGCAGCTCCATC
>NW_018127892.1:2883173-2905403 GCF_001952655.1 Monopterus albus | reverse complement strand
CCAATCACCACTCTCTCCCCTCTGGGAATACTCTCCATCACCTCATCTAACTCACTCCAGAATCTCTCCTTCTCTTCTAACTCACACCCTACTTGTGGAGCATAACCACTGACTACATTCAACATTACCCCTTCCATTTCCAACTTCAAACTGATCACCCTGTCTGACACTCTTTTCACCTCTAAAACATTCCTCACGAGCTCCTTCTTCAGGATCACTCCTACTCCATTTCTCTTCCTATCCACACCATAATAAAACAGTTTGTATCCCCCTCCAATGCTATGCGCTTTGCTACCCTTCCATCTGGTCTCCTGCACACACAGTATATCTACCTTCCTTCTCTCCATCAGGTCCGCCAGCTCTCTACCTTTCCCTGTCATTGTGCCAATGTTAAGAGTCCCTATTCTCAGACCTATACTCCTGCCTTTCCTCTTCTCTCTCTGTCAAGGATGCAATGTATAATATATTTAAGTTGAGGTTCAGTGTTCTTATTACTAATGACGGGACAAATTAATTTCTCTTTAACAGAAACACCTCATGCAAGGTTGTGTTATTCTAGCATATGAGAACTGTAAGGCTGCAACTAACAACTATGTTCATTATCACTGTGTCTGGTAGTTATTTTGTTTAGTAGTTGAGTGTTCAGTGTAAATAGAATGTGAAAAATCAATCAGTATTCAATTCAATATTGATCGGCCAACAATCAAAAATACAAAGATGTTGAGATCGATGTTATAAAGAACTGAAAAACTAGCTAATATTCACATTTGAGTGGCTCTCATTTTGCTTAAATAACTGTAAAATCATGGATCAAACTGCTTGTGGTCTTTAGGTTGAACGTGTAGTTACAGCTTGTGGCCGCTAGATGTCGATCGCCACTGAGTTTCAGTCAGCGCGCGCGCCCTTGTTAAAGTACACATGCACATACTGCAGCGCGTTCACGAGAGCTCGCCTGACTAACTTCCAGGGCAGTAGTGGGAACTTGTGACTGTGAGAAGAAGAAGAAGATCCAGATTTCGTCGAGTCAAGGAGTTCATCAAACGTTAACGTGACACAGGCCGAAGCCGGGCAGCCACTATGGACGATCTGGGTAAGTCATGAAGTTTTTTTTAAAGGCTCCGTGTTTACCAACTCCTCTCAGAAAGCAGCGAGTAGCAGGGTGGAGGAGAGAACGTTACGACCAGATTTTATGCAAAAACAGTTTCTGGGCCTGTGTAGTCACCTTTCTCTGGAAAAGCTAGCAAATAATGACCAGAAATCCTACAGTACAGAGTGACTGAGTACATGTTTGGCGCATTTCACATTTTACCCACTTTGTTCTGTGTAAGCATCGTATTAACTCAGCGGCTGGACCTCACTAGTCTTCACTACCACCACCTCCTTTTCACCTCTCCCTCTGTAGTAACGTTATGTGTTGGTAATAATGAGCTACCTTCTTATTTAGATCTACTTGTTTTGATCAAAATGCGTGTCAGAGGGAGGAGATATTTATCTGACATTCTGACACCGAAGTTGAACATTACCTCCTCAACTTTAACCCCCGGGCTACTCATTCCAGCTTTGAAGTGGTGGAGTTAAACAGGCCTCACAGTTTAGACTCTCGGCACAGTGAAGTCAGATCTGGTTTACAGTGTGTCTCCAGTTTGATGGAGTTGACGGAACTGATAGTTAGGCCAGATTACTGATCCCTTTTGTTGTCTCTCCTATTGTAAGCCTTGGCAGAGGAGCCACATTCTACTTGATTGTAGGTAGGAAGTGAAACAGCATAGGTCTCCTGACCTTGTGTTGTTATCCTGTTGATGTCTGTGTAGGACAGATTTTATATACTCGACTGGTGTAGCCACCCCAGTATCTGTGTATGGCCACGAATGCTTTACAGACCTTGAATAGGTGGAGCTGCCGAGTTTGTTGAAGCCCTGCTGCTGCACATTTGCTTCAACAAGCTCTGGTCTACCAGTTAAACCCCTGTCCAAAATTCCCTGGCTTATTGTTATTATTACTACACAACAGTCAGATTATTGAAAAAGACCATAACCTCTGAGCATGCTTGCCCCAGTTGCTTTTGCAGGATCAGCAAGATGTAATAACATTTCGATGGTGGCTTGTTTTAATATTCAAATTCTTTTTACATCACTGATTGCTGATGCTCAAGTTGATTTGATTGTGCTATTATGTTTGTTTTTGAGGCATTGCCGTTTACCAAGACCTGTAAGTTAGGGTTGCAACTAAATCATACTTTTTAACCTTTGCACGGGGGAGGTTATGCACTTGCCGGCATATGTTGGGGCGTTTGTTTCTTTGCTAACGGCATAACTGAAAAAGTATGGAATGGATTTGGAAGACATTTCTTTAAGAGGTAGAGTATGGCCCATAGAACAATTTGGTTAGATTTTGGTCCTGATCCTTATCATAAATTGAATACAGGAATAATTTTAAAGGATTCTTCACCAGTGTGAATGTTGGAAAGGCTGTTGACTGCATGTAAGCCCCCTTGTGGCCAATGTGCATGGCTGTGCACATATGGGGACAAATCCCTGGGTTAGTAACAGCTGCCCATTCATTGTCAATGGAAACCAAGTGCTGTCACTCAATACACTGCAGTACACTGTGTGAGACGGGGACTGAAGGAGCCCAGTGAGGTGACAGCCCACTGCTGGGGAAAGATCTACTCTATGCAGCGACAGCCGGGCGAGAACCTGATGGTAGAGATTTTTAGCCAGGCTCAAAGCTGTTAATTTCATCTGTAGGGCTGGTCTTATGCCATTAGGTCTGACATTTTTAGGCCACAAACTAACCACGTAGATTGAGAATATGTGATCAGTCTGTTCAAGTAATGCCAATTTAGAAATTTGTTCCGTCATTTTCGGAGATGTTAGTGAACATTATTTGAGGCATATTTCAGGCTAGCTCCATTAGCAGCAGCTACATTTTCTTCAGAACACAGTCTGTTGGCGAGAACAACCAGTGTTCCAGCTGCACATTTTGAGCAGTACACCCCATACTCCCCTTTATTGTCACCCAGCAAAACCTCACGAGTTAACGTGAGGTTATGCAGGCGTTAGATGTGAGCTACTTTGCTTCACTGTATTTTTCTTAGTGTCATCTTGAGGGGCTGCGCTCCTCCAGTAAAGGAGACTGTGCGAGTAGTTTATCAAACAGCTGTTGAGATTGCACTCTGAGCGCTGTCTGGTCATTAATATGTTGATGGTTTTTGATCAAACATTTCATTTGCAGAATATCTGGAAAAAGCCCTCACAAGTTGTGAAAAGTTCAAATAATGTGTTTCGCATGACCAAATTTTTTAAATACCCCAAGATATGTAACCCAATGGGATATAAGTGGAGGAAAACAAAGTCCTCTCATTTGACTGACAGAAACCAGTTAACTAATCTGTTTTCAAAATTGTTCACTATTATTTTTCTATGAATTGATATGTGCCCCATATCTAATACGTACTCTAATACCTCTAATATCTAATACCGCTCATGGTAGTCAGTAACATATACTTGACTATGTATAGCTCCATACAGTCCAACTCCATCTGTTTCTTGTGCCTCACTAACCAGTCACTGGGGTTCGTTGCTATTTGACCTTTAGCACTGAATCTCTGAGCCTCTGCTTCTGTTGTAGTTTTCATCAGCTGCTCACTTTGCTATATTTACCTCACTAATTCAGAATAAACTGCTTGTTTTTCCCATCAGGTGTGTTTAGGAATATTTCCTTTGTTCTGATCTCGTAAAGTCAAACGGCAATAAAATGCATTTGAGAATTGTTTAAGTGGAGAGGAGATGGGCCACATTTTGAGCTCTGCCTGCTGTGAGAATACCTTCAGGGCACGTTCGATGCTCTGGCCACTGTGGGCCAGTGAAAGGGCCGATTGTTGGCCGAGAGGGAGTCTGCACCCTCACTGAAGCAGCGTGAACAGCAGGCTGAAGGAGGGGGCGAGGCTTCAGAGGAATGTCGAACATCACTCTGTGTCAGGGTCTAAGGCCAAATGCTCTCTGGGTCATGACTCACCTCCTACCACTACTCTCGGCTCTGTGCATGCTGCCGCCAGAGAGAGGACAGTCAGTTTTCCATAAAACATGGGTCCTTTGGTAATTACAGACGCTTAGAGATTGTGCCTTTGACCTGTGAGGTCTGGTAGCCTGATAATTAAATGGCTTTAAACTGCCCTACTGTAATGACGTAAACATTTTTATACACACTGTGTGGCAAATCCCTCCCATGTCCTCTCTAAATTTGCAAAAACAAGCCATGTTAAATATTTGTAAAAACTCAGTGACAGAGGGTTGTACTTCCAGTAAATCCCCAGCTAACAAGCCCAGGTCCTTGTCTTGAGGTTCACTGGCGACTGACAGGTCTACATGTAGTGATTTGGAAACTGATCAGACTTTACTCTTATTGTGTTCTTTCAGCCTGTGTATACTGATCTGCCCGTATTGCTTACCCCTTGAGGGTGGGAATTCCCTCAGCAGACTGCGAGCGCTCTTCCAGTCTGTACTTCTGAGTCAGAGTTTTCCAGAGGTTTTCTCCAACCAGTCCTTTACAGTCCAGGTCAGGTGACAGCCAGGCCTGGCCTCACTGTCACTACTGATGTAGCCCTGGGGATGAGTCCTCACCTAGATCTGACCCTTAAACCACACTACTATGTCTCTTCTGCTTTCTTAGTTCCGCCCCTGGGTTTCATGTTTGTGGGTATGAAGTCACCAGTTGACTCCGAATTCCTCAGGATCCTGTGAGATTCAGACAAACTAACCTCACCGCCCTGTGTGTAGGTTTACACTGAGGGAAATGGATTAATACAGGTATGCATTACTGTGGTGGGTCATTACAAAAGGGAGAGTAACTGTTGAGCATGATAGAATTTACTTATAATTGTAAATTCCCACCAAACCAAGTGTTTGTTGATTAGCAATTAATCAAATCCAAACATGAAGTCAGTTCCTGCAATTTAGCCAGTCTTTAGGCTCTTATTTTGCAAAGTGTATGTTTTTTGGATGATACTGTGCTTACATGGTGGAATTTTCTTGAATAAGTGTGCATTTAAAGAAATTATAACCAAGGTAACTTTTGGAAGCCATGGCCAGCCAGCGCTCCTTTTTGGGTTAATCCAGTCCAGGTCAATGTAAGTAGGCTCATGCATACTACTGCAGACATCTTGCCTTCATTTTTTACTCTGAGAAGAAAGAGCAGCAACGCCTACTAATGGACAAGCGTCATTTATGCTCGCTGTCATCTGAGGAGAAATACTGCAGAGAACAGTTAAACAGAGATTCCTCAAAACAGTGTGAGCTACTTGGCTCCATTTTGCAGACACCCACAGGTCCATGTGTATCTACAGGAGGTGACCATATGGGCTGAAGCAGCACCACCTACTAAACATGCCTTTTGTAAACACACAGCAGTCCTGTTGAATCTACTGTAACTGTACTAGCTGACCTTGCAGAGGAAGGCCTTATACTCCAGGCAGGAGTACAAGTTGGCCGAGATGTAAGCAACGTGGTCTTAAGTGTTTACAGCGTTTGCACAGCATACCGAAAGGTCCTAGAAGGTTTTTAGCGGTCTGTGTAACCCAGTGTCGGCAGCACAGAGTTAGTGTTACCAGACTAGCTATCATCACCCCATGAGAGCTGCGAGGTTAGTGCATACCGCCCCTAACCAGTGGGCTCTCCTGCTCAGTTAAAGGGAAGCTCCTGACTGTAAATCAGATTGTTCCTGAGATCCACACCCATCCTGTTCTGGGTCTGGGGACGGGAGAGCTGCATAGCTGACCTCATCACTTAGGCAACAGTTCCTGCTCCACATCCTGAGGAAACAGAGGAGAAAAACAATGAGCAGAGGTGGTGCTGGAGGTCAGCAAACACTGCTAGCGGGGCGAGCTGTGGGCCTACAGTGTGTCATCCTGCTGCTAGAACAGTGTTTTCACTATTAAATGCTGCTGTACCATGTAGTTACTTCGCTTGCAGCGCCCTTGTTCCTCTTGCTCTGCCTATGCTGTTGCTGTGTCCATAACTTCCTTGTTCTGCTGGCCTTGTAACTTGGCTCAGAGAACAGTGCTGATTTTTTTCCTGACATGTCTGGGTAATGTAGAGGGAACCTGAGTTCTTGTCAGATTCTTCTAACATTACGAAAGCTGGGGACACTTCCAGGCATTTCAAAGACGGGGGAACATCATGGCTGTAACAGGACAAGAAACGTCACTTCTGTTTTCAAAAACTGATATGCAGTTTTAGTTTGGTGCTAAAAAAATATATCATTTTGGTCAGTTGGTGAACACAAGTGCAAAAGATTCAAACTGATGCCCAGCCCTATTGGTTACAGGCCAGATCGGAGGGTGTAGACAAACTTCATCCACTGGATAAATCCATTAGGATTGTGCAGAGGACTATTTAATGTCCTTCTCTTCTGCAGGAAGTCTACCAGTCTGGAGCATGAGTGGGTGCTTCAGTCAGTGTGTTTTAGCACAAGAGAGACAAGACAGCTGTTCTTTGAGGTTCTTCCTCAACTTACACAATTACACTCTCTTATGGCACAAAAGCCCACTCACTGACATACTCAGTGTGTCCTCACTGACTGGGCTTTGCATCAGTCTTTAGACTTTCCCCTGTCCCATGATTTACTGCTCTGTGGGGAAGTGCTTTTATTTTAGCTAAGCACTGTTTTGAGGGGAGTGTCATCTTTCAGTTATGGGCCTGCTTGGCAGGGTATTTTTAGGTATGTTTATTTTGAAATAATCACCCTAAGATGCTTCTGTCTTTGCAATAGTATGCTGTTACATTCATTCACCTTTTTTCTGTGGTCTCTATGTTATATGGCACAAACAGGGAGCCACCTATAAGCTGTAAGGCTTAACATTTATTTGAATATTGCTCATCTTTTCATCTGTTTGCTGCTGGTCCAGTTACTCTCATGCAGACACATTTTTTTTGGGTACATCACAATTCCCTAATTCCATCCTCACTGCTTGATCCTTGCTTGACTTGGAAGTTGTTCGATCTGCCATGTTATTCCTGCTCTGAGGAGCGAGGAGGCTGCCTGTAGAAGCCATGAGCGAAGTCTTGTATGGACTGACACACCCCTTTATTGGAAATCACTTGGTGATTGGATGCTTCAGATGTAACATCAGAGGAAAGGACGTCTTTTGTTTTTAACATGCGTTTCTTCAATTTCTCTCTCCTTCCATTTTTTCCTCACATCTGAGATGCAAGGGAAGAAAATGTGGATACAGTCAAGGGACTTGAGATGTACCCTGTGTCACTGTCCCTGGTTTCTACCCAGCCTTCCCTTCCTGTCTCACTGGCATCTCACCATCCGCCCCCTGCCTGCCTTGTTTGATATAAATATCGTGTCGGGTGGGCCTGATGGGGTAGGGTTTCAGTGTGGGGCTGTGATCACTTCTGCTCTTTTGCTCCCCAGCTATAAACATGAGCTGTGGACCCTGATGGCCCATGTTGCCCACATGTTAACAGAAAAGATTAGACAACCCAGGTTTTCTTCCCTCCCTGTCTGCCTGCACTATACTCCTTGCTTTGTGGGAAATTGGCAGCAAAAACACTGACACCTCCCTTATCCTGGAATTTAAAGCATGCTGTAGTTAGTAGAATGGGTCCTGCAATTGTCAACACATTATTTTCATTTTCTGGATCTTCAGATGGTATTTTGTATTCGAGCACATTCCTCACTATCTCTTTACCTAGAATGCTGCAGTGCTGGTAGAATGTGTGTCCTGCTTGTGTCATTTTTATTTTATAGCATCACTTTGATTCCAGTTAAGACAGGTTGGATCTTATAGATGTTTTTTTTTTAGTTTTAGGACAACTGTGATATGTATCCTTCCAAGAGCCACCTTCCCATGTCCAGACGGACAGAGGAATGTGTGGAATTCCCCATGCACCTTCACTCCCATCTGATAAACACTGCAGGGCCACGGTAGAGCCTTGGATGAGGAGGGGGAGTGCACAGGCAAGACTGTACATGTACCCACTGCCGCAAGAATGTGTACAGTATCCACATAACTTCAGAGTTGTTTGTTGGTCATGATGAGGTTTAGTTGCAACAGTGCTACCACAGATGGTTCCTCTGACAGAGTGAGCTACTGTTAAAGTAAATCTGTATTTTGTTTGATGAGTTCATCTTGAGTTATTAGACCCAGTCATGTTGTTGTTGATGACAGCTTTATTCCTCCAGACCTTGAACAATGGCCCATTGAGTCAGGATGCTGTTAGAGCAGAATTGGACTTTGTCCACTGTGGCTCCTACCCCCTGTCTGAAATGGAAAGGATGAGCCTGTTACTTGGCTCATTGTGTGTGTTTGCATTCTTAATGCTTCTAAGTCTTCATGGACCAAACTTGAAACTCTGAAGCTGACGAAGGCCCCCGTTACCATCCTCATGACGGACCCTATGCCGCCCCCTTCAGGGGAATTAGGGAAGTAATACATTTTCAGTAGCATCTTCAAACTTGATCCTTTTATGGCATGCAATAAATTACATCAAAGAGGTGCATGGTCACTGGGAATGGAGCATGTGTAATGCAGGCTCAAAGGCTACAAAAGATTGTAAGATGGCAATTTTGGAGTTTGTCTTTATACTTTATGAAGCTAAATTTAAACAGGTCTGACTGTGAGATGGGTTTTTCCTGATGCCCTGTTTTGGTCTTTGTTCTTCCTGTTATAGATATAGTAGAATCCTTTCTGGTGCATTTCCCTCTGTGACTGTAGGACCATTACATTAGGGCTGCTGCGACTAGTACTTATTTTTGTTCACAATTAATCTGCTGAGATGATTTTTTTATTTTTTTATTTTTTAGTGTAATATAAGAAGTGAAAAAAGCACACATTTTCACAGTTTCCTGAAGCCTAATGTATCACCTTTAAATTACGTGCTTTGTCCTTTACTAACACTCTAAAACCCAAAGATATCCAGTTTACTAAGTAAAAACAGTAAATCCTGATGCAGGAACTAAAGAATGTTGGGGATTATAGTTAGAAAAATTACTTCAGTGATTAGTCACTTCCAATCCAATCTACTTCTTTTTTTTTTTAAAACCTATACAGTATGACAAGGACAGCTTCTGACTCAGATTCAAGTCAGGGAGTGTGAGTGAAATACTGAATGCAACACCCAGACTATGTCAGTTTTCACTGGGATTGATCTGTTTTTCTATTAAAAAAAAAAAACCCTTAATATACAGTAGTCAAAGGTCTGCCTTTATGGGCTTTAAAATAAACTGTAGCTGCTCATTTCCCACTAAGGAATGAATAAGGACATAATGCATTAGGCATCATAGATTGATTTACATGGTGAATATATTTGTGGAGGATGTCCCCTGTGGACTATTCTGGAGTTCACAGACCTGGACCCGAGTCACAGATGTGTAGTATCAGCAGGTGGGAGGGGGTAAAAATGACCCCACAGACACTATTATAGGAGTCTCCAAAACGTGGCTCCGTCTCCAAGTGTTTTGGAAGGCCTCTTGCACTACAGCCGTCCTCTCTGTCAAGGCCATGAGGAACTTTCTAGGAATACATTACCATAATTGGTTAGTAGTGAGGCATTTTTAAAGATCTGCTATAAGAGAAATGTGAATTTAAATCCTCCACTGTGTTTTACATGACTCACCTTTGACCCAAAACCAGCCGCGGTATTTTCCTATCTGCAGGCTTTGTTTTATGAGCGACAATGTCAAATTCAGTAAGACCCCGTTTCACATGTCAGCACCAGGTGCAGATTATTTTGAGCTGGTCATGATATTTCAGCACATTTGCACAGACATGGGCTACTAACTGAGCTTACACTCTTTAAATAGGCCCGTGCTCCCTTGCGGTTTATGTCAACCTTCATGACCTAAACATTTAGTTCTGGCCAGGGTCTGCCTTTGGACTGAACAGTGATGAAGAGTCGTGACTCAGTACACTAGAAGTATTGATGTGGAGTGTTTTCAACACTAACACACTACCAAACACAACCTCTAAATGTGCCCTTCATCGTGGTTGAGCATTTAAACTAATACTGTATGTTTTAGATTTAACATTAACAGTCTGACTCACACAAGGTTACAGTCCTGCTTGGTCATGTTTGGCAGGTAAATCTGTGCATGAGAAGGCGCTAATGACTGAGTTTTTTTCCCATGTTGTTAAGATAAATGGAGCTGTGAAAAGATAATGTTGTTGAAAGAATACTGTCACCTGATTGTGGCCCTCCAACCACTCCCCCACTCCACCCTGTAGACTGGCAGCATGTTATCGCTACTTGTTGCTCACACTGTCATCATCTGCACTGCTGACTGCTTCACACACACTCAGAAACCAGGCTGGAGGATAAATACAGCAGTTGAGACGGTAATGCAAATACAGGTGCCGGACTTTCTAATGATTTAAAAGTTAAGTGTTATTCTGACTTACCTTTTTTGTCTTGTTACATTAAAGAGAATACAGACTTTTAGTTTGGTCTCTTTGAGTTTACAGAGGTGAAGAAAAGATTGTATTCCTGGTCTAACTGGATTTTACATGTACAGTATTTTGTGTATATGTTTTAATCAGCTGACTGTGACTAGTATGGAGACAATTCCTGGCATTTTCACTGATCACACAGATCGGTAGGGTGGCCTCATGAGTCTGTATTTACTGTCAGCTGAAGATTTTGTTTTAAGGTTTAAGTAAAATATTTACTTTCTTTCTGGCTTCTTGCAGGATTGCAGCTTTCTTTGAAATGACGGTGGAGTGTTTAAAAAAGGCAGAATTATGTAGATGACAGCAAAAAACAGTTGGTATAATTTTGTCAAAGCATAAATAGTTGAATTTGATCCGTCCATATACTAATATATTGATGTTGTTTCTTGAAGTAACTCCCAGGCAAAGCAGGAACGAAGGTTGTCTCTTTGTGGAGCCCACTGAGTTGCCTTTCTTCTTGGTTATATGGATGATTTTCAACGCTGCTTTTCTGGTGCTAGTAAGCTTAACTGTGCAGTGATTCCTTGAAACGACTGTAACAGGTCCAAGTTGCTGTAGTGTAGCGGCATGTAGCCGGGGATGACAGTCTATTCTGGACAGGCCGAGGATGGGGGGACTGTGTGATGTAAGAGTCTATTTTTTTCCTGCGTTCCTCACTCTGGACACTCAGCAGGGTAACAGCGTTACCCCCTCAGCTCTGGATGGGAGTCAGAAACACTTTGTCTCTCTGCTTCTTTGTTTGCATCGGTCTGTCACGTTAAGTTCACAAGAGTCAAAGACATGAGCAAGGTTGTATTTATAGTGTGGGCTGATGGATGAAGTATGTTGGGCATTTCAGAGGGATACTTTATGAAGGCTTACTGGGTTTAGGTATGAAGTTGGGCTCTGATATATTGTGGTGCTGTGATGGCGACGGGGTCTAGTCGTACTCTTGGATCATCTTCTTTTGATGACAGGTTGGAAACTGGCTCAGAGTTACTGCCGTTGCTGTTTTACAGACTGACAACACAGTTAGTCACCTCTGAGCACCCCTCCATCATGTTTTGTACATACGAGTTCTTTTAGTAGGTATAAGATAGTTTCTCAGCTTGGAGTGCACCTTGCCACTAAACCATCCATCCATCCATCCATTTTCCTCCGCTTATCCGGAACCGGGTCGCGGGGGCAGCAGTCTAAGCAAAGATGCCCAGACTTCCCTCTCTCCCGGGGTTGGGGCTCGAATGCGAGCGCCTGGTGGCTGGGCCTCCCCTCACGGGGCCCCACCGGGCTTAGCCCGAACGAGCGACGTGGGGACGTCCTCCCGTGGGCCCACCACCTGCAGGAGGATCCGTAAGGGGCCGGTGCACAGTGGATCAGGCAGCAGGCCACTAAACCAATCATGTTTAAATGTCTTATCTTTCAGACGCTTTGCTAGCAGACTTGGAATCTACTACATCCCACATCTCAAAGCGACCTGTGTTCTTGCCTGACGAGACCCCCTACTCCATTCCTACCGGAGGGCACTCGTGCCAGGATGTGTCAGTTCCATCTCCAGTTCCTCCCCCGCCTTCAGCTGAGGGTCTGAATGGTTCCCTAACAGATCAGCCAGACTCCCATCACTCCTCACAGCAGGTACATCATTGTATGGTTGTACCGTAATACCCTAACTCATTTGCTCACTTTTCTCTATAAAGCTCAGAATTTTAAGTGCTTTACCAAGAAAGGAGAAAAAAAACAAATTGATAAATTTAAAAAAAGAAAAGACAGTTTTGAATTCACATTTTATTTGTCTCGGTGTGTCTGTGTGCATTTGATTCTTCTTTACCTGATCACAGTCTCCGAGTCCGATCTACAGACTGGTCATATCTGCAGTATGAGAAAATCCAATTTAGTTGTTCACCCTTTTACAGTTAAATTGGTGCTTATTATTATAAAATTAAAAAGTGAACTCTCAGATTAATTTAAATTCATTTTAATGGCATTTTTTTGTCCTGTCTTGCCTTTCGTCAGTGGTTTAGCCTGACTGACTGATGTATCCTCTGCAGTCGTTAGGTTCAGCCCAGAAGAGCTCATGGTCCAGGGACAGCAGCAGCTCTCCGCTGTCTCACGGTGAAGAAGACCACGTCTACAGGTAGCTTTCCAAACCCTTCGGTGTATGTGTTAATGGAGCCTTGTGGAGATGTTTATAAATAATCAAAAGGTACATTCAATGTTACTCACCTAGGCACAGAGTGTACATCCTTTCTGTTGAAGAAATGTTATGCAATTCCTTTACTCCTAGAATATTTGCAAGATTTAAATGTTGTATTGTTTGCTTCCATGTTTGCTTGTTTAGTCATCCTCTTTGTGTGTTTTGGCACAGCGCACTGCTTCTTTTTCACTACCAATGAATGATTAGTGCATTTGCATGAAAACTGATGGCAGAATTGTGTACTTTGTCACCTTGTTTTAAACAAAATGTGCACCAACTTGTAAAGCTTTGCCCCACAGCACCAGCACATACTGGTCAAAACCCCACAGGGTACATTTTAGGTCACTGTTATCATCTGTTGTCTTGTCTTTTACCTGTAGTTTTATTGACTTGTGTCTTTGCAGTTTTCCAAACAAACAGAAGTCATCAGACTCGTCAGCAACAGCCATGACCTCCAACCTGGGCAGTAACCTCTCAGAACTCGACAGGCTGCTGCTGGAGCTCAACGCAGTGCAGCAGAACTCCCCGTCGTTCCCTACTACAGGTAGACACAAAGTCCTTTTCTTTATAAGCTGTGTTTGTTGTGAGCAGAGTTAGTTGTACTGTTATGTGTCCACAGAGGAGGCAGCTCCACCCTTACCATCCTGCAGCATCACCCACTATGAGAACGGCAATGCCTCTGACATCATGGTGAGCCCTCCCCCTCAGGAGAAGCCCAAGAGGAACGGAACAAGGTTGGATGAGACCCGACCCACTGTGGAGAGTCTACTGGATGAGCTGGAGGGCTCTGTGCCTTCACCAAGGTACAGACAGTGTCCACACTACATCTATGTCTCGTTCAGTGACTTTCATTAAGCTGAAAAATGACAACCTTTGAAGGCAAAAATGTTTGCTATCATAAAGATGGACAGATACGATAATGGTTTAAATGGGGATAACAGCACACATACCATTTTCGCTCACATGCATTCATGCTGTTGCACTCATTTGTCCGCACAGAAAGTGGAAGGAGAGGTGTGAAGAGAAGTCCAAAGCTGCCTGTTTTATTTAGGAGAGTTACCAAAATTGTCAGACACAGCAGACACGGGCACTGCATGTCCAACACCAGGGAGATGCAGAGGGGGGGGTGTTTCAGATGCTGTTCTGACAAGTAGAATGATGAGTAAGCATATGATATATGGGGTCAGCTCACCCTGAACAGAGGTATCTAAAGCTATGCTGGGCAGTACAAGTTGTAGAGCCCCGACATGTCCTGCTCACAGTTCCAGCTGACCGTATACAGTACAACACTTGTTGGAGCTGCTACAAGAGCTGTTCTCTGAAATCGCTGTGGCTGGAGAAACAATTTGGCTTCCTATCAAACATCTTGTGAGAACATTCACCGTCTGCATGTAATTACAAATCATAATATAATTTGTATTTTCCAGCCCCCCCACTCGCGACAGTGATTTGGACACACCCTCCCAGCAGCAAGCCAGAATTTCAGCTTCCTGTGCCACGAGAGAGCTGGATGAGTTGATGGCCTCTTTGTCTGACTTTAAGGTAAAAAAGCAGTACGAGTAAATATGGGAAAAACGTCAGTTTATCACAACACAAAAACTAGGAGTTCTTTTCACTTTTGTCATTTTCCCTGTGAGTTTCCTGTCCTCTTTCTTTGCTTACTCTCTCATTTCTCTGTTGTATAGCCCAGTTCTTTGGGCTCTCTGCTGGAGCCAGCAAGAGCATCTCCCAGCTCTCCTCATCCTCCAATCTCTTCCTCCATCACCTCTGTGGCTTCTACTTTCCCTAGTCTCCCCCAGCAGGCTGCCTGTGCCTCTCCTCTGTTCTGTATGCCAGCTGGTTTAGAGCTGCACATAGATGAGGATGGAGGAGATGGTGGCGTGTCAGTGCCCTGTTTGAACGGTCTCCCTCCCAACAATCCTCTAGTCTCACTGTCTGCAGCCAGTGACCCAGACCTGGACTCTCTCGTAGATGCCTCTGCTGCTATGCTGTCATCCCAAACCAAGTCTCTGTTAGTCCTCTCTCAGTCTGCTTCCTCTAACTCCAGCTTGATGAGAAATAGCCCAAGTCCTTCCAATACCACCACTACCCCCTCACTTAGCTCCGTTAATACCGTCCTGGACCACAAGTCCTCCAAGTCCCCTAGTCCATCTGTTGAACGAGTCTCACCCTCAACTACCAGTAAACTTTGTGGTGCTCCTGAGACTATGAGCAAGGGCTCCCCTTCTTTTAATGGTTTGAATTTCTCTGAGCCACCTCCTTTGACACACCTCACCCCACCTCTCTCAGCTCCCAAGGCTCCTTCACCTTTCCCTTCTGCTTTCTCTATATCTCCACCTTCTGCTTCCTCAAAAACTCCCCCACCATCTCCAGTCTATCCTGTGATGGTTCCCACTTCACTGCCCCTCACTAGCCCCAGCAGACAGCAGTTGGAGCTTGTATCCTCCATTGAGAGAGCCAGTCCCCTTGTTGTAAATCAAGCCCCCAGGCTAGAAACTTCCCTGGACCAGGAACTAGACAAGCTGCTAGCTCTAAGCTTTGCACAGAGTCCCACTGCAGCACACGTAGAGGAGCCACAGCTGACGATGGAGGCACAGCGCCTGGGCAGAGGAGTGCAGGAGGTGCATGAGGAGCTCATCCTGCCCTTGGACAGAAACAGCGTGCAGCCTGACACTTTCACCAGCACCACTAACACCATCACAGACGACTCAGTGGATGGAGGCACTGATGGAAACAGAGATCTGGACTGGGCTGATGAGGAGCTGTCCATGTCCTTCCATGATGGGCTTGATGGCACTATGACGCCTTACACTGAGAGGCTGTACACAGATGGCAGCCTGACGCCACTGACAGAGGCTAGCTGGATGGATGAGTCCATGACCCCGTCTTCATGCCCTGGGACCCCTGACGTTGCCCTGGACCTGCCCCTGCTGCAGACTCCCATTGTAGACAGAGTCTCTGCATCTGGACATGTATGCATCTCCATTCCTGACAAAATGGGCTTGATTTGCTCACACTTAACTGTGTTGCTTTCGCATGTGAGACTGCTTCTTTACAAGCTAGTGTCAGCTCTGAAAGATTGTCTTTTTGAAAAGCTGAAACATGACGCCAAATATTTATCATAGAATTTTAGCCTCTTGTCTTTTATACAAAAATATCACTGACTATTTAGTTGGTATTCAACAAGTCTTCATTAGCACTGTTGTGACTTAGTCAGTTAATTTGCAACAATTTTAATACCTCATTAGTCATTTTAGTAGTTCATTAAGAACAAAACAAAAATATTCAAATCTCAAATATTAGCGCTTGCACTTTTCAGTTTTATGTCATTTTAAATTGAATATTGGTCGGACAACACAAGACAGCTGAACATGTCTCCCTAGGTTAAAAAGATGTATTCAACAAGTCTTCATTAGCACTGTTGTGACTTAGTCAGTTAATTTGCAAATTGAATTGAAGATTTATAAACATTGAAAATAAGATGCAGCCCTAACTCTAATTTTACTGTCCAGAACAGCATTAGTTAAACATTCAACTTAGAATATGGAGGGAAAATGTTTCATTTTATCAAAAAGAAAGGTGAAAGAAATCCTCTGAAATAACACATCCCCAGACAGAGGCTAATGCAACAGAGGCTAACTTTGTTGTTGCACATAAATAACTCACTGACTGGTGTTAGTGGTACTTACATGGCACATGTAAACCACAATGGGACCAGTGGGATCAGATTTATGTGAAGGACGTGACCTGTTGTGAAGTTGGCGTGGTTGCTCGTGAGGGCTGGCAGGGAGGTTCATGGATGGAGATGGCTGAGGTTTGAAGGCATCTGACATAAGCATGCGAGAAGTGCATGAGGTGTGACACTAAGCCCACTGACCACTGCACCCTGGCTTGTCAGTGACTTACCCTTCTGCCACTCCAGAGCTCTGCTGTGACTGCTTCCACTGATTTATAATTGGTGTGGACATGATAAGCTGCTCACCATCCTCCTTAGATAAAATCAGTGATTAGGCGCACCAAGGAGATTCCCAACGTGCACCCCATGTACCGAGATGGTAACCTGCGCAGGAAGATGGGACCCATGATTGTCAACAAGAACAGCTCTCAGGACCGCCTCATAGAGGAGCTTCAGGGAAAGCTCGGGATCCCCCGCTCAGAGCGGCGGCGCAAACAATCTGACGACTGGCTGACTGAGGGTGTCATCGTCTCATCCAGACCCCAGCGTTTCCGTCCTAGCGGGGCCGGCGGTGAGGTCGACAAGGTTGGCTTCAGTGCGCTCAACACTTTTCTCAAATATTTTTCTACAGTTAATTCACCTTTAATGCTCTCCACATTTTCCTGTCTGTGTCTTTTCCCTCCGTTTCTGTTCTCTGTCCTCCTTCAGATCATAATTCCCCCCGAGTCTCCTGTCCCTGTCAGGAAGGTGCTCCCCCCTCTTTCTCCCCCTGCCCCCCGTCGGGCTACTACTGTGGAAGAGCCTAAGCGGCCACTACCAGGGCAACAGCCCCTTGTCCCTATACCACCTCCTCCTCCTCCACCTCCCTCTCCCCCTCCACACCCTCCCCACATCCAGGAACCAGTTGCTCCATCAGCCCCAATTCAGAAACCTCCTGCCTATATACCAGAGCCCCCTCCTCCTGTTCTTGAAATCCTAGCCCGGCCTCCACCAGTGGAGCCAGTGGCACCAGTTCCACCCAAAGTCCTGGTGTCTGTAGGCTGCCAAACAGAGTATGACCCAGTCTTCCCTCCAGCGCAGGCATGAATCCTTGTCTCTTTTCCCTTCTGTTTGTCACACTCTTAAGAAGCATACTGTGATTATCACACACATCTTCAATACATGCTGTAACTGTTTTTACAAATGCACTGTTTCAGATTATGGCCCAAGGGAAGGTTGGCGTTCCTGGTGGGCCCCCAACACAAGTGAATAAACTTGACAACATGCTTGGTAGCCTGCAGTCGGACCTCAACAAACTGGGTGTGCAGACGGTAGCTAAAGGGGTTTGCGGTGCCTGCTGTAAGCCAATTGTGGGACAGGTGAGATGCTTTTGTTGAGATGAATGTATGTGCGTTATAAATCTATGATCATTTGAATACTAAAAGCACAGTCCACTAGGTGGTGACCGCCATGGGCCGCACATGGCACCCTGAACACTTTGTGTGCACACACTGTCAAGAGGAGATCGGCTCCAGGAACTTCTTCGAGCGTGAAGGGCAGCCCTACTGTGAGAGGGACTATCATAACCTGTTCTCCCCACGATGCTACTATTGCAATGGGCCCATACTGGATGTGAGTCTTGGCTCCTTACATGTCTGTGTTGTTGATGACAGTTTACCAACAATAAATGTGGCTCTGTCTGTTCAGAAAGTTGTGACGGCGCTGGATAGAACATGGCATCCTGAACACTTCTTTTGTGCCCAGTGTGGATCCTTCTTTGGCCCCGAGGGTACTGTGATTTCTGTACATTGAGTTATTACTGTGACTTTTATTTATAGGCAACATATTTGACTGATAGTTTGTGTTTACTGGATTGATTGAAACCTGTTTGTGTTTTTCCTGTGAAGGGTTTCATGAAAAGGACGGAAAAGCTTATTGCAGGAAGGATTACTTTGACATGTTTGCACCAAAGTGCGGTGGCTGTGCCAGAGCCATTCTGGAAAATTACATCTCGGCACTGAACTGCCTTTGGCATCCTGAGTGTTTTGTTTGCAGGGTCTGTATTATACTATTATGCAAAGTACCTGAGATTCTTCATCATTTTATGACAAGATATTGTGATCAGAATAGTCACATCCACCTCTGTCTGTGTCTGCAGGAGTGCTTCACCCCGTTTGTGAATGGAAGTTTCTTTGAGCACGACGGCCAGCCTTACTGTGAAGTGCACTACCACGAGCGCCGCGGCTCCCTGTGCTCTGGCTGTCAGAAACCTATCACAGGGCGCTGTATCACAGCCATGTCCAAGAAGTTCCATCCGGAGCACTTTGTCTGTGCCTTCTGCCTGAAACAGCTCAACAAAGGCACCTTTAAAGAACAGAACGACAAACCCTACTGTCATGGCTGCTTCGTCAAGCTGTTCAGTTAGGGAGGGAGAGCCTTTAACAGTACCACGTGTGGGTCAGGTCTGAAGTGTCTAAAGTATCTGGTGGGGTGAGAATGGATGGTGTTTGTGTCAAAGAAAGTTGTCTTCTGATGATGGCATTGAAAGTGTGTATGTGTTTGGTCCACTTTTAGCCTGCCAGCAGATTATCTTTTTAAACTTTTAAGGTTGGCCTATAGTTGGTCTATAGGCCTTAGTGTGATGCAGACATACTGAGTGTTAAAAGGACATTGAACGTTTTCAGAACATGACATGGTAACATTAGAAGGGTTTTAGTAATTAATATTGATATGCAGAAGACCTCACTTTTCCCCCAGTGTCTTTGAATGTGGCTAAGAGCTGTTGACCTTTTTTGTAACACTCACATCATTTGGTTTTCAAATCTTTTTAGTTCTTACCTTTATAGAAAGTGGTGAAATTTTACCAAACACTGTAGAAATCCATGCAAAACATGTTTGCTTGCTTGACATTGTTGCTCACTGGTTGAGTGTGTAATTTAGAAAACGTTAAAATCTGAGAAGTACAACAGGGAACAGGTGACCTGTTGTTTGTAGCATTACAATATAAACTATTTTTACAACTGTTAAGGGCAGTAAAAGACTTTTAGCTACCTTTTTATGGCATAAAGTTCAATTGAGCAGATGGACAAACACACAACTTTGATTATATCATTGACTGAACATGGGCTAAGTCAGTATTTGCAGTTTTTTTTGTATGTGAGAAATTGATTGTAGTGACTTTAATCTCACTCATTTAGCCTAAGACAACAGCTATATACAGGATAAAATTTCAGAAGTACCAGATTGTTATTTATAAATGAATCATAAAATGTATTGAATCAGTTTTATACAGAATCCAAAGCCAAACCATGCAGCAATGAATATTTTACAGTGATTGTCAATGAAGAAGTGCAGTATATGGCCATCCACCAGTAGCTGCAGTATTCAGTCTTTGTTACATGTTTGAACAAACCTTGTGTTTGTGCTGCCAAATCATTCCTCATCTTTTCACTGAAGAAAAGAGAAAGCAGTCTGAAACTGTGCATCTTAGCTGTCTCACACAGCGAATTGCAGCCTTGCAGGGATATTGGAAGTATATTATGCAGCTCTTAAAGCTACCATTACTGTTTGAGTACATCGTGAGAAGTTTTCTGTAAATATCCAATGCAGCTACATTGAAAGGAAAGTGTTGATGTCTATAAAAAGCAGGCATTCAGCTGGTAAGAGGCCAGTGCAAGGATACTTAGATATTTTTGGGGTCATTACTGTTAGAGAAGATGATGATGAATATTCACTGTTCTGAAAGGAGAAATACATAATGCAGGAGCATATGTAAACTTTGTCTGAAATATTCCAATAACTCCTTGCTTCTGTGGATTAGCAACTTTGTATTTCAGCACCAGCGTGTGTTTTTTAAGTAACAGGTTGTTTGTGCCGTTCTATCATTACCACGTCTAATAACACTGGCAATATACTGGTAACAGGCCATTAGTCCACTGTTAATTTTCATGTCATTAGTCATGTGAGTGCTTTGAAAAATGGAGGCTGTTCAAATGAGAGCCTGGTTGTCTGAATAAATCATGCGACTAAGATGACTCGTTGCGGCTTCTGAGTACTATATGACCACCAGGTCAGGCCTGCACATGGTTAATCATGATTTGCAGTGGATGTATCGGGCCTTTTGTCTTTTTCAGGGAATTCTAGAGCCTTAAATCTTTTCTCACTCTATTTAAGAGATCATGTAACAGTTGTCTTTTTGAATCAATTTAGTAGACTGTTATTTAACCAAAGCCATAACTTTTAATTTGGTTTTCTGTTCACTATTTCCTTTTCACTTTAAATGTCAGTAGTTAAGAACAGTGAGATCACCTCCGGTGTCATTACACAAATAAATTCTGTTTTTGCTATCAGAATGCTATCCAAGGGCTCCATTTGTGATATGCTTTCACTTGGTGCACGTAGGCTTAGGGAAACGCTGTGTAAGACAGATATTAATCCACATGTGCAATACCTCCATCATCCTCTTCCTAGTTGAAGACTGAACAAGATGAGTCTTAAGCTGCTTAGGGGCAGTCCGATCCTCACCGGTGTGTGCGCTCCAAGTTGATGCTGAGGAAGTTCCATTAGAATTTCAGTGGAAGCACTTACTAGTAAATTATTGGATTAATTTGAAAGAGCACATTGATAATCAACCAACTAAGAAAACCTTACAGATATGTTGGGAAAGAGAAAGGGCACAAAAAGAGAGCTTTGGTTGGACACATAAGCTGTCTGTATAGATGTAAGTAATCACTTGTGTAGTCCTATGGTACTGTGGCCTAGTGTGGTTGTTGATTAGCCTAAAGGTGGATCTAGAGCTGAATAAAATTAAAAATAGTAAGAAAAATGTAGATTTGGTATGGGAGATTTATAACAGAGAGCAAAAGTATTCAGAATTTTATTAAAAGATCTTGAGACAGGGGCTATAGGAGCAGCAGTGGTAGTGCCCAGGTGTAAGGCTGGATTTAGGACTACTAGCTGAACGTATATGCAGGTGAGTTGTATGCAATGTTGAAAGCTTAAAAATGAGTTGAAGAGGGTACATCAAGTAACATTCTCATATGTAGTGATTCATTTTTTGTCCTCACAGGTATTGTGAGGCGTGTTCTTTACGTTAATGCATAATAAATTTCACACTGTGAAATATATATACTCAAGGATAAGTCAAGTTAAAGTCGTCGTCATGTGGTTTCCAGCACATGTGGGGATACTGGGAAAAGAGAAGGCAGACATACCAGCTAAAGAACCAAGTAAAAAGGATATTGAAGGCAACATTAACATGTCAAAGTCAGAAAGGAAATGTTTATTATGGAGAAAAATGACTCAAGAATGCCAACAGAGGTGGGATCATGCAATTAAGGGAAGGCAACACACATAGATACCAGCTTTCGTCAAACTCGATTTGACAGTTCTAGGTGAAAGGTTATCCAATCAGAATCGTTGTCCCGCCCCCCACCCTCCCCCCTCCCTCAATGAAACTGACTGTGGTCCACCAGAGCTCACAGCCACTGGTTGTGTTGTCCACTTTACCTCTACCTACAGCTGCTTTCAGAGCTGATCAAACTGCCATAAAATGCAAAAACAGACACAACGTACAGTGGGTACAGAAAGTATTCAGACCCCCTTAAATTTTTCACTCTTTGTTATATTGCAGCCATATGCTAAAATCATTTAAGTTCATTTTTTTCCTCATTAATGTACACACAGCACCCCATATTGACAGAAAAACACAGAATTTTTGACATTTTTGCAGATTTATTAAAAAAGAAAAACTGAAATATCACATGGTCATAAGTATTCAGACCCTTTGCTGTGACACTCATATATTTAACTTAGGCGCTGTCCATTTCTTCTGATCATCCCTGAGATGGTTCTACACCTTCATTTGAGTCCAACTGTGTTTGATTATACTGATTGGACGTGATTAGGAAAGCCACACACCTGTCTATATAAGACCCTACAGCTCACAGTGCA
>NW_018127892.1:2871294-2875405 GCF_001952655.1 Monopterus albus | reverse complement strand
GACTTGGGGGCGGGACAACGATTCTGATTGGATAACCTTTCACTTAGAACTGTCAAATCGAGTTTGATGAAAGCTGGTATCTATAATGTGTGTAAGGCAACTATATTGGATACAGAATAAGGTGGGAGTAAGGTGGGACAGAAGCACGGTGAGAGCAAGTAATAATTAGTAGAATCAAAACTTGACACAGTAATCACAATAGTACACTGTTATAGGAAAACACTGTACAGGATATTGTGATCTTCATCAAGAAGCAGAAACAAAAAATCATTGTCATTTCATGTAAGAGGTATTCAGAGGAAAGGGTAGATATGTTTACTCAGTTTAAGGAACTGGGGTTAGTAGATGTAAATTTAAAAGTATAGCAGAATTCGGCAGAAGTGGAAGAGGGAGAAGAGTTGCTAGATTTCCTGAGGGTAATGTAACAGGACTCGAATAGATTTTAAAATAATTGAACGGTGACACAGACTACGGACACGAGATGGCAGTAATGCAACATTAGGATGCCAACTGCCGTAAAACACCAGAGAAGAAGAGCATTGCTGTGATTGGCAAAGTACCACGTGATTAAAATCGTCATACCCGGAAGAATGACAAATGTTGATTGTTGCTAACGTTCCAGGTAAGTTGAGTTCATTTGTTAAAAATCTGTTAATAATATGTACTTTTGTACAGTATGCTTTGTCTATTTGTACAGTTTGGTCTATTTGTACAGCTTGGTCTTGGTAGCTAGACTTTAGCCGTAGCCGTGCCTTTGGTATATATAATCCGGTGAATAACATCAATATGTATGAGCTTTTGTAATAGAAAATGAACGTTCTTATTGTGCACCTTATCAGTATTTTGAGTTGAGGGTTATTTTATCAAACATTAATTTATATGAGGAAACGTTTGAGTCTGATTGTGCTCGACGTTGCTCACTACTTAAACTTTAGTTTCTAAGAAAAACATTTATTTCTCTTAGTAGACCTTTTACGTATCTCCGTGACTTTCAACAGTTTTAACTTCATAGAAAGGTCCTGGCCCAGGGCCCCTTGGCTTGTGTCTTGTGGGTCCTGTTTAGTAATGGATACATACAGTATGTCCAGGTCATGTTAACAAATTTTTACTGTTATATGCAACTGTGTACTGTTTACATTCTCAGTTTGCACATGCATATATGCACATTGACTGTTGACTGCTGCACATACATGTAGCATACATTCTCTTATTATATTCTCATATACTTTTATTATTTCTCTGCATTTGCTGCTTAAAGCGCCTTAGATTTTACTTATTCGTCTACTTTATATTTCATTTGTATTTTGTGGCATTCATGTGGACGGGAAAGTAAGAATTTCATTGTACAGGGAAACACGTTTCCTAACTGTGCATATGACAAACACTTTGACTTTGAACTGGGAAATACAAACAAAAATGTGATAAAATGTCGGTAGGTCCAATTGTTTCCTGTCATCGATGGGTATGACTGTGAAAAGGATATTAAAAGAGTCTTTAAGACTTAAATTTAATCAGTGGAACACAGCAGAAACCCTGATTAATGAAGAAGTAATACGTTTAAGAGAAGGGGTGAGTTTGTCAGAGCAGCAGCTTTTCTTCTGATATTTATTTAGTCATTAGTCGTAAGGGTCTGCCAGATCTCTCATCTGTGTTTTACACCTTCCATGCATGCCAGGTATCTTAATGCAAAGAGGACAATACCAAAATGGCATCCTACTTTGATGAACATGACTGCGAGCCCACCAACCCTGAGGAACAGTATCGCCAGAATGCACTACTGGAGCTGGCCAGGTGAGGCTAAACACATTTCAGGGACAAAACACTGCTTTAGATTGATCATCTGGTTGACTGTTGGTATTTGTGTATAGGTCTTTAATGCAGGGCCTGGACCTGTTTGACTCAGGGGCATATGACTTGTCAGACTGGGACCACCGTCTTCCTCCTCCAGCTGCCAAAACCGCTGTTCAGACCCTCACTGTGGTCATCATTTCTCCAGAGCAAGCAGGTGACAGATGTTTGCTCCATGTGTCTTACATCCATAATTTTTGGTTAGAATATAGAGGAAGACATTAATGCTTACAGACAGGCTGAGAGAAAACTGGTAAACCACTGATTTCATTGAAAAAAACGTAGAAAAAAAATCATCTGGACTTGGTTTTATGTAGAAGACGTTTAACCTTTCATCCAAGAGGCTTCAACAGCTCTGTCTGACTTGTGGTGAACAGGAGGTATTTATCCCCCCTGGGTGGTGTTACAGTCCTTCGACAACAACAAGTCTTTGTGAGGGTTCAAAGACGGGTAACAAGGCTCACCAGGGCCCCTTGGCTTGTGTCTTGTGGGTCCTGTTTAGTAATGGATACATACAGTATGTCCAGGTCATGTTAACAAATTTTTACTGTTATATGCAACTGTGTACTGTTTACATTCTCAGTTTGCACATGCATATATGCACATTGACTGTTGACTGCTGCACATACATGTAGCATACATTCTCTTATTATATTCTCATATACTTTTATTATTTCTCTGCATTTGCTGCTTAAAGCGCCTTAGATTTTACTTATTCGTCTACTTTATATTTCATTTGTATTTTGTGGCATTCATGTGGACGGGAAAGTAAGAATTTCATTGTACAGGGAAACACGTTTCCTAACTGTGCATATGACAAACACTTTGACTTTGAACTGGGAAATACAAACAAAAATGTGATAAAATGTCGGTAGGTCCAATTGTTTCCTGTCATCGATGGGTATGACTGTGAAAAGGATATTAAAAGAGTCTTTAAGACTTAAATTTAATCAGTGGAACACAGCAGAAACCCTGATTAATGAAGAAGTAATACGTTTAAGAGAAGGGGTGAGTTTGTCAGAGCAGCAGCTTTTCTTCTGATATTTATTTAGTCATTAGTCGTAAGGGTCTGCCAGATCTCTCATCTGTGTTTTACACCTTCCATGCATGCCAGGTATCTTAATGCAAAGAGGACAATACCAAAATGGCATCCTACTTTGATGAACATGACTGCGAGCCCACCAACCCTGAGGAACAGTATCGCCAGAATGCACTACTGGAGCTGGCCAGGTGAGGCTAAACACATTTCAGGGACAAAACACTGCTTTAGATTGATCATCTGGTTGACTGTTGGTATTTGTGTATAGGTCTTTAATGCAGGGCCTGGACCTGTTTGACTCAGGGGCATATGACTTGTCAGACTGGGACCACCGTCTTCCTCCTCCAGCTGCCAAAACCGCTGTTCAGACCCTCACTGTGGTCATCATTTCTCCAGAGCAAGCAGGTGACAGATGTTTGCTCCATGTGTCTTACATCCATAATTTTTGGTTAGAATATAGAGGAAGACATTAATGCTTACAGACAGGCTGAGAGAAAACTGGTAAACCACTGATTTCATTGAAAAAAACGTAGAAAAAAAATCATCTGGACTTGGTTTTATGTAGAAGACGTTTAACCTTTCATCCAAGAGGCTTCAACAGCTCTGTCTGACTTGTGGTGAACAGGAGGTATTTATCCCCCCTGGGTGGTGTTACAGTCCTTCGACAACAACAAGTCTTTGTGAGGGTTCAAAGACGGGTAACAAGGCTCACCAGTACCAGACTATAACGACTCAGTTGTTAGAGGACATTGTTGGCCACCAAAGGACTGGAACCGCAACATATCAGTCATTAGGGGACATTGTTGGCTGTCGAAGGACTGAAACACCACCCAGTGGGATAAATACCTCCTGCTCACCACCGGTCAGACAGAACTCATTAAGCCTCTTGGATGAGAGGTTAAACGTCTTCTACCTAAAACCAAGTCCAGATGATTTTTTTTCTACCTTTTTTCAGCTTACTATGACCTGGATGGCTGAGAATTTGCACAGACAGATTTCATTGTGTGAATGTGAGGCATGCTGTTGTAGGAAAAGCATACTTTGCGAGCTTTTCCTAGGTTAATAACTTTAGAAGGATTTAATCAGGTACGTTTCCTCACAGACAAAGGTCTCAAGTGTCCTGTGTGTTTGTTGGAGTTCGAGGAACAAGAAACTGTTCGAGAAATGCCTTGCAAACACCTTTTCCACTCAGGATGCATCCTGCCCTGGTTGGGCAAGGTAAAG
>NW_018127892.1:2869732-2871242 GCF_001952655.1 Monopterus albus | reverse complement strand
TATCCTGTTGAATGTTGTCTGCTTCAAATTATAGACTAACTCCTGTCCACTATGCCGACTTGAATTACCAACTGACAATCCAGAGTATGAGGAGTTTAAAAAAGACAAGGTGTGTAAAGATGCATTTCTTGGTATAATTGTTCATTTTCTTCTATGGCATCAGTCCCTGGCTGAATAGTTTTGTCTGTCCACTAGGAGAGAAGAAAACAGAGGGAGCACAGGCTGGAGGACCTACACGGAGCCATGTACACATGACGTGATCAGGCTGTGGTGCAAGTTTTGAGTGATATTTTACTGAAAAAAAAAGATAAATTAATGCAATTTTATACAGAATGTATTTTCAAGTTTCAGGATGGGAAGTAATGTCCATATCATTTTCATACTTGTAGCCACTAGAAATATCAGGAATGTGTGACATTTACAATATCTCCCAGATGGCATCAGCTCTGTCTAAGTTGAATCCAACAGTACAAACATGTAACACAATAAAATAGCTAATTTAGGCTTAATTTCTATTGATCTGGTTTGAGCACATGGTTAGTGATGGAGTAACCATCTGGCAATAAAATGTGTGACTGCTCCAGTTACAGTGGGTTATTTCCATTAATTTGACATGATATGAATGCAGCATAAGCAATGAGGTCATAGAGTGGAAATTGCTCTGGATCAATGTTCTTTTCTCACTAGTCAGGATGATATATATATATAGTTTGCTGTTGACACCAGAACTAAGCACTATGAAGCATTTCAGCTCAGTCTCTATTCATTTTAAAAAAATAAATTTTAATGTTAATGTGCAAAAAATCTGATATTGTCTAATATTTAAAGACAGGGGCACATTTTAATTATTGCCCATAGTTTCAGGAAGTTATTCCACCCTGCAGTGTATGGATATGATGTTACCATGCTTTTGTTTTAAACAGCAGCTTGATAGTTTTGTTGTTTAAGGAAACAAGCAAATTTCTGGTTAAAGAACAGTCCATACAAACAACTGCTAATAACTTATTTTATTTCATATTTCAATATAAATCTCTTTTAAATGAAAATACCAAAATGATTGACAAATCATTTATATTTACACAATTTATAAAAGGAAACAAAATCTATATTTTTCAAATTGAGGAAATGAGACATTTTTATAGTTTTTGTTGCTATACAGGTCAGGAAGCCTTCTGTAACACTCGACTCTCCCACAAACATACCATATGACCGAAGAGACTGGAGTGTACTGAAGTGTGTGCTTTGACAGACAAAAAAAAAAAAAGGCTGAAAAATGCACCTGTAAAGTTTGGCTAGTGGAAAATGGTATTTTGGTACAGATACCACTATAGAATAAATTCAACCTTGAAGTGAGGCCTCATACAAGCTGCCATTTGTAGTCACATCTTGTGACTTGGTTACAGTATGATGAAATTGGCTACGGCAGAACACAAGATTTAACAAAAACTGACCATGTTCCCCTGGCACAGTATGCCAGTGTGCTCATACAAGTCACACACTTTCTGCTGAA
>NW_018127892.1:2861305-2869704 GCF_001952655.1 Monopterus albus | reverse complement strand
ATTCCAGTCTTCTTTTGGCAAGATTTGCAGAACAAGACAGGGTTAGTGCAGCCCCAGGGAAAATAAGAACTTAAATAATTTGCAGATTAAAAAAAAAGACCCGACACTAGATTAAACATCTCGTGTAACATCAGATCCACTGACCTCACAATTACTGTCACTTGTTAAGACAGATCTTTGTGGAAAGAGCTGCTGATTACTGAAGTACAAATAATTCATACCTCAAACCACTGTGAGATGGAAAACATGTTGGATCTCTAGCTTTCACCTTTAAACAACAAACTCAGAAAAGATAAGAGGTAGGTGATGTGGCCTTTTAAAAACATGTATTGCTGGCATCCAGTGGTTAGACAGTTTTAACAAGCATCAAGATTACATAGAGCGCAGCATACTGTGTATGTGTGTTATTAAACATACGACTCAAACAGCTCACAGAGAAACAGGTCACTCACTTAAAAACTGCTGAGTGTAACCTAAACTGGGTAGCATTAGTCAGCTTTAGTTTGTGGCAGTCTGGCTCACAGACAATACTATTAAGTATATCATTTCCAGAGAAACTGGCAATTATATACTTTCACCTCAGTGTACAACCTGTACGATTGTGACAGCGTACTGACACCGTTGTGATGAGCTTTATGGCACAAGGTCTACAAGCATAGTATTCACCCCTCATTCAGCTTGTGTGTCCTCCAAAGCAATGAGAAGGCTTCACATCACTTTAACAGAAAACCTCAAAAATCAAATAAGGCTTCCAAGGGTCCAGCCTGGAACCACATTAGTGTGTTATTCTGTAAATGTGCTAGTCAGGTTATAGTTTGACCTCCACACACACCCACTGGTTTTATTATAAAATGCAAGTCACTTTAAATGTCTTGGTGTTACAAAGGATTTGGGGGGGGGGGAAGTAGCATGAAATGTCAGTGCTAAAAAGAAATCTTCAGGTCTAATACTGTGGGGGACAACAGTTAAACGTGACTGAGATGCACATGGCCCAAACTGTTGCAACAGAACAGATCAGAAAATTTTACACAGCCGTCTTGCACTCACGCATCAAAAAAACAATTTAAGACACACATGCACATTGTAAAACAAATACCAAAAAAACAAAAAACAAATCATTTGTGCAATCAAATCAAACAGTTTGGTGAAATTAATGATTTTTGCCACTTGAGCATTTGACAGATCATTTATGCTTGATTGACTAAAAAGGCCATATTCTTACAGCCTGTAAAAATACACAACTTAACTATCCACTTCTCAAACATTCAATATATTCAACCCACTATACAAACTCAAAACTCCAACATAAATATTCTCCCAGTCAGAAAGTGTGCCGTGCAGAGAGGGGCAAAAGGCCAGATCAGGTGGACCGCGCAAAGCATTGGGTAGTTCATGTGGGGGTGGGGGGACGACCCGGTCAGTGTAAGGAACTTTCTTTTTGCACCAAGACACCAGTGATGCACGGTTATTAAACTCCCATGCTGGAAACAACCTACTCTAGTAAAGAACTAGAATACTCATGCTTATCATTCTCCAACTGGCTCCATACATTCAGCCCTGCTTTCAGGACATCTGACTGTAGGGGCTTGCATCAACACTTGGGTGAGGTGGGGGTTTGGGGGAGAACCTTATAGCATAGTAGATAGGCTAACCTGGTGTTGGTTCACTGGGTAAAGATATGAGAACTTCCTGTTTCTCCTCCACCGTCTCACCTTTCTGTGGGAGCCCATCAGACACCTCAGCCATGCAGAGCTACAACATGGCTATGCTCTCTGGGGTACAGTTGAGATGTGTGGATGTGCTGCTTCCCCCAGGGGACTTGAGGCCCTTGTTTGCCCCACTGAGTGTCGAGTCCCGGCCCCTGGGGCCCACAATAATGCCTGAGCCGTGGTGGTGACGACTCTGCTGCAGGCCTGCCATCATGGTCTCGCTGGTGACAGTGCCATACTCATAGGTGAAGGTGCCGTAGAAGACCAGGATGTCCACAGTGAAGACCCATTCACAGATGGCTGCAGTGTGCTGCAGAATGAAGCTTTCGTGGATGAAGAAGATGCCACCTGGGAGGAGGACAAGTTAAGGAAGACAGATCTCTCTGGTACATGTATGGACAAATCAGACAGAGCTCATTTCCTATTTCACTGGATCTACAAGGACAGTGGAAGGACAGAATGCAAAACCTTATGAGCCTGAATCAAATTCATAATCTAATGAGCCAAGATCTATGACAAGCAGCTTAACCACAGGGTGCCAGATTTGCAGCTCTGCTAAACAGATGGATTTAGCTATAGGATAACAGATAGTGAGAGCAGTGCATTCGCCAAGGACAGACTATTATTATTTGTCAGATAATTAGCATGAACCCAAAGGGTTCTTATCTGTGCTGCCAAACAGATGAGGTGATGGCAGATGTGTAAAGGGCCACAATGAGTGGTGGTGGAAGAACAGTCCTGCCTGCACATGCTTCCTAACTGATGGAAGTTAAGGAGTTGCTCTGCTAGTTGGGAAACGGCCAACCCGACAGAGACAACAGGCTGACAAAGACAAAGGTAAAGCTCAGGTGTCATGCTTCTAACTGGATGTCAGAGAGAGGCAGGCAGGGGAGAGAGGCTGCTGCTGGTTTCACCAGAATACAGCAGGGGAGATGAATGTGAGTCCTGACTTTCACCTTTCTGGAACACGGAGGTCAGTCCCAGTAAGCCATTCCAGTGTGCAGGCACAGACGATCAGGTCCCTTGAACTGAGTGACTTAGGAGACAGGGGCTAATGGTTTTAGTTACACCTGCTTTTCTTGATAAGACACATCCAAATGTCTGCTGTGATAAAGGTAAGTTAGAAGGGTTAAAAACATTGTGTTTAGATACAGCATACAGCACAGAGCTAGTGTATGTGACCCACAAAGGGAATGTCACAATAGTAAGTAAAGGATACTGAGGACAAGGGAGACCATAGCTCCCAAGGCCAGAGCCACCCTGAAATGGGCCATCCAATAGTCGAGGGCAGTCATAGCCACCCGGTAGGTGAGCACACACTGCAGGCAGACAAACAGCAGCCCTGCTGGAAATGTGACACCAGCACCCACATAGTGTAGAGATTTGGCATGATCAACCTGACAGACAGACGTGTGCAGTCAGAGAGGGACTGTTTCCTCAGAGGTCTGAATAAGGAACAAGGTCACTCAATGTGTACTTATGTTAGGGGACATGCTGCTGAAGCTTACCTGGAAGTTGCCCACCATGAGCAGGCCTATAGCGTTGGTGCAGCCGGACACCAGTGCACCGGTGTTAACCCAGCAATGGTGATTGTGCTCAATCACCTGGGCGTAGCGCAGAAAGCACACCATCACCACTGCAGGACGCAAAGGAAGACATGCACTTAAACACTGCCTTTGTAGCACTAAATACAGATAATACTGCACAACACAACTGTAAAGGGCTTTTGACATGAATGTGTAGACCAGTGGGAAAACTGATTATGGTTTAGGTCATTCAGTTACTGAAGGAATGACAATGGAAAATGAGTGTGTATTTTTTGGATTTTATACTCAATGATGAAATCGGTTATCTGAGTATTACGCAGTTTTTCCTGAATATGATGCTCCCGTTTGCTTATAGTTCTGTCTACGGTTGGTGAGCAGCCATGGGGCGGCTCCATTCTGCTGATGTGATGACTATCTGCTTTGTTCTTCCTGTTGCTGATGTGTTCTGCCAATTACTCCCATCTCTGGTGGCACTTTTTCTGCCATGTTTAGCATCAGCTCCCGACAGATTTTTAGTCAGATAGAAATTGGATAGATACTTTATGTATTAGAAATGTTTAGTGGAGATAGGATGTCTAGTTAGACTGTTAAATGCTTAGTCATGCTTATGAGTTTCTACAGGGTACATCTGGTCAAGGATAACTAGAGAGAAGAGTTGATGACTGTCAGCAGACAGGGTGTTTAATATTATTATTATGACGTGTATAACTGTAGCCTTAGCCATAATATGTTCTTATGTTTAAGTCACGACATGTTACTAGAGGTCGTGAGAATGTTTTTAGTTACACACCACTTAATCAACAGACACACACATTGATTTGCTTCATGTTTGGACTACTGCTATGACCAGCTGTAAAGCTGGCAACAGAGACGTCTCGGTTGACGTTTCTGTGTGGTATGGGGCTAGCCCAACCGAAAAGATATAATGTATAGGCCTGGTGGGTTCAGGGTCTTTCATCTTACATCTGCCTGCGAGCAGTTTGGAGGTGCAAGATACCTGAGCGTGTAATGTTAATTTTACCTGTGATCCTTTGAATAAATCAGCACTGTTTTGAAGTTACTTGGACTGTCTCGTCTCTCAGTCAGTATGGTAAAAAGTGCCGGGTACAACAAGCTGTTTGAAAACTATGAACCCTCAGGTTGCTGTCTGTTACAATGATACTAACAAGGCAGTAAAACAGATCAACATTACAGGCACCCAACAAGAAGGAAGTGAGAAGTAAAAGTCCAAGTATCCAGGCAGATTACACATTAATGAGAATTTTAAAAAGACAAAGAAGGGAACTGAGGAAAAAAAGATGATGGAAATTCAAAAATAAAAATGCATGGAAAGGAAAGAAGATCAGAAGAACTGAAAAAAGTGAAGTGACAGTGAAAACAGCAGGGGAGATGCAATTAAGGACAGGGGTGAAATGGGAGCAGACTGGTGATAAAACAAGAGAGAGGGTGGTGTACCGGAGGAAGGCCACAGAGAAGGAGAGGGGGAAGTGGAAGGAAAGCCACATTCATTATTGATTAGAGAGCGCAGGCTATTTCAAGCCCCTCTGGATCTCTTGGAGGCCTAGTGGCTGATGTCTGTGGGCACCATTGAGGATTATATAACAGAATGGACAGAGGAGACAGACACTTTGAGCTCAGCTATACCAATTAATTGTGTTTGTATTAAAGAGGAGAAGACAACGGTCTTATTGTCTATGTGGGCCACAGATCTATTCAAACATTTGCATTTCACTGCATATTGAATAATCAGTATTTAACACTACCATGGACAAGTTCAATATTTAATTGATCCTTAAATACTCTCAAAATGTAAACTGTTTGCTTTTTAATAGCCTCTCTTACACCACAGCAGATCTTGTTTTTGGTCAAGGTGAGGGTATGATGTTTAAGGGAATAATTTCACTTTTGAGAAATACACTTATTCTACTTCTTTCTGAGAGTTAGATAAGATTTATAACACTCTCATATCTGTGTGCTAAATATGAATCTACAGCCAGGAGATGGTAAGATCAGCATAAAGAGTGGACACAGCAAACCTGGTTCTGTAGAAGTTCAATAACCTGCCTACCAGAACTTCCAAAGCTCACCAATTCAAACCCGTTATCTTGTTTATTTAATCCATACAAAACCAAAGAGTAAACTTGACAAGTTGTGCCTTTACAGGGAGTCAAGTCCTATTTGTCTGCTCCGGATGTGGTCACTTCCAGGAGTGGCAACTTCACAGACACATTAAGATGTCACGACTCTCAGCCAAGAATACTACATCAGATAACCTTCTCACAAACCACGCTTTTATTTATTAGTAGGCTTTAGAGGAAGTGGTAGGCCATTTGTTTTCTCTTTGGACAACTTCCAGCATTTCCGGCGTAAGCTAGCAGAGTCTCTGAGGCTTCTTCTGGCCACAGCTTCATATTTACTTTAAAGACATGAGAGTGGTATTGATCCTCTCATCATAGCAAAAATGCAAATGAACAGATTTCCCAGGACTGTACTACTATATTATTCCTTTAAAAGGACATATCTTTGCTCACACGATGTCATTTAATCACAAAACTGTGTGTGTGGTTTTAAATTCAGTACATGGAGACCTTACCCATGAAGGCTCCAACGTTGCCGATCAAGCTGAACAGGCAACTCTCAGGGGGGTAGGAACCACATTTACTGCAGGACATGAAGACAAACCAAATTAATTGACTAGCATTTATATGCGTTTCCAAACTCAAGAATGTGAAACCACTTTGCTCTGCGCAGGACTAGCTGTAAAACTGAAATTTAAATGAAGAGGACCCCTAAACTCTACCAAACACCTGCAAGTCTCTTTACGCCCTTTTACAGGCGAGCTCTCGTACTTGCTTGTGGTTAGAGGCTTATTTGCAGATTAAAGAAATGCAGTTTATGCAAAGCGTGTGCTAATGACTGTCAGAGACACAATGTAACAAGGTGCTAATTCATGCCTTGGGGCCTTCGCTGACACAAAATAGCTTTTGTATTCTGCAGGAACAATGACTTGAAGTGCAGAAAGGAGGAGACATGGAACAGGAGACCTGATGAGGGGGATGTCTTGGATGGTGCAGCATGTCTTGGGGAAGCCTGGTCGAGGCAGCTCCTCTGTGCACGTTACATTGTAAGTCCTGTAGCAGGGACACAATGAGTTCAGTTCACTCCGTGCTAGCAGCTGTGAAGTAAAACTGTGTCCAGTTTTGAAACAATAAAAAAGGTTGATGCCAGTTTCCTCAGATCAACAGAACACAAACACTCACCAGTTCTCCACAGGACAAACATGGTGATTCATCACAGCCATGGCATACCTGCGAGGTCAAGCACGCACAGTAATTCAAAGCAAGAAATGGCAAATGTCAAACACAGTGAGAAAATAAACAGAATTATTAGGCAAGGCAGGTTTATTTATATAGCACATTTTCATACACAACAGAGATTCAAAGTACTTAACACAATGCACATAGATTGATAGTATTGAGAAGCGAGATGGTACTGGGCTTAAGCTAAAGGGTCATTCCACAGAAAGACTGCTCACTAAGGCCTCAGTCAAATGCTAGTTGACAGCATGGATATCTCATCATGCATATTTTTTACATCAATGTATTCCATGGATATCTCATCATGCATATTTTTTAAATCAATGTATGTATCAATGTGTGCAATTTCCTTCTGTAGTTGTTGGAACAGGGGTAGCCAACTCACACTATCCATATTCCTGTGATAGAGAAGGCAGACAGGCTGACAGGCAGGACAATCCAGGCAGTCATTGGGCTGGCAGTGAGCTGGCTTTGTCCCAAGCATGGGGTGAGAGGGGGGCTTTGGGCTGTTCTGGTGACACGACAGGAGGGATCAGGTGGAGGGCTGGTGGGGGTGTGGCTTCACTAACACACAGGGAAACACACAGGGGGAGACATGAGGACAAAAGGGGGAATGGCACAGCTCTTCTCCTCCACAGGACCCTGCAACAGCAGCAACCTGAAAGGAGGGGAAAGTGTTGTCAATATACAACAAATAAACTGTCTTCATTAATATGTGGTGTGTTAATGTGCCCCGGGAGTTAAGTTACTCTCTGATGAAGTGCAAGTCACCGTTCTGAGTATCCACATTCCTTCTACCTAACCGTTTACCTCAGTCAGTAGTTTTCTACATTTTTCCTCAATGCTGCTTCACACAAAATGCACTGTGTTACAGCTGTATCACAGCTGGGTCTACCTTGCCTTGATATAAAAAGCTGACTTCTAAGGGCAAGAAGCGACAAAGGGCAGCTGCCTCTCTTCTGCTAAAAGTTGCGCTTTGTAAGAGGACAGCCAGATGACATGCTCGCATGTGACAGGACGTAGCTCATGTTACAGAGAGATGAACAAAACAAAGCAGTTGCACATTTTTACAACACTGTGAATCTGATTAAACAAACAGTCTTCTCATAAGCTTGTGATATAATTTGACAATGTGTCTAATGTAAAGCAAACTGCAAACTTCACCATGTTGGTGCTGGACAGAGCTGCAGGCTGGTGTGTCCGTACTCTCAGTAGACAAACTGGAATTGTGCCAATTGATGTGCACGTACTGAATGAATTTCCCCCACAACGTTGCTAAACACTGATGCAAAACAACATTTAGCCTATAAAGAGAAGCCCTTGCCATTTACTGTTAACACTTAAACACATTCTGTAACCAAACAATGGTTTGGTACTGAAAAGAAGAAAACTGAAGATGACCTCAAAACACAATAGCCCATGGCTTTTCTACTACACTCCTACTCTTTAAACGTGACCATGTGTTTTATGGCGATTTCTACTACAGAGAGACTGAACAACAAGCACCTTTGAGAAGAAATGAACAGCAACACGAAGATGTGTAAGAATTCCTTTTATCTCCAGCTGAAAAATATCGGGGTTGAATTAATTGCATCTTGCTATTCCTTTTTTATTGGTCCAGATCACGCAACATATGCCTTTTGAAATGTGGTTATGTTAATTTCTAGATTTTATGAGCTGAGGTGGATTCCCAGAACACTCATTTGAACAATTGACCAGCCAACAACAGATTATAACAATTGTTTCCAACCCCCTAAAATGAAGCCATGTTCCCTCATCAGAGGTTATGGGCTCAATATATTAATAACAACAAAACTTACTCAAAG
>NW_018127892.1:2854700-2861023 GCF_001952655.1 Monopterus albus | reverse complement strand
CCATGGCCTCAGATTGGGAGGTGCTGATTCTCACCCCAGCCGCTTCACACTTGGCTGCAAACCGCTCCAGTGCACGCTGGAGATCCTGGTTTGATGGAGCCAACAGGACAACGTCATCTGCAAAAAGCAGAGACAAGATCCTGTGGTCCCCAAACCAGACTCCCTCCGGCCCCTGGCTGCACCTAGAAATTCTGTCCATAAAAATAATGAACAGAACCGGTGACAAAGGGCAGCCCTGCCGGAGTCCAACATGCACTGGAAACAAGTCTGACTTACTGCCGGCGATGCGAACCAACTGTCCTGTCAGCATAGTTTAATGTTGTGAGAGTGAGGTCTGAGCCAAGGTCAGCTCTGAGGCGGTGGGGAGCGTGGGACAACACGGACTGTATCACTTTGCACAGTGTATAGTTACAAGTGTGTCCTTTGCTCTGAGGGAGTATAAAGTGAACCGATATCAACCCGTCTTAAACAAATCCAAATAAGGAGCAGCTCTTGTTCCCATACAAAGGTCACACCCAAGAATAAGGCAGTGTTGAAACAGCTAAATCATTTTAGATACAAATTTCCTCTCATCTGTCTAAACGATTACAGGGTTGTAGAAAACCTTGACAACCATTTTAAGCCTCGCTCTCTTCTGAATTAGTGTTGTGATTTTTGTTTTGTTTTTTCCCCATCACTTACTGATGACAGTTTAGAGACCATGTATCGCATATCTCATACATGATGCCATAATCTATGTTATTCCTCTGTCAATAAGAGTATTCATGGAGAGTTCAGTGTGGTTAAAGTCAACTGTTTGCAGACAGAATGGCCATTATTGACACCCGCTGCCTCTAAAAGACAGCGACCATCCCCATCTGCCACACAAGCTCCTCCATCTGCATGGACATCATTAAAGAAACAGATGCCGAGTCAGGCCGAGGCTATGTGTTTTTTTTTTACTCCTGGCATTACATGTGACAGCAGTTTGACAGCTTTTGTTAATCAGTTTTGTTTCAAGTATAACTGCTGGCCTAACACTTGAAGCTCTTTTACTGTCGTCTCTACCCACTTTTCCCTGAAACAGTAAAATAAGTTTAATAGGGTCCTGGCAGGTTGCTTTGGTGACCACGGTTTTCTTTTCAAAATAAAACCTTCAGTCCAGCTGGAGCGTGTGCTAGAAAGGTTTATTCTCTGCTCCCATATACACCATCTCCTGCAACTTAAGTCAACAATGCTACAATACGGGTACTATTTTGTATTTTCATTCTTATTTCCTTTGATTAACTTGTGTTCTCTAAATTTTGTTCTGCCATTTCCATAAACAAATAGACTAAATTTGCATTAAGGATGTATTCGCACAATGTTTCATACATCCCTGTTTCTCTCCTGCAAACAGCAGTAAGAGTACAGCCATTTCCTCATACTGTTTATTGTACAAGGTAGTTGTTTCCAATTCTGTATGTACACAGTCAGCAGTAGAGTGTTTGCAAAGGCTTTTGAAGTGCTGTCCAATATGGTGCTATGAGCAAAGGCCAGATTACTCGCTGCAAGTCGTGGTTGTTTTACGGTGGTCGCACCAGGTAGTGAACCTCAAAGCAAGGAGATGACATAAAGGAAAGAATTCAGGACACATATAAAAAGCCTGTCAACCCACATCAGGTGACTGACACCTTGTCTGCACTAATACCTCCACCACCGACAGTCACCAAAGCCTGATATTTTCATATTATACACACACACAGTAATTTAATTGTATAATAATAAGTGTTGTTATGGGAAGTTTGGCCAATTTATATATGCCACAATTAATAAAGTCACCAGACTAACATAATATAGTTATCAATATTTGCAGCCCAAATATCAGTGACCGTTCTCCTGGCAACTGCCAAACCCAGACTCGTCCATCAGATTGCCAGACAGAGAAACGTGATTCCTCACTCCAGAGAACACGTCTCCACTGCTCTAGAGTCCAGTGGCAGCGTGCTTTACACCACTTGCCTTGGACTTGGTGATGTAAGGCTTGGATGCAGCTGCTCGACCATGGAACCTCATTCCATGAAGCTCTCTATGCACTGTTGTTGAGCTAATCTGAAGGCCACATGAAGTTTGGAGGTCTGTAGCTATTGACTCTGCAGAAAGTTGGTGACCTCTGTGCACTATGCGTCTCAGCATCCACTGACCCAGCTCTGTGATTTTACGTAACCTACCACTTCGTGGCTGAGTTGCTGTCGTTTCCAATCACCTCCACTTTGTTATAATACCACTAACAGTTGACTGTGGAATATTTGGTAGCAAGGAAATTTCACCACTGGACTTATTGCACAGGTGGCATCCTATAATGGTACCACGCTGGAATTCATTGAGCTCCTGAGAGCGACCCATTTTTTCACAAATGTTTGTAGAAGCAGTCTGCATGCCTAGGTGCTTGATTATATACACCTATAAACATGGAAGTGATTGGAACACCTGAAATCAATTATTTGAATGGGTGAGTGAATACTTTTGGCAATATAGTGTATTTTAAATGGAATAGAATTGTTCTTACTCTGCCTAAAATAAAACAACCTGCTTTGAAGATAAAAATGTCAAATGGCTAACCTGTTTTAATATTAAATAGTTAATTTTTTATTAGTTACTGTAATTTATAATTTGTTTCCTATCATACTGATGCAATGGGATGAGTAACAGGCCACAGAAAACTGTCTTTAATCAAAGAAACTAAAATTCAGCCTCTGACAGCTAAGCACATGTAAACAATATTTTATGAGGGACAGTAGATCAAATGATTAATAACTGGTGAACATTCAAAAACAGATGTTGACACAGTGGACAAATGATTACACTCTTTTCAGAATTAACTTGCCTCTCGGGAGCAGATGAGACGCAGGATAAGAACTTAATCCAAAGAAAAACTGTTTATATGCAAGGGGGGGACATCACACCCCCACTCGCACAGCCATTCAGAGGAAATATTAGCCAGTACACTTGTGACACTCGCACAACTGTGACAGCATTCATTAAAAAACACACACACAATTACTTATATCAATTTGTCCACAGTCCAGTATTGCAACTAAATATAGGCAGCTGCAGCATCACAGACCTCGGCAGTCTGCTCCTGTGAACCGGGTGACGGTACCGTTAGCCTTGTTAGCTTCGACCTAGCTAGCTAGTTAGCCTGCACTTTACAGTTGTCTCGACTTTACACTTGTCCGCATCTGGATTTCCGCTCACCAAAGCGATAAGCTGCTAAACAAGAGCCATTTAGAGGACAAAAACGCCGACGCCGCTGGGACAGTCATTACACAAAAAATGAGTTTACTCCTACCTTCAAGCTGCTATGCCCAACACAGACCTCAACAACCTTGGTTTCCCTTTAAAAAACAGCGTTTTCTTAGCAGATGAGGCTAGACGCACAAATAACTTCCGCCTGTGCTTTTCAAAATAAGAAATGAAAGTTTGCTGCAAGAATGGCTTTTGGGAAATAATATAAATATTTGTGCCTGCAGTGGCAAACACATTAGCCTATATGTCAGTTTAATTTACATGAACTGTTTCATTACGTATTTATTCCAGTGTATCTTGATATGGATATCCCTGACCCATGCTGGTCAAAGATATTCATATAACCCATGCTGGTGGCCAAGGAGCAGATTTCACCTTAATGTAGGCAAACTAGTGCACTACAGTTAATAATACTGAATTAAATGTGCCAAAGAATGGATGAGCATATTCAAACAATCTCTTTCATTTGGCACTGTTAATCAGCAGGACAATAATCTGATATCCAATAAGAGGATTCCGTCACAACTTCAAGCAAGGTTATGCTCAATATAAGACCTCTTTTGAGTAGAAATCTCATCTTGTTTAATCACTGCTGACTGTTGGGAAAATGTATTATGACATTTCACAGTCTTACATCTGATGCTTCTCTATAGTTTAATATACAGTAAAACATCTGATTATTTCCTACAGTGTGTGGTATTAATTCATATCTTATCCAAAGAATCCTGCGCCCCTTCCCAATTAGGAAGCAGGCTATGCTTAAAGCCTATATCCACTTTATGTATTATGCACCAGCCTTGGTGGCTCTACTGTCTTTCAGCCACTCAAGTTAGCTGTAGGAACTATGAGTTCACATCATAAAGAATATAAAAGAAGTATAGATTGTGTGTGAAGTCATGATGGTAATGTGTTGAGGTATGCCACACAGCCAACATCATGTCAGGCAGGCAGCTCAGCAGGGGATAATGGTATTTAGATGACTTGTAAGTACATGGATCCTCTCAGTCAGCAACATTAATGGGGACATGAGGCATCCTGTTTCATGCTTAGGTAAAGGGGGGTATTAGACAGCCGTAATACTGACTGGTCTGAGAACTCTGACTGCTGTGTAGTCTGGGAGCATTGACATGGGGAGCACCAGCAAGGTGGTCAACTTGTGGAACAGGAGGTTTAGTCTCTTCCCCAACTACAAAGTGATTGATGCAGACATTAATCGAAGATCTTCTGAGATTGCTTATCCACTAGCCAAGGAAGGTTGCATGAAGACATGGAACTCCATGCAGGAGCTGAGCAGGGACATGTATGACATTTTCACAGAGTACGAGGATGAAGATGATGACAATTCTCCAGACAGCTTCTCCACACAGATATCACTTTCAAAGAAGGACTACATGATCAACATAAACGTTGGGGGGAAGCCCTACCAGATATCCTATAAGATGGCTGCCAAGTACCCCAAAACCAGAATAGGACGACTGGCCACCTACACTGACTACAACATGAAGTTGAATCTGTGTGATGACTACATTGTGACCAACAATGAGTACTTCTTTGACAGGGACCCAGATGTCTTCCACAGCATCTTCAACTTCTACAGGACTGGTGTGCTGTGGGTCAAAGACGAGCTGTGTCCTCGCAACTTCCTAGAGGAGATCAACTACTGGGGCGTGAGGATCAAGAACACCCACCGCTGCTGCCGCATCTCATTTGAGGAAAGGCAGGACGAGCTGAATGAGCAGCTGAAGATCCAGAGGGAGCTGGAAGCAGAAGTAGAGATCGAGGATAATGAGGAGCTCTTTCATGACATGTTTATGGGCCAGAGGCGCAGAGTTATCTGGAACCTGATGGAGAAGCCGTTTTCATCTATCCAAGCCAAGCTGATGGCTGTGGCTTCTAGCCTATTTGTCCTGATCTCCTTGGTGGCCATGACTCTTAATACAGTGGAGGAGATGCAATACAGAACTCCCACAGGTCAGCTCAGTGGTAAGACATACTGGGAATATGTGGAGTCCATATGCATCGCTTTCTTCCGCGCTTCAGTCTGGCATCCACCCCTGGCCGCAGTGCCTTCAGCAGCAGTGTGCTCACCACCGTGGACCTGATTGCCATCTTGCCTCAGTATCTGCAGGCCATCCTTGAGCTCTTTGACACTGAGGAGAACTACATAAAGCATGAGGTCGACATACAGGCAGTGAGGCAGGTGGGAAAGCTGGGGCAAGTGTTGAGGATCATGAGACTGATGCGAATCTTTCGTATCTTGAAGTTGGCGCGACACTCCACAGGTCTGCGGGCTTTCGGCTTCACTCTGCGTCAGTGCTACCAACAAGTGGGCTGCCTCTTCCTCTTCATCACCATGGGCATCTTCAGCTTCTCCGCCATGGTTTACACTGTGGAGCATGATATGCCGCACACAAACTTCACCAGCATTCCTCATGCCTGGTGGTGGGCAGCTGTGAGTACATCTTTCTATAATGGACTAGACCAGGAGGACAAGTCTCAACAGAAATATCAAAGAAGGAAAATACACTGCAATTTTAAAAATAACATAAAAACTATGATTAAAAAATACATGTGTTAAAATTAGAAATGTTGTATAGAACACTCAAGCAAGAAACAAACAGTAAGTAATCTACAGTATTTGTGTAAGGAAAATAAAGTGGCCTGCCTGTGAATTACTTTAATACTGGCACAGCCCCTGACTGGTTTGTTAACTGTGTAATGTTATTAGATAATACTCTACCTGGCTTGGGAAACACAATGAGGTCAGCTTTTCTGTGGGATATATCCCCTTGTGATTTAGTATTCACAACATGTGAGGTCATTGATAAGATTGAAACTACAGACTGTAGTTTTGCAGAGTGGGATAACCTGGTTAATGTTTTTAAATTAAGTTCTTTATTTGAGTTACACTATTTACACAAACCTTTGATTCACGTTTCTCCCTGTTGCCTCCATTAAACTCATTATCCCTCTTTGACTGAGTTGAACCATCTTACTTTTAATCGAGGGAAGGAAGCAGTCATCCTTGTAATCATACAGTAGCAATGGTTACAGTA
>NW_018127892.1:2832772-2854611 GCF_001952655.1 Monopterus albus | reverse complement strand
AGAAGAATTGTGGGCCATCCTTGGGTCACTGCAGCACCCACTCCTGGGTCAGTTTAGCTGCACTCTGTTAGCAAGAACCCTCATAAGAGTATGAATAGATGCTAACAAACCTTTTTAGGCAGGTGGTCATGGAAACTGACGGAACCTGTCTGCTGGTTTAATTTGCATTGACTGCTCTCCTCATTCCCCTGCAGGTCAGCATATCCACGGTGGGCTATGGAGACGTCTACCCAGAGACTGTACTGGGACGTGTCTTCGCTTTCATCTGCATCGCTTTTGGGATCATCCTCAATGGCTTGCCCATATCCATCCTCTTCAACAAGTTCTCAGATTATTACTCTAAGCTCAAGTCCAATCAGTACACAGCCTCATCGAAGAAACAAGGGAAGGTGAGATTTGCCAAGAGGACAGTGAAAAAGTTCAAACACTGCTTTGGAAACCACCATTGTCACACAGACTGATTTCATTTGTGCTTTTATATAAAGAAATAATTAGTTTGACTGTAAAATTGTGCAAAAATCTTTGTGATGGGAATAAATACATGCAACGGGGACAAATATTGAGGGTTAACGCAACAGCAGGCTGTGCTTTATTTGGCAGTGTTTGCAGTTGGGAAGCCAACGAGGGATCCCACAGGTACATGGCTATCTCTAAGTCAGTTGGTGGTGAAAAGGACCACAGTTCAGAGGAGCAGGCTGAAATGCCATATTAAAGAGCAATACTAAAAACAATACTACTGTATGATCTCTTAAATATTTACTTTTGTTTATAGAAAATGTTATTTTTGTTACAAAATATTCAGAATCATAAAGAATCACCCCAAATATACAGTATGTGTCATCTTCACTGAAATATAAAACATTAAAGAAATATCCACAAGAATTATTGCCTCTGGCTGGCTGAGGCACAGCACATGAATGAAAAGCGTTTTATTATCACCATCGTAGCTCTCACTGCAAGCACCTTTTTGTTACTCTAAAACATAACTCTGTAACCAGCTGATTTTGGAAGACGTGTTTTCTAGGGACAGCTTAACCAGGACTCGGCATAAATCTGAGCAACAAATTAATGCTAATTGCAGCTGTAATGTTATGAATCAGTGTGCTCACACGAGATTTCTGCAGGTGCTTTCAAAGTATACCAAACCTGCACACACTGGTGCTGCCTTTCATATGTTTGCAGTGTTCAGTAGGTTTGCCTACAAAGTATGCTGTATGACTGACTTGCAGTGCATGCAAGTATCACCATCATCATGCAGTCTGACACTATGTTTTAATAAATACTGTACTGCACATGAAACTATTTTCTGTATTGACTAAATACTGAATCCTCATGAGAATGGTCAGGCACAGGGATGTTCATCTGCATTCATCTCTACTGACCTCTTTCGGATGACCTATCCTATTGACAAAAGCCCTTTTCATGATGTCTAATATGGGGCTCCAGCTTTCATTCACTGATGACTGCTAGAATACAGAAAAAACAGTATATTATATTAACAATACTAATGCTAACTACTAATAAATACTACTAATACTAACTACAATAACAATATACTATTGAGACATTCATTTATATTTATATTATTTATATCCAGAATAATAATGTCAAATGACCACCAAGTGGTAAATGCATAACTGATGATATAAACAAAAAACATAGCCGCTAAAAAAATAAAATAAACAACAGCCCTCTCACACTCCCCCCCTCACACACACACAGGCATATTATATTTTAGCAGCATTGAGTGTGGTAACTGCTGTTGGGTAAAAACTATTCTTGAATCTATTGGTCCTTGATTTGATTACTCTGAACCGTCTACCTGATGGCAGCAGTTCAAAGAGTGAACCTCCAGGGTGTGAAGTGTCCTTAATGATGTTCTGTGTTTTTTGAGGCAGCAGGAACTTTACAGTTCTTCCAGAGTGAGGAGAGGGCAGCCGACTATCTCCTTGGCCGTATTAATGACCTTCTAGAGCTTTTTCATCTGAGCCACTGTGCAGCTGCTGTACTATACACATATGCAGTATGAAAGGATGCTCTGAATGGAGCACTGATAGAAGGACACCAGCAGTCTCTGGGAGATGTTGTTCTTCCTGAGCACCCGTAGGAAGTACAGTCTCTGCTGGGCCTTTTTAAACAGTTCAGAGATATTCAAACCCCAGGTCAGATCCTCCTTGATACGGACTCTCAGTAAGTGGAAGGCTGGCACCCTCTCCACACGGTCCCCGCTGATATACAGTGGCAAGATGTTGGTTTTCTTGTTGAATATATTGTTAATAAAATGCAGCGAGCAATTAGAATGACACTTAAATGGGGACTTAGATTTTCAGTGGATAAAAAGAAGACAGTCTATTTTATGTGGAGGACAACTAATTGGAATTTAAAACTCAGGTTATATGGTCAGGAATTAAAGCGAGTGGATTATTTTAAGTATTTGGGTTTGTGGTTTGTTAAAGGTTGACATGGGCACTGCATACAGAGAAGGCAATAGATAAATGCAAAAAGGTGTTGAATGTTGTGAGATGTCTGAGGGGGGTTGAATAGGGAGCTAGTAGATCAGCAATTACGACAATATACACAGATCAGTGATTGATTATGATAGTAAGGCATATGGGTCTGCAGCACAGACAGTTCTAAAGAAATTAGATATAATTCAAAATCAAGGTCTCAGGTTATGTTGTGGAGCAATTATTTCTACGCCAGTAGCTATAACTGAGGTGGAAAGGGGGGAAATGTCATTGGAGCTTAGAAGATTGCAGTTGGCATTAATGTACTGGGCCACTTTGAAAGGTCATAGTGTGGGTCTCCCCAGGCAAATGGTGTTGAAAACATTTCAGGAACAAGAGAAAAGGCAGATAAGGATGGGTGACAGAGAAGATAGCTAATGACATGAGACTAAGTGATGTAAATGTTCGTCCCAGTGTAGTGTATCCAGCAGTTCCTGGATTGAGGATGTTTTAGTAGATTTGGAATTACTTCGGAAAATAAAAGGTGAAATAGTACATAGGAGTATGGTAGAGATCTTGATTATATACAAATATATACAGATGCATCCAGATTATTGGATTCAAAAGTTGGAGTGGCCTGTGTGATTCCTGAATTAAAAGTGAATATAGCTAAAAGATTGAGTGATAATTTAAGTGTTCATATGGGAGAGTTATTAGCTATATGGTTGGCTTTAATATGGATGGAAAAATATAGACCGGTGGGTACAGCAGTACTGATAGGCTCAGATTCCCGCTGAACTTTGATTAGCTTAAGGAATTTTCACTCAGAAACCAGACAAGATATAGTATTTAATAGAGTTTTATTAACTAACAATCTTCAAAAATCAGGAATCAAAGTTAAGTTTCTGTGGATATCTTCACACATAGGGGTAGGGGGCAATAAGCAACCTGATGTCAATGCTAAAGAAGCTTCAGGCAGTGCTAATATCTGTTTGGAGATCAAGTATAGTATGGCAGAATTGAAAAGTATAATTAAGTGTAAAATGTTACAGAAGTGGCAGCTTTTAAGAAATAATGAAAGAGCTGGTCATCAGTTATATGGCATTCAGAAGAAAGTGGGTAGGAGTAGGAATACTAGCAGGTCAAATTGAAAGGAAAATATAATTTCAAGGGTGAGATCTGGACGTACAAGACTGATTAGTACATTAGTTTAAATGAATAAACATAATACTGGAAGATGTGATTATCGTGATATGTCTGAAACAACAGACCATGTATTCAAGGAATGCCCAAGATGTCAACAAGAGAGACAAAGGTTAATAATACAGCTTGAAGAAAATAAAGTATGGTTTGACATAAAGGATATTTTGCTAAGGAAATCAGGAAAATAGTGTTTTCGGAGTATTTTTCCTTCCTATTCAGAAGGTGGCGGTAATGCATCTAACGTTGCTTGCCAATTGCTGGAATTAGAAAGAAGAAGAAGAAACGTCTCTTCCTCTGTCTTCTGTGGTGATAAAGTGACCTCTGTTGCTAGCTGTTAGCCTCCTCTACAACGATGGTTCCTCCGGTTGCAGTGTCGCCTTTGATTAAGGTTTGTATTGCCGGTTATATTGTGAAAAGAGGTTGTTTGTGTTTTACTGTAAAGTGGTCTTTGCAGTCGTATGACATTTTGCCAGCTACCCACTAGCTGTGAAGCATGCTAACAAACAGCTTTTTGTTTTTGGCGACGTTACTAAAGCTTGGAGTGAAACCAAGACCTAGTGAGTAGATGCGACTGTGCTCACGTTACATTTTGTCTTATTATTGCACCAGTCTAACGTGTTGGATGCTATAAATGTAGCGTGCACTGACCGAGCGTCACCCTGATGTTGCTAATAGACGATAACTAAGCTGTCTCCACTGAACCGACAGTGGCGCTAACTGGTTATAAAAAGAAGGTCTTTGGAAGTAATGGACAATCGAGGATAAGAGAGAATTCAAGATAATACATTATGAATAATACCGCATCCCCTTTGTTTTGGTTTAAAGTTGGTTACTTATGGTTTGACAAACCAGCTGTAACGTATGTTGCCCTCTGCTGTTTGTTTCGGTCGAGAATAAATGCAGCGTGCACTGACCGAGCGTCACCCTGATGTTGCTAATAGACGATAACTAAGCTGTCTCCACTGAACCGACAGTGGCGCTAACTCAAAAGACCTCAAAAGATTCCTGCAGCACTATATAGACTTCAGTGGGTGTCACGGCATTATCAGTCTAGATCTAGGTACTTGATGGAAGTGAGCTTGCTGCTGTAGTCCTTTGTTTACGTAGAATTTACGAATACTGAGTGAATGGCAAAACATCAAGAGTTTAACTGAAAGCTCTGTTACCATTTAATTGTACTTGTAGATATTCTGGACCTGTTCTGAATAGGCTAGTTTGAAATGTTATGATTGTGACTGATGTGTTTAACTTTTTCCATGACAGACAGCCAGGTATTCAGCTTTGATTGCTGGAGTCATCTATGGCAAAAGGCGATATGGTAAGTCATTCTGAATAGTCATCACGCAGTGTCCTTTGTACCAGATGATGACTAGAGACCCTAATACTTCAGAATACACTTTACGTTGAGTTTTCCTTTCATTTTTTGCCTGTCTGTATGTAGACACACAAACCATGTTTGGTAAAGATCAGTAAGAAAGCTGATAAACACTGTAGAGATTGTCATTGGGAAATCCAATGCAGGCTGTTAATGATGAGTGCAAATTCCTTTTCCCCACTTAATCAGTATTGTATTTTTTTTTTTACTAAACCTCTTGATTTGCTCAGACTACCTGAAGCCAATAGCAGCTGAGGAGAGGAGGATTGAGGAAGAGGAGAAAAAGATCCGTGAGGAGCAGGAGCGCATTGCCAAGCAACTAGCAGAAGGTAGCATCATCAGGCTCATTCATGTCCAGTACTCACCTTTCAGTTGGCACATGCGTAATCTGCATGCTAATCGATTCATGCACAATAATACACATTTACTGTTGCATCACTCTTTGAAGTGCACAAAGTTTTGCCCTTTCTCTTTTCAATGTGACTCATGCTTGAAGTGTAAAATCTCCCATTTTCTAATCTCAGATATTTAACTTTGTCCTTACAGCAAGTGAAGACACCATTCTGAAGTGAAGCTGATGTGCTGTGTGAAGATCCTGACGTCCAAACTCCAAACCTCTCCCTCCGTTTTCTGGAGCAACAATGGCAATGTTTGATCACAGCCAATCTAACAGTCCCATGTTCTGGATGTGTTCACTGTTGTGTTGAATGTTGCCAGATCCAATGATTTAAAGTTAATTACGTGATATGAAAAAAAGCATTGTAATACTGCAAATACAGCTGTACCAATATATTAAGTTCATGTTTGTAATGAAGCAGTCATAAATACAGAAGTACACAACCTCTGTAGTTTTTGTTTACCAGCATATGGTATTTGACTATGATCGGTTTGTTACAGCACAGATTAGACCGATCTAATATCACAGCAGCTTCTTGTTTCATAATTAAAAATGTTATTCACATTAGTCATCATATAAAATGCGAGGTTTTCATTTGTCCCACATTTTATCCTCGGATGATTCTACATTGCTTCCTACTTGCAAACACCTTTGTAGATCTCATTAGAATGAATACAGATCTAATTTATTGTATTGACTTATTTACAAGCAGGTACATAGGTGTCATAAAACAAATCTCTCCAAGACTTCAAATAGTATTTTATCAATATTTTTATGGAAAAGGCACTGAAGGAGTTTGGTGACTTTGTATACAGGTCAGTGTTTAACTTCTCCCTGCTGAGTTACTCATGTTGAAATTGTACATATGATGATGATGGAAAAACACTAGATGCAGCCATAATACACCTGCCATGTGATCATTTTGTTGGCTTGAGCCTGGACGTGTGTTCACGTTATTACTAGAACAACAGTGCCAGGGCTGACTGAAAGTACAGCTGGACTTGCCGACATGCCATTTGTCTAGACTTACTGTAGCTTTCACTACTGTAGTTAGGAAACATTCTCTTCTCAAGACTGGTGAGGGGAACTTAAATGTGTGTGGTGAATGGGATTTTTTTTTTAAATTGGGCGCACCACAACGGGTTTTTAAAGTAAAAATTGCACTGCTCAACAGTTACTAATTGCACCAATTGGTTGAGTAAGGAAATGAAAATTAACAAATGAAAAATTCTTTTTAACAGCTTCAAGAGGGAGACTTGGGCTTCAAGCAGGTTGGGTGAGGTACAGTTTTGCGTTTCGTGTGCTTCTTATATTTTTGGACCTGTGGGAGACCTCCCAGCATGGAATTTATCCCACACCTGCAAAGCATTAAAGTCACAAATGTGATAGTTTCATACGTAGATGTGATTGTTGTCAGAGCTCTACTGTGTGGGTTCTTGGGAGGCCAAGCCTGGCAGAGACAGACAACCCAGATGACTAAACTCTGGGGCGCTCACTTTGGGTGTATTTATCTTATTTTCTGTGATGAGAATGACAGCAGCTATGACTAAAAACTGGGTTGTCGAGTCTACAGGTTGACACCATGTTGAATTATTATTCCAGTCATGGCTGTCGCCTGTGCAGAGGCATAAAAACATAAACAAAACAGGTGACTAGTAACAAAGCATCAGATATTTCATAAGTATTTTTTGTGTGGAAAGTCTTTATTCATAAAAATTGTCACTGAAATAAATGTGTAGTAAAAACTACACACGTGACGCTGAAGCATGTTTCTGGTTAAACAGCTGTTATTGGTGGAAGATGGGACAGGGTTAGACGCTGAGGTCAGTGTTTCAGGTTCCTGAGTCAAAAGTTGAGTTCAGGATTCTTCTCTTCAGCACCAAGGACAGATCACGTTGTTTCACTTAAGCTCCTTGTTTCTTTTACTGATAGAAAGTGACCAAACTCCCTTCAGAAGTCCAGCAAGTTAATTTTGCTTTTATGAGAACAAACATAACATTCAATATATAACTCAAGCTGTGCCAGCTTCTTAAATGTAACATAGTAGTGATCCATGAAGTTGGACTTACTGCAATAAACCATATTTACAATGAGGCTGCTGCTGCTGCTGGCTGTCATTCAGCTTTTTCTTTGGCCATGGTGCTTTTATACCTGTATACAAAGTCACCAAACTCCTTCAAAAATCTGGTAGTGTTTGTTTAAAAACAAGCATGCACCATGAAACTAATCATTTCTTGAATGTGAACAACAGGTAAATTTGCCTTAAGACATAACGTTATTAAATATATTTAACATTAGTTTGCTGCTGTTCTGTCATCTGTTAGTGATGTTTTACAGTCACAATATAACCTTGTTTTTCCATATAGCCATCATAGATTGAGATACCTTAATCTTAACTTATAAAATCTTTTCAGTCTCCAGGTATTACAGCTTATATCATCACAAGATGCAATTATTAAACCAAAAACAATGCAGGAATCTAAAGGCAACAATTAAAAACAGCACTGTGACAGTTTTACTGACCACACATTAAATACAAAAGAACAGCAAAACAGCATCAACTGATAAACTGAATTAATAAATTATAATATCTGGTTGTTGTCCTTGTCTCTGTAAAAAATGAGCCAAACTTTACTTATCTAGCGAGTAAACACAAAACAATCAAAAGACATTTTTCAAATGTGAAAAATAGAACATAAGTTTAGAGATGACAAAGTAATATGAATTATCATCATAATATTATTTAAATTTTATTAATCAGACCAAAACATTAGATGGATGACTCTGATGGTCTGATTGCAACAGTTTGTTAAGAAAGTTTCTGTTTTTGTTGATTACAAATCTGAGTATCGACACATTTTGTGCACAGCAAACATGATCAGCAAAGCCTCATTCCAACACTGCATTTAACAAATTGTCCTTAGGGATGTATGACACAGGTGGCCTGTTCATTTCTACATGAAAGAATAAAGCTTGTGCTATTTTCTGTATTTCCTTACTGTTAACAAATCCACAGAAGAGACAAAAATCAATTAATCTGACTGTGTATGAATCCAATTCTGCTATTTACTTCTTTTTGAGTAACATCTATGAAAACGTGTCCAGTTGTTTGAGTAAATAATAAAATGAAGCTACATCTTTATCATCCCATGCTGTTTAACATATAGAATCAGAAGGCTGCGGTCTCTAAAAGGTTTTTTCAAAGGTAATATCCATGTGAGCAGACCTGACCCTGGTCTAGTGCTCCTCTGAATACCTCTCAGGCAGCGAGTATGGCCCAGGCCTTCCCCAGTGGTCCATAGCTCGAACTCTGTACAGACCATCAACTTCCTGGTCCGCTGCAGAACACAATGAGGTAAATGGTATTCTTTATAAGGCTGGATGTCACAATGCCAAGGTATGTTTTAAAAGGTGAAGGCAATACTGTTTTGCGCTTTGCTGCTCATTTATGCCTTTAAGGGGCTGACAGAGAATTCTTACCAGGCGCAAAAACATATGAAGTAAAAATAGTGTCCTGTGTGTTAATCCTGCTGATTTTTTTTGAGAATTCAACTTCAAATGTTTTGATACATCTGCAAATGCAAAGAAAACTAAATGAATGAATGCTTACTGTCATGTATATTACATATCAACATCTCAAACTGGTCTACTGTACTGCTACACTTGGTATGAGAGTTCTGGATAACAAGCTGTTTAAATTAATAAGTTGGTACCTGCTGTCATGACTTCACAGTTTCTTGCAGTGACATATGCAAAAACAAATAATCAGTGATGTGCACTTACTTGGAATCAATACAGTGATCAGACCAGACAATCAGGACTTGGCCTTTGGTGATCCTGATGAAGCGCAATCCATTAACCTAATCAAGAGCCAAATATAGTTGTAAAATATCTCTTAGAGAGAACGGCTGGGATTTCAAGACAGTAATAATTGATCCTCTCTACCTCACCTATTCTACTCTATAATCTTAAAACTTTACTCCCCTCCACTTTCCATGCACCCGTCACTACCTGTGTGTCTCTTCTCTCCCGTAGTGTGTCCTCTCTCTCTCCCTGTACCTTTCTGCAGGTTGCCCTGGAGCTCTACGTCTCTGACGAGCAGTCACCAGCCACATCGACCTGATCAGTGTTTGATTGTTGTGTCTTGTTGCTTTTCTTCTTTTGTCTCTCCTCTATCCACTCACCCCAACCGGTCGAGGCAGAAGGCCGCCCACCAAGAGCCGGGGTCTGTCGGAGGTTTCTTCTGTTAAAGGGAGTTTTTCCTCCCCACTGACGCCAAGTGCTTGTTCAAGGGGGATTTGTTGGGTTGCTCTCTATAATACTGTAAAGTCTACCCTTATTATGTAAAGTGCCTTCAGATGAGTTTTTGTTGTGATATGGAGCTATGCAAATAAAACTGAACTGAATTAAACAACAGTGGAAGAGTTTAACAGGCTCCATAGACTGTTAATCACAGCAGACTCTGAGTTACATTCCTGGCAAAGTGACTTCTAAAATTAAATAGAAAACCACTTTGTCACTTGGTTTGGTGGCTGTTTAAAAAGCCATCTTGCTTACACTGACACAGCAGGAGAGTCGTTTAAACCCCGCACTGACCTGGTCCGGCACGGCTTTGGGTTGTGCACAAACATGGATGAGGAGCACAGAGGGGACAGACAGTTTGACTTTCAGAGTCAGAGTGTCCCCAGCAGGAACTTCCCAGGGTCCATCAACACGAGGATCCTGACACAATGACACGTCATCAGTTGGTCAAAATACAGACAGGCGACAAATTAAAGGAAAAAAGCTGAAGAAGTGAGTGATCTCTTCCAGGACGACAGTGGCCCCATCCACAGGACATGAGGGGTCACTAAAGTGAGGAGTATGAAAATGATGCGAGTCCGTTGATGGTGTTCTGGATTATACTGATTTCTGCTGTCAAACACTCAAACTGCATGGCAGATGACAACCTAGCAATCATTTCATGTAGATTTTATTAAAACATACATTTAGGATGAAATAAAAATAATTGCTATTTGGAGGAATGTCTGTGTTTTCAACTCAATGTATGTTGTTAAACCCCCCCCCCATCATGTCATGTACATTTTTATATATTATTGCTGTTTACCTGCGCACTCCTGAGGCTCCTGAACTGTTCTGCTGTGGGGTAGTCGGGGCTGCCCATGTTCCGCCACAGCTGGTATGGGTTGGTTACGTTGTTGTCCATGTAGTATGTGACATACACCAGACCTGATCCAGATGACAGGACTCAAATGAACCACTCACTTGTAGAAATACAGGCCTGTAGGATTTCTGATATTAGCCAATGTTTTGAGCTAAAACAACATTAAACTGTGCAGTATATTCAGTCCTACCCTTTTGAGCAGCCAGTCCTTTCAATGACACTGTGATGTCATCAGTTTTTGTGGAGGTGCTGTTGTCATCACTGTTGTAGACCAGCACTGCTGCCTGCCAGCTGTCTGAGCCGCCGGGTATTACAGGCTTGTGGCTGCTGGCCAGAACTCCCACTGTGCTGCTGCTTGTTCCTGCCGAGTTCAAAATCTGATGCAGGACCTGGGTCTCTCCTTAGAGTGAAATCACATACAGGAAAGGCAGCAGGACCACTGAGACAGAATCTGGGCAGATCAAACAGCAACACCTGGAAATCTGAGCTTTGCTTGTACAAGGGCTACTTTAGATAATGCACCCATTTGAATTATATCAACTCAATCACACGTTTCCACCAGGGCTCAGTAAACCCCTGAAGGATCACCCGTTCTAGAGTAAAGAGCCTGTCACCTAGCAATGCCAGCAGGCCCATGACGGTGAGGACAGGCTTCCTGATCAGCTGCACGTGAGGTGGCTGTGTGTTGTTGACCTGAAAACGGGCGGTCAGCGTGCGCTGGGTGAAGGGGTGTGGGTGGTAGCTGAGGAAGGCATTGTCATTGCTCAGCAGGGTATAGTTGATGGTGCTATTTGGTTCTACCAGCAACAGATCCTGGTGCTGGTTTATTATCTGTTGGAGGGAGAAGAGCAGCAGATTGGTTGAGGGTAATTTAGTATTTCAATCTGATAACAGTCTAAGGCAATCAAAGTGCTTAACACAGTGCACGCAATGTACACAGATAAAGCATTAAAGTACATATATAAAACATTAAATTGAATATTAAATTAAATCATTAAATGCATAGTAAAAGAAAAAATGGTTGCGTTAAGGGAAGAAAAATCAAAGCAGAAACACGTGTAGAATTAAGATACTATAGTTAAAGGCCGTAGAAAAAAGAACTGTCTTTGGCTTAGTTTGAAAAGTGGCACTGAAACAGCTCAATCATTTCACTTAATAGCCTACGTGGAACAAAGACTAGCTGTATATACTGAATATAGCCTCAGGGTTAATGTGTTAAAAGATGAATGCCTGCTGCTGCTGATACTGGCCTTTTACAAAACTGGAAATTCCTGTTGTGTAGCAGACACTGAGTGATAAAAACCATTTATAGCCTCATTTGTGTTTTCAGCGATATAAAGAACAAAAGTCAGGCTGAAACACTGAGGGCCTATGCTATTCTTGGCTCATTAAAGCTGAAATACTTAATAGCAGCCATTATTAATACATTTAGCTCTAAAGTTAAATGTTAGCTTCAGCCAACACAAAAGCTCAGTCACTCATTCCTAGGAACATAATCTATGGGCACTCTCTAAGAGACATAACCCTCCCATAAAAAAGCATTATGTGCTCAAATGTGATTTTTACTCTGGGTGTTTTTCCTCTCACCTTAACCACCATGGCAGCGTAGGTCACATCAGCCCTCCACTCCTGCGGCCTGGACCAGCCCACCAGAGGGTCAGCCTCATCGTTGTACACAGGGAGGCTGCGGAACTGCGGGAAACGCCCCTGGATCTCCTCCACTGTCTGGACTTCCTGCTGTAGAATGGGCAACGAGTAGCCTCCTCCCTAAAGGAGCAGTGATTCTAATTACCCCAGTTTTGTAATCAATTACCTAATGAATGCATTACTAGATATAGTTTTACATACCTCAGGTGATTACAGAAACAGAATTTAGTGTTTAGAGTCATTCTTTAAGGTGCAAGCATTTCATTTGTCAGCCACAAATCTAAAACACTTGCAAGTGAATGCATTCATGTTCTGTTTGCTCTAGATATGCTTTCAATCCAGTGAAACGCACCTTCTTGTGCAGGGCGATGAAGTCGATCCTGACTCCATTCTCTCCAGTGAAGTAGTTGGTGCCATTGTAACAGTGCTGCAGCATGGCCCAGCAATACGGCGAGTGCGGGGGAGAATGGCAGGAGTCTCCTGGACCCCCAAACTTGAGGAGACTACTGGCAGCATGCAAACCCTCTGAACAGGCATCATAATAGTTCAGAAACCCTAAAAAAGAAAGAAACAAAGAAATAAAAGACAGAACTGCTCATGGACACAGTATTCCAGTGTCTGGTCTTTCACATTCAAAATCAGTAATGGCACTACTCAACCTGTGAAATGTGAACATTTTCATAAAAATCACTACTCCATGTTACAACTTTCACCCTTCCTATACAGGAGCAAGGCCTCCAGACTGGAAGAGACACAAAAAAAGGACTACAAACAATGTGGCTGAATCTTTATGGTCATTTTTGCATCTGTTGGTGATCATGTGCATCTTGTTTTGGTCATTTGGAGTCACTCAGCTCTGACATTCAAACAAAAAACATCAAGTCACTCCACACAGACGCTCTGGCCCAGGGGCCCCCTTACCTCTCAGGGACCCAGGCTATTGCTAATGTAATGTGTTCACGACAATCTGCCTAATCCACTATTGATCATATGGCAGGCAGACAGCGGTGATTAGCTGAGGTCTCATTTTGTCAGTGTAATCACTGATGTACCATACCAACTTTATTTATAAAGCACTAAAAACAACCAAAGTGGACCAAAGTGCTGTACATTGCAATAAAACAATATAAATTATGGAACGATCACTGATGTACAAAGTTTTAAATATGCATTCATCGAATGACACATTTTTATAATAAGAAACAACAATATATGTGCACAAGTAATTATAATATATAAGAAAAGAATGAAAACAAAATTCAGGGGAGAAAATCTGTGCTTCGTAGTACGATGGCTACATCTGACAACTTTTTCCACTTAAAAAAAACCCTGATATAACATAAAAATGTCATGTAGGATTCACTATGGGTTTACCTTGAATCGTCATAGTGACGTTATCAAAGTCATGGTTGTTGGGCTCGTTCCATGTTTCAAAGTTCCACTGAGAAACACTTCCCAGGCCATACCTGTCTGTAAGCAAATGAACATTTGGACATGTCAGAAGTTACACTGTGTAAAAGCAGATTACGTTTTACTTAGTCTTAGTCTACAAAATAGCAAATTCAGGTTAAATTACACAAGTTTAAAGAATAATGTTGATGTGAGGACGTTATCCAAAAAAATAAAATGCAGCAATTTCAATTTGTACTGACCGTGATTATATAGTATGAAGTGCAAACCTACTGTATACAATAATGACAAAACAACGACACTGCAGTTACTCACCGATGTACCTCTTGGCTATGAGATAAACCAGATTTCTCCACTCCACCACTTGGGATTTGTTCTCAAAATCAGTGAAATAGTTGGAAACAGAGCCCATCAGTTCAAACCCTGGAAACCAGAAGTAAAGGAAATAACTACAGTTCAGATACTTACAGCCGCATCTCGCCAGCTCAACAACACAAATCAGAAAAATCACATTTGAACTGAAGATTTCTTTTAACTTTATATTTCACACATGTGGTTTAAGTTTAGTTTGGAACAGGCAACTGAAAGAACTCTGCTTTGGATTCCTAATGAAAACATTCAGGAAAATTTCCTTCAGGAAACACCAACCTGGAACCAGATGACAACATGAAGAGCAGTGTGTGATTTAACTGGGAAGAAGATTACTTAATACATGCAGCACAGTCATGATGTGATGGTTTCCAGCTTGGGTTGATGATACAATACCTGGTTGGAGTCCATTAATCCACAAAAGGTCTATCAGCTGGTCCAGTTTAGTGAAGTTGTACTGGGATTGTCCTCCAACATCTCTACAACAAAATCAGGCAGCTGTAATTTTATCATAAGAAATACTCAAAACAAACAAATGGAAATCAAACTAAACACATTTTAAATTATACTAAATGTCAGGCTTTCTTTCACTGGAACCACAGTTCATGCCCCTGATATCTTAAGAGCTCTCCAGCAGCTAGATCACTTACTGTGCGCTGATTAGCTCCAACATCCAGTGTATCCTGACCTGCTGGATCCCTCCGTGGGGAACTGAGCCCACGTAGGCCATGTTCAGCTGCTGGTCAATGCTCAGGTCAAACTGGTGAGCCTGGGTGTGAGGGAGAGGGGGGCTGGACATGAGGAAGAGCCTCCTGTTACCTCTGTGATCCACTAGCGACACAAAATGCATTTATAGTATGTCAGATATATGAGCTTGTTTATCGGCCTGTTCGGCTTATCAGCCTGAGTCACGTGATTTCACTTTTAGCCTAGATTTACTGCTTGAGAAAAAGTATGCCAAGATCCACTCCTGTATATTTTGCTGGAAAAACTGTGAATATTTTACCTACCAGAAGCCGGTACTTCTCCAGAAGTGTTTGAGCTCCCCTATTTTTCTCCCTACATCAACTGTGATAATATACGTGCCTGAAGTTTCGCAAATGTTAATAAGAAACACGAAGATAAAATAAAATTCCACCGCATCTCTGCGACTGACCATGACCACTTTAAGTCACGTTAACTTAAATGGCTTAAAAATGATGTGACGTCAGTAGCGAGGTCAGTTTAATCCAAATATGACTTAAACACGGTATATACAAAAGGATCTAACAAAACCCATTCTAACAAGACTAAAAGACATCAAAACACACATTTTCAATCCGGTAGCAAGCTGCGTTCGCAGGCAGCTGAGTATGGTGACGTGTATTACATGCGACACTGTTGTAGTCTTTTATGGAAGCTTCACACTAACCGTATGCATAAACACTGTAAATTGCACTGTATATGATGAATTTGGTGGGTAGAAATTAGAGATTGGTGCACATACTAAGTTTGGGTGCACTTTTGTGAATTTTTGAAACAGTATTAACTTGTGGAAATGTGGTAGGACTACTTGGTAACGTGTGAGGACCACTGACTGTATAAACTGGTTAGGATGAAGACCAGGGGCATTGCTAGACATGAAGCTCTACTGGGGGCACAAGACCTTTATAACTCAAATTACACTATTTTTTTCTTGAATGTTTATTGCTTAGCCCCCTGTTCCACTGCCTGCTGCTACTATAACATCTACTGGTAAAAAGTTAAAAATGTAGATATTTTCATTATGAAAAGATTTATTTCAACATGCATTAAGAACATTATCAACATGTTTTTTTGGTGTAAAGGTCTGGCTCTGTATTGCACATTTTTTGCATTCTTATGCATTTCACAATAACTAATTTGTCTGTCAAGCAGCCCATGTGTCTTACTAAAAAATCATGAATTAAAAAAACAATCTAATCATATTTTGTAACTCAAAGTTCTCCAGTTACTTTGAAATTGTATCGTGCAATGGATAGCTGCTGGTGACACACCTGTCTCCATAGAGGTCCCTGCACAGACATCTTTCTCCACACTTTCTCTTCCTGCCTCAGGTTCACTTGTTTGCCTAATGTCTATAAAACAAACATTTTTTTTGGACTATGTGAGAAGATAGAATATTCATTAAATGCAGAATGAATAATCCAACATCAATCTTTACATAGACCACTATGTGTGATGTACACTTACTGGCCACTTGTACACCTGTACAACTGTATTCATTTCAATGCTGTCAACATCGTTGTCTATGCACCAGCACGCCTCCATCAGTAGCTGCTGCTCCTCTTCCAGATGGTTTACAGCTAACATCTAGCCATTGGTTGTGGTCTGAAAGACCCGAAAACATCTCTTATAAACGAATGTGTGTCAGTGGTTTAAGCCTGCTGATATTCTCTTCACTGTCTGAGTAATTAGTTTATTTCCATCATGTCATGTTACATCAACAAATCTTATGCACAGTGAAGACAGAAATGATACATTTCTACAGAAAAGGTCTCGTTTCAGAATTTTGACACCATTTTTAAATAAACACTAAATGGGAAACTGTTAAAAGCTGTTAATGGGACATTTATTAAAAAAAAAAAAAAAAGACAAGAGGACGTGAAAGGAAAAGTTCTGATGTCATTTACAGTCAAAGATAGTTAGACAGCAACAGTTATACACAACCATTTACACAACCTGTACAAATATTGTCCCCCACAAATCTGCCATTTAAATTCAAAATAACTTAAATAGGTTTCTATGTAAAAGTGCAAATCCATATACGAGGGATGTCTGTGAGTAAGAGCATGGTGACAGAAAGGGTGCTTTGCTGAGTCCACTGGCCATTAGGTGTTAACTTGTAAGGCATCACAAGCACATTTCAACATGTACCTGCTGTACGGTTTGAAGCACTCGTATATAATCCATTTAATATACATACACACCTTTTGTAATTATGATGCCTTACGGTGATTACTGTGATGACAAAATAAGTCTCAGTTTTAGTGATTTAACAGAGAGCCCTTTGTCTGCCCTGGGGAAAAAAAAAAAAAAAAACCAACACTAAAAACATTTCAGTTTTGTGTGTGTGTGTAGTGTTCTTGAGATGAAAGTTCAGAAACTCGGTGTTACAGCATAGCATCAATGCACTGTTAACCTGTTTTGCAGTGTTATGGGTTGGCATTAAAATCACATTTACCAGAGGTTATTCTGACAGGGTGAACACAGATGCAGTGGGAGAGAAGTAGTCCACATCTTTGACAGTGAGAATGTGTATGGGTGGGTGCATGTGTAGAGGTGCAGGGGGCAGCAATCCTCCACAGTCACAAGGCATGAGCTGACAAAGAGTGGCGAACTGTTAATGCTGATAAAGTCTCAATGAACATCCTCCTGATTCGAGAGGAGGGGAGGGGAGAGCTAACCCACACACTCTGTTGGGTCTTACATGCTTCTGTATTAACATGCAACCAATGCAAGTAAAACGAAAAAGTGTGTCATCACCACAAGCAGGAGAGTATTATACAGCACATCTGTTCATGAAGCACTGGTCACTGTGGGTTCTACTGGACAGAAGACTGGAAATGTGTCTGGTACATAAAAGGTGTTTAGGCCTTTGCAATTCAAATGAGATAATGATGAGCAACGAGTCCTTGTATGTATGATGTAAAGTAACTACGACTTTTGTTCAGCTCCTGCAGCAGACTGGGCGGCGCTGTCCGGTTTAAGAATCTGGTAGGTGATGAGGTACTCTGGGTAGGCCTGAAGGAAACAAACAGCAACCAGTTAGCCAACATCGCACAGCAAATGTATATTTTCTTATATAATAGCCTAAACAAGATTCAGGAAAAGAAATCTTTCACACATTGGTATCTTTATGTACCTGCTCTCCTCTGTAGATGACATACTCGGCGTAGGCTAGGCCATTAACGCTGGGCCGTCCAATTACTGAATGATGTCCTGGGGGTGCGTGGGCCATCTTCATGGCACTGAACTGTAGGAAGGACTTCCCCAGGGTCACTCGGCAGAACAGCAGTTGCCTGAGAGTACAGGTGAGCAGAGCAAAGTTTTACAACCAGAGCATCTTTTAGTGCAGTTAACCTCGATAGTCCTCCTTGTGAAGTCAGAGTTACCTGTGGCACAGGTAGCAGGACCGGTCTTTGTGCGTCGGGCAGCCTGTGCCTCCACCAATGCCATAGACGTACTGATTGCTCTTTGAGGAGTTCTCTGCAAAGTAGATCCCTGCTCCAAACATTCCACCTATGTAGGCATGGCGTTCATCAAAGCCTTTGTGGATGATAGCGTTGATGAATGGGGAACCTGAAGGGAGACGAGACGATATATACAGGATCTGATTTTCAGTGCTTTACACTGAATTAGATACTGGACAAATAAAAACCTAAAGTTATTGATAGTGGTTTTAAAGAACTAAAGTCAAACAAGCCACTCTAAACGAGTCCGCTGATGCTGACACATGAACCAAACAGCTGGTGTGACTATGGGCGTGGTTACCGTGAAACAACATCCGCTCATTGTGGTGGTTGTGGTTCTCATCTGCGATCTCCTTCTGTCGGTGGGCGTAACGTTCCCTCAGCTTCTTGTTTACCACCTTCTGAATCTGTGAGGTGCAATATGACACATCATGTCAAGATGTCGGGTGTCGTGCTTTACACCAAGAACTACATGTTGACCCACATACACCAGGTCAGATCACTGAGATCAAGTTCTGTGAACACCATCTACCAATGAAATAGTCCCGATAATAGTTATTCAGTGTTCTGTAGGCAGAGAGAAGCACAGAGAGATTCCTATCACAGACCTTCATGATGTTGTATCTGCTGAACACACCACCAGCGTTGCCTCCGTCTCTGTGTTCTCTGATGGTGCTCTGCATCTGAGGGACACACAACAAAAATGTCATGATGTTTTAGCAAGACAAACTATTAGCAGCTATCAGTCAATGGTCTGCAAAAATTTTCTAATACTTTTATTGAGCAAGCACATACAGTGGGTGCATAACGGCCCTGCTTCAATCTACAGTTACTAAATATGTCTTTAAACGGGATTTGTGGTCTCAGTTCTGTAGTCCACACAATCAGAAACATGTTAAGTTCATAATGATCGGTGGTACCTGTTTAAAACAAACAACTTGAACTCATCTCACCTCCTCCTCCACAGACTGGTACTCCTTGTCATCTGGGGCGAGGTCGATCAGGATGGTGCCCTGGTTGGCACAGTGGAATGTCAGGTAGGGGTTGCCTCCTGTGTAGGAAATAAGTCAAAATGAAAAGCCCCTATGTGTAGGCTGTGAAAATATGTGACATCAGCAGTACACAAAATGGCGAGGATGCCTCCTCACCTTGCTGACCACCCAACAGCCTCTCAACACCTTTGATAAGCTTGTGTCGGTGGCCATAGGCGTTGATTCCAATCTCCTTCAGCTCCTCGTGACCCATGTCAGCTAGCACGTCCAGGGTGATCTGGAAAACGGCAATAATTTAGCAGGTTGAGAAGTTCACCTCAAACAGTGCCTCTAGTATCCACTTTAACAAATAACAGGGCTTTCCTGAATGACAGGCATCAAATACAAATGTGAAACTTATGGTTACACTTGTGAACAACACAAATGTTTCAGTTGGAGTATTGCTGAGACAGCTGACCTGCTCCCTCTCAAAGATGTCCCTCAGGTGCTCCAGGCCCAGGCTCTTCAGGAACTGACTTATGTTCATGTCCAGCACTGGCACTATAAAAAAACAGTGTTAAAGTGGAATGAAAAACAATTTACCGTTTCAAACAAGGTCGGAGCATATTTTCCTGGTCAACAGCTCACTAACTTTCCATGTCCATTTTTTTGCTGTGTTAACCTGCTTTGACCAGAATTCACCATGCTACTAACTTACTTTCCCCTTCCTTACGGTGAGCTAGCTCAGCAAGTGGCCCGGCCAGGTTGTCTATGCTGCTGGCGGCTGACAGACAGGACGGCGTGGAGGCTGGGGAGATGACTGAGGCACTGACCACTGTGGCCTGGGGCTTAAAGCAGCTGGGGAGGGCGTCTGGGGGCATGGCGTCCATCAGTAGGGCCCGGATATCATCAGCCTGCAAGAACAGCAAGGAAAACTAGTTGAAAGAAGTCTGACTTAAGTTCCAGCAGATTTGTTTATGGTACCTACCCTTTTCTTTCAGTTTGGGGCCTTCAATAAAGAAGAGTATAAAACAACGAGGACTATAACCTACTTTTAACTATTGAGTGAAAACAGACTTTTCATTTTATGAAGCGTTTCGATATACTTCACTGGCCCCACACCTATCTAGGCCTAAAAAGTCATTCCAAATCTGTTGTTGTCCATCTGCTTGACAGAAGCTGTTACCGTGGCCAGGTCCAAAGCAGTTTGGCCTTCTTGGTTCTTCATTGTGGGGTCGGCTCCATGAGCCAGCAGCAGCGCACAGAGCTGTGTCCGACCCTTCTGGGCTGCCTCATGGAGGGGTGTGAAAGCCCATTTGTCTGTTGCATTCACACATGTATTGTACTTGATCAACAGGGCTGCAATGTCCACATGCTGTGAGGAAACAGAGGGTAAGTCAGTTTCACTCTCTCAGCCACAAAAAGAGGTTCAATTTACAATAAATAAAGGAGCACAAAACCAGTTAAAAAGACCAGCAACACAATAAGCACATTTTTATTTCAAAAACAAAATGCCGAGTACCCTATGAAACCACACGGGATCTGTAAGGGTAAGTAATGTTTGTGTTTACAGTGAAGAGACTGACCCCATAAGAAGCTGCATTATGAAGAGGGATAAGGCCTCCTTTGTCCTGGGCGTTGACATCAGCCCCATGCTCCAACAGATACTCTGCCACCTCTAGGTTGTTGTAGCCAGCTAAGGAGAAGGGGCAGGAATCATAGCTCAGAGATGTACTTTTTTTTTTAAACAAACAACCTTTATTTAATCAGGTAGTCTCAACAATGTCAAAATCTCATTTGCAAGAGAGACCCGAGTATAACAAACACTGCCAGACAAGACACATACAACAAACAAAAGAACACATGTTGAAGCAGTATTGTTTACCTGCAAGGTGGAGTGGTGTGGAGTTGCGCCCCTGTGTGTCTCTGCAGTTGATATTTTCTGGGGAGCAGAGTTTCTGGACTCGGGCCAGGCAGCCCTTCTTGGCAGCGTCCAGCAGGGCAGCATCACCTCTCAGCAGGTCCTGGATGTCTGTGTCGCCATCTTTCACCATGTCCAGCGGTATGTTGCCGTCTCGGTTCTTCTTGGTTGGGTCGGCTCCATGCTGAACAAGAGGTCAAAAAGTTTAAATAGACGATTTTACATATATGGGGGTCAGATTAGGATCATAACATTTAGTAACTCTGGACACTAAGTAGTGCAAGGTAACAATAATGGACCCTCACTTTGAGCAGCAGTTTGCAGATCTCATATTTGCCTTTGGCTGCAGCCTCGTGGAGTGGGGTGAACTTCCACAGATCGGCCACGTTGACTGAAGCTCCATGTCTGACCAGCAGCTCAGCCACTTCATAGTGACCATAGGAGCATGCATTGTGAAGGGGAACCAGGCCGCTGGAGGAGGAAAAACAAAGTGAAAATCTGTACACCAGAGGGACGAGGTGTTGTGCACCTACATGTTTAATCTCCGTCTGCTGCAAAATAAACTCTTAAAACACAAAAATATGATAAAGAACGCACCCCTTGTCTTTGGCATGGACATCAGCTCCATGGTGCAACAGGTATTCGACGACAGCCACTCGGTTGTAACCAGCTGCAAAGTGAAGAGGAGTGGAGTGGCGGGCCTCCAGGGCCCGGCAGGTTACAT
>NW_018127892.1:2822157-2832757 GCF_001952655.1 Monopterus albus | reverse complement strand
TGCTGCCATAAAGAGAGACACTATGATAATTAGCAACTCCACTGAGTAGTACAATAACAGGTTCCCAAGTCGGTAAAAAATGGAGACGTCACTGTTGTTTCTAAACCATTGCTACTAGTGAGCCTGTGCAATTTTATCGCTATCAATTCTTCAAGACACAAGAACACATGCACACACAAAAAATAAGAGACATTATTTTATTAAAATAAGGCAAAAAGATAAAACTGCCCCAAAATAAAACAAACTTACTTGCACAGTGTCCAGATCCCCTGCTTTGGCTGCCTCTAGAAATCTGTAGTCCACATCAGAATTACGTGTGGGAACATTTTCTGAAAATAAATAAATAACAATTACCCTCTGAAGACACATTTATATAAAAGAAGCCTGGTATCAGATTAATTGATCTAAACAGCACTGAAACACACTCAAGACAAATGCATCCTTCAGATGAAACCTTCCTTATCTTGGGCAAGGAAATATCGTAAAGCTCGGCCACATTTTCATTCTCAACCTTCTCAACGAACAACCAGAAGACCGGTGGGGATGATTACCATTAAGAATCTGCTGTACTGCCTCATTCCCCATTTGAGCAGCAGTGAAACCCTGCAGAGACACGATGGAGGGGTCGGCCCCGTAACTCAGCAGCAGCTTGCAGGTCTGGATGTGACCGGCCAATGCAGCCCTGTGAAGAGCCGTCTGGCCCAGCGTGTCCACAGCGTTTACCTGGAGGCACAGGAGGCGGCCTTAAGTTTCAGCAACACATGCACTTCTAATACGTTATGTTTGGCAGAACAGAATGGAAATGTAAAAACTTTCTAACAGACCTTTGCTCCATGTTTCTGCAGCACCTCCAGGATATCATTGTGAGCTCTCTCAGCAGCAACATGCAGGGGAGTCATAAAGCTAGAAGACATGACAGACAGTTTAGGATAAATTAAGTGACATCATAGTGGACACCTTAGTTGTTTTGCCACTATTCCTTTTCCTAGCACTTAATGGGGTTGATTATACAGTTAAATTTTGTCACTGATTATGTGATTAGACATTTGATTAAATTTTCTTTTGTTATAGTGTTTATTTCCAGGAGACATTGTCATACAGTCACTTCCTTGGGAGCTGTTTCTTAATATCTCACCTGGTTATTGGTGGTCTTACACTTTGGTTTTGGTCCCTAACAAAGTTTTAGTTGTCTGATTTTAAATACATTTAAAATGTAAAAGCTAAAGATGGTGGACTTACTCTTTGTTCTTTTCATTGATGTTGGCACCTTTACGCAGCAACAATTCAGTCACCTGCTTTCTCTTTGGGTGGGGGGAAGCCACTGCACAGTGCTGAAAGAGATATCAACATTAGATACGTGTGCTGGACCTGTCAACGCCAGACATATGTTCTGAGCAAATGCCAATCTGCTAAACTGACCACATACAACTAACTGGTTGTGCCTCATCATACAAACAATCATCACTACAATTGAGACTTGTATATATTCTGCTTGCTGGCATAGGGGTGTAAAAACTGACCAAAACAATCAAGCATTCTGAGAATGAGCCCCGTTCTGTTGAGGCGTTATTAGCAGCTTACTTGCATTACTAGTATAATTCACCAGAATTTCTTTTAAACATGAGTAAGACTTGGTTCTGACCAGAGCTGTCTCATTGGTCTGAGGATGTTTGAAACTGATGATCTCCAGAGCCAGAGTCTTCTTCACTTTGGCCATGTCTGCCTCCCGGGCTGCCTGCAGCAGTGAGTGACCTTTGAACTCATCTACATGGAAGAGAAATAGTAAATAGTAAATGAAGTAAATTAGGACTGCAACAACTAATCAATAAGATTGATACAAATAACTGGCAATGAATTTAATTAGACTAGTTGGGTTGAGTCACATAGCTGTTTCAGACACTTACAAGTTGGTTTGCCAGTCGCCAATCAAATAATAAAGATGACGACGATGACTGGGTGAGGAAGTCAGTGAGGTGTATCAAAACTTATGAAAAGTGGCAGAATTTACAGCAGAGAATAATGGAACACTAAGTCATCTATAGTTTGGGAGCACATTATTTTACAATCAGAAAGAAGACTGTCTGGTGTAACTATGCAAAATGTATCTGTAGTGGCAAGACGCTAATGCGATAGCAGCAAAAGAAAAGACATTGGAGTTAATGTTACAGAAGAAGTAGAGCTTAAGTTGTTAATTTTAATGTTAATAAGGTAACAAATTATGATGTATCTGATTTTAAGTAACATGGTCACATTGCCAAGTATATCATGATGCCAATTCTATAATTAGGATCATAGTGGTGGTTTGTGTAGGTTGCTAATAATGAGTGCTAAACGCATTTTCATTTATGCTGCAATCATATAAACACCACAACACATGTGAACAGCCAAACATGATATTAAATACAATAAAGAAAACAAAGTTATAATGTTATAGGCGTGTACAGGAACACTGATGACACACATGCAAGTTAAGATGAGGCCTAAATGTGTTGAGGACTGTTTAGGCATACTCAGATTTACTGTGAGCCGTCAGCAGTAGCAGTCATGTTTGTACTGGCCCTTTACATTATCACGGTATGTTCTATGAACATAGAGCCTAAATTATTTTAAATCAGAAGTTTGTGTTTTTGTTAACACTTACTTTATAAACACTATTCTTGACCTCAATTTTTTTGTCTAATAATGCACTACATCAAAACATTGCATGAGCGTTGTTTTTGTAATGTGGAAAATAGATTTCTGCATCCAACTAACTGTAGAAGTAATCAACAGATTAATCGACTATTAAATTAATCGTTAGTTGCAGCCCTAAAGCTAAATGGAAAATGAAGTGTGCCTTGGCCTGATTTAAATGCAGTTTGAGTGATGACAGGCTACTTATTTGAGTGTGCTGATGTCTTGTGTATTGCTTACACATTAAATTAAGTATAGACGAGTTAAAGATTATACAAAATATACAATAAAAGACAATACAAAAACATCACAATATGTATTGTTTTCTCTAGCGATATCGTGTGGTCTCCATATCTTTTGTAAATAAGATAGCCTAAGAGAATGTAAATCTATACATCTGGTTGTTCTTTATATAATCAAAACAGTGCTAGAAAATGGGGGAAAAAAAAGAATAAAGTACAAGTATTGCTCAGCTAATCATACATTGTTGACTGAATTTTTAATTGTATCGTGATTGAATCGAATCGTAACATATTGTGCAACAAATTATATAAAGAAAAAGTCATATCGTCCCATTCCTATGGTTTTCCCATCCTCATTTTGTGTCTAAATGTCTGTTTGTTGGTTGTGTGATTTGGGCGAGAACTCACAGGTGAGCCTTTCTTTAAGCTCTGGGGTGGGGGCCATGTCCACTGCGCTCTTGCTGTGACAGTTTAGCAAGGTGGGGTCGGCCCCGTGGCTCAGCAGCAAGGAACAAACCTCCACTCGGTTCTTGGATGCTGCCTCATGCAGAGGAGTGAACTGCCACAAGTCCATGGCATTCACACAGGCTCCATGCTGCAGAGAGAACAGCACAATATGTGTAAAGAGCAAAGCACTTGTTTACTTCCCAGATCTCGGTATATGACCAGTGGTAATTTTGTCAACAATACTTGTTGAGGACCTACTTTTCACAAATAATTAACATTCTAACTAGTGATAAAAAGATGACAACTAAGCTAAGGAAAAATACACCAATTCATACGCTGTGACATGGTCAATAATGTTCCTACTCAAGCAAGTTGGACTTTGCTGTATTCATCAGCCCTGAAAGTGCAAGGCTCATCAGGTTAAGGTCAGAAACTTTTTTGTGGAGTCTTACTTTAAGCAGAAGCTCAGTGACCTCAAAGTGACCGTAGGAACAGGCGTTGTGAAGAGGAACCAGGCCACTGCAAGGACACGACATGGTAAGTTCAAGAAAAATGGCTCAAAGACACATTTAGCTTGTTAAATGTCTTTGACGTCTCACCCTTTGTCTTTGGCATGAACATCAGCTCCGTGCTGGAGGAGGAGCTGAACAATGCGGACCCGGTTGTAGCCAGCAGCCAGGTGGAGCGGCGTCGACTGTAAAAGAGAACAGCTTGTTAGGGTGCACGGACCGCAGGCTGGTTTACTGTATCCTGCCTTCGATGTTCACGGGAGCAAGCGGCTGATTAGGGCCAGAAGCAGTGTGCTATGGCAAGCTATGCTCGGTGAGTTGCACATGAATGGCGGATGTGATGGTGCAAGGTCAGTGAAGTTTGTGGGCAAGTCCAGCGACAACATTCAGCTGCTGTTGATACTGCGTCTGGCCTGAGTGAGCAACAACAAACAACTTCAACCTCATTACTCAGTTACCTCGCCTTCCACTTGATCGATCAGTGAAATAAAATATTCTGCTAGGACTTGAAGGGTTAAAAATAAGTTTTATGTAGTTAGACGGCAAGTAGGAATCCACCAGAGCAACAATTTGAGCAAGAGGCTGGGAGGAATTCAAGCTGGGATACAATAACATGCTCAATTTTTAATTAGTTCCAGTTGGTAAAATCCCCAAAGTTGTTAAGCTTCAGGCGCTTTGTATTACTTTGTATTACTGGAGAGCACAAGACATTTAGGTAGTGATCTAGCTAAACAAAACATATGATAAAGGAAATTATTCACTTTTTAAAATACAAATCATCAAGGTTAAACTCTTGAGACCTACAGTAAGTAAACTGATTTATAATTTAGGTTTCATAAATGGACACAATACTTGATGCAGTTTTGATAAAATGCTATTGAACCCCAACCGTAATAGGATGCGATGAAGCAACAAAAAGCAAGTTGAGCATTTGAGAAAGCTTCTCTGCAGGAGATCAGAAGATCAAATTAAAGAGCTTCATTTCAGCCAAGAAAAATAAATGTTAATCTCAGCAAAGCTGCAAATCCAAATTCAGTTGTTGTCTATTCAAAAGTCTAGCTCAGGTCAAGCTTACAATCAAAAGGAGGGACATCATTCATTTCCATTCCCGTGCAGTGATATTAATAAAAATCCAGACAAGAGGCTGTTAGACCTCAAGCCACAGTGACAAAATCAGATGGATGCGACATTTAAATCGTGGAGGCGTCATTCAGTGTGGGATGACACGAGCAGTCAAAAGGCAATACAATGGAGGGTAACACAGCACTAGAGTGACAGGTGAAATGTAGTCCATTCATTACTGCATACCCACTGATCCAACAGGGAAAGTGAAGTACACACACATTTCACAGACACATATTCAGGATTCTGCTTGACAAAATGCAGTGGAACAGGCCTTCATGCATACATGAGTGATCATAATCATCATCATCATCATCAAAAATAAACAAACAAACAAACAAAAAGGCCAAATCTGATACTGGCTGAAGAGCAAGTGATTGAAAGTTGGAGAAGTGTGGGTGAGTGTGCAGAGGAGAGGACAGACGCTGAAGAGAGCAGGCAGTGGACATTTTGAGCTCCTCTTCAAGTCCAAAAAGATGAGTCATCACCATGACACCAACCCAACTCACTCACTCACTACGCGCACACACACACACACACACACACACACACACACACACACGTGCAAACACCCAGAGGAGCATCAGGGTAGGATACATGAATGACCCGTACACCCAGGTCCACGATGTGCAATTAACAAGTGACAGCCAGCTCATTGGTCAAATGAAAACAATGAATTAAAAGAAAAAAAACAAAACAAACAAAAAAGATCACAATAGTGCATCAATCAAGTGGCCGTTATCAAGGTCAACTTACCAGCATTTTTTGGGATGTTGACTGATCGACAAATGTTGCCAGTGTCACACGGAAAACAAAATGAAACAAAAATTACAAAATGACAGTATCTTTTCACAGCAATTCTTTTCTACCTACTTTAAGTCAGTGAAACACAAGCTCTAGTTATAAAGTCACTGCTTGAGCCATCAAACATGGTTTGAGATTGAATATGGCACCAGGCCAGAGAGGGTAAACAGCGTCACTTCTCCTCCTCGGTTTTCCCTGTGGCTACGTGAAAAGGTAAGGACTGGTTAATGGTGCCAGGACAACACCTACACTGGCATACGAGCTTAAGTCATGCAAACTCTGAATATCCTGTGAATGAAGCAGGGAGGGAGTTATACTTTTAACTGCTGATGGAAAAAATGGGGTTGGGAATAAATGAAATCACCTGTTAGCGACTATGGATTTTTATGGCATGGTGGGGTCGGTGATTAAGCTTTTTGTGAGTTATTTTGCCAGATAAGAAAGGAAATTGTTCAGTAATGTCTAGAAAAACTAAAAATGAGAACATAAACACAAAATGCAGTGAATACATTAATGCCTGACACAATGTGGGAATGAAATGCTAAAAAAATCCCACAACAACATTAGCAATGCTAAACGCTAGAGTTACAAAAATAAGTGCATTGTATAAATGTGTCTTTTATAAGCAGCCTTATCCATCTAGTCCACTCGTCCACCAAGAGGAGAACAGGAAAAACACAGTGGGCTGAGTTCAGAGGAGATGCTACAAATACATGCTTAAGCCTTGTTTTCTGAACTGTGACCGTTTCTGTATCTAAATAGATTTCAAGATCACAAATAGCTTCACTCCAGCATCTGGCATGGAGAAGTGATTACGGGGATGAAGAGACGACATTCCCGTTGAGACACCTGGTCTAAAACGTTGGAAGAGTAAATAAAGGAATGGTCCATCTACTTCGGGCGCCAGAAAATGAACAGAGAATCAATTAGCTAAGAATAACTAAGTGGATCAAAATGGCGTGTTCGTTCTCATGGTGAGAAAAAAAAAAAAAAAACAACACACACGCACAAAAAACAGAGCTGAAAAATTAAAAGCAGATCCTCCATACACTGTGGAGGATTAATGAGGTTGGCAAAGTGAAAGTCAGGGTGTTCTGATGAAAGAAATAGATCTCAAGTTGTCTGACGACGATATACAAGCATAATTAGAGAAGGAGGTCCCGGTTAGCACCCTCCCACCAATCCTCATTATAGCTCTCACATTAATCCAGTCATAATTGGACTGTAGGGTGTAGTCCTTTACACACACATTATCTGACTCAGAGAACTTACAGCTATTTTTAAAATACAGTATAAAAATTTTGCAACCCTGCACAATATCGTATCAAACGTGACAGTATGGTGTGATATGACGTGGTGCTCGAGGCCCATTTACCTTGCGGCCATCGCTGGCATGACAGTTGACATTTAATGGAGTCAGCAGTGCCATCAGCTTTTCTTCATTTCCACTCCTGTAATTGCATGGTTGAAAAACAGGGGTCATTAAGTACTCCCCATCAAAAATCACTATTACATTTCAATGGTGAAACTCAACCCCATAATACATCTGTCATTCACAGGTACTTTTTGCTACATTCATGTGTTTTTAACTGTTGTAACTCACCCAGTATAGTTTATAACTGTGATCATAAACATGTGGGACACCATCATTCTGCATCTCACTACACATAATCATTGCATGTTGCAGCCATAAACACGAATAACAGCGTCCACTCTTACAGCCAAGTCAAATGAAAACCCGCTGAGCAGATAACAGTGCAGTTGTGTGCACAACGACCGGTCAGACTGACTCACCTTGCTGCTTCCAGAAGCTCATCCTTCTTATATTCACCTGGATGGAAAATAAACATTTAGATTAGAGCTGGGCATGCCAAACACTTTCAACATGTTAGTATGTGATGTTACTGTGGTATGTAAGCTATTACTGCCAATAAAGGTTTGATAAATGGATACACTTTGTGGCAATAGACCCTTTTCACATGACGTCAGACAGTGTCCACTAGCGTTCTTTCCTGTTAACATATTTTATAGATTATAGTAGAGTAAATAATGTAAGTTAATGTGTTTGTAAGATGAACATGAAGATTGAAGATGATTTAAGCCTGCGAGCAGCAAACAGATGACATTCTTGTGGTTATGCCTACGGACCTAGCTGGATTGTTTCAGGAGAAGATGATCATATCATCAAGTCCCCCCCACCCCCTCACAGTATACTGTTTATTTTAAAGGGCTGCTTGGGTTTTAACACATATTGCTGTAGGTTACAGGCTAATATTTTGAACAGACATGACCTCTCCCCAGCTTCTATGCCCAGTAGCTGTTGATACTTGCTAGCAAGGACAGAGCTCCAATGATGTGAGGGGGTAACAAAAAATAAAGCTAGTATTATGGTGATCAAACATGATTTTAAATGTCGTAAATATCCATATATTATTCTTTTGAATGCTGCCCTTAAATCCCTGCGCCCCGTTGCAGCACTAAACCGGAAACGCTGGTACCCCCAGCCCAGGAATTAGACGACGACATTATGACAAAGGCCTATTGTCTCATGTCAGACACTACCACAACTAGATTAACTACATAGTTTTTACACTTAGTTCAGGTGTCAATGCTGAGGTACCAATAAAAAGAAGATGCAAAGTGATGAATGCAATTTGAAAATTAAATTCTCACCACTGGTTACATTTAACGGTATTTATCTGCAAAATGAAGCTTAATTAAAGGGAGGGTTGGGAATTCCTTTCAGAAACATTTTTTGTTACATATCTTTGAATTTCTCTTTTCATCCTGATGGCAATTAAAACATTAAATGCACTAACAACATAAATACAACAACCCAACAACATAAAGAAAAGAACCCATCATCTGACCAGTAATTTTACCTGACCCAAGCAAAGCCACTGGGTGGTCTACCTGCCTGTCAACCTCAACACTCAGTGTGCAAGCCACAGCAGCTTTCGGTCGCAAACAGAGATTGTAATCAAGAAAATTACAACTAAAACGAAGCTGGATGCTGCAAGAAGTAAAACCAGAATTAACATTGATGTGGATTTTGAACAATGGTAACAAATGAGAGAACAAAAGTCTAAAAGTGACGCCATGATCGCCGTATTTCTGCTGGACAGGTAATTATCAGTTTTGTTTTGTTTGGGAGACATTTGCCATTTTACTGAAAGCTATAAACAGTCAGGCAGAGCAGGCTGCAGTGTACGTCATGTTTTGGAGGAGCGTCTTTGGAGAGAAGTTGGAATGAAAGGGTGGGATTTCTTTGGTTGGCTACTTTCAAAATTTAGCTTCCTCTTACTGGTTTTTCCAGGATCACCAATCCTACCTTTAAGTCCTGTATCATATTCTGGAAAAGTATGGGTTAAATGTCTGAAATGAAAATGTGAGAGACAAGAGGAACTGACCAGTGAGAACAGCCTTGGCTGAAGGGTCAGCTAGATCCAGAGCTGATTTGCCATCAGTATTGCGAATATTTGGATCAGCTCCATGTTGGAGTAACACTGTGAGAGAGGTGCAGATAAAAAGAATACTTTAATTTTAAGCTCAGATCAGTCACATTCCTCTTCTGTGTCACCCAGCACACTGATCACACTTGTTGGTTACATAAAGGCTGTAAACAAGATAAACCTGACAATGGCGGGGGAAAAAAAGCCTACATGTTGTTTAATTAAATTCCTATTATGTCACTGTAATATTTCAATACTTAAAAACCTCCGTCTCAAAATCAGACTTCTATAGCCAGTTGTCAAGCTTTCCAAGAACCTAAGATGAGTTGCAACTAATGACAGGTAAGACTGGATCAATCTCACAGATTGGCTGAACAATGTGTGGAGCATGAACCTTACCAATGCACACATCAATCTTTCCCTTGATGGCAGCCTCATGTAATGGAGTGTAGTTCCAGTTATCTCTGGCGTTGGGGTCTGCGCCCTGACACAACAGGAGACTGACAACTTCTGCATGGCCGAAAGAACAGGCATTATGCAGGGGTATAAGTCCTCCATCATCCCTGGCATGAACATTGGCCCCAGTCTGCAAGAGGTGCTCCACCACATCTTTTCTGCCAAAACCTGAAAGAGGATTAAAGTGCCTTTAAATTCAGCTTTTCCGCAATATTGAGTTAGGAGCGGTGCACATACACTATACCTATCCCGGTTATAACATCTAAAATGTCTTCGGAATAATCATAACTTCACAACAAAATTATTATTGTTTGTTAAATTATGAGATGCAATGTTTATTGATACACTGCAACATCAGTTGTGGCGCAAGTTTACATGACAGCAGAGTTAAGTTGCTGCATTTATTTTGCTCAGGTCTTATGCTAACGCTAGCTGAAAACGACACACATAACGTAGATTTGCGATACATTGCAGTTCTTCCTAATATACGTGAAGGTATACGAGAGTTTTGGCTTGAGGAATGGAGACAGACAACGGTATGCGTGTTCAATAATCATACTGGAGACCGTCAAATTAGCTGGTTAGCACTACCATGCTATTAAGTTAATTCAGACGTCATAAAGCGTATTTACACAGAGGCACACAACAGAAAACCAGGTTAGCAGCAAACACATCAGCTAGCTAGCACTAGCACTATGTCACGGTCATAACTCATAGCTATACACTAACGTAGCTGTTATCTGACAGTATGTTAGTTAGCTGATGTTTCACAACATAGCGCCGCTGTGTCATTAGCTCAGCTCATCGTTACCCGCAGCGAAGTGAAGCGGTGTTGATTTTCGACCAGCCATATCCTTCGCGTTTACATTCACCGAATCGACTAGTCTCTTTACTC
>NW_018127892.1:2819842-2822102 GCF_001952655.1 Monopterus albus | reverse complement strand
CCGATGCTACCCTCTAGGGGGCTGGCAGCTCCGGAGCCTGGGCTTGAGACGCTGCTACCGCCGCCAGAAGTTGTCGTGGTGGAGCTCGCACTGCTCGCCAGGACCGGGGCTGGTAGATCCGGGGAGGCCAGAGCCATCTCAACCCCTCCGCTGCATTCCCTCTCACTCTCCGGGGGTCCCACGGCCGAAGTCAGCAGAGACATCGGCGGAGAAGCTGCAGGAGCGCCTGAAAGGGAGCTATTTCTTGGCGGAGACGGGAGAGTACTCTGCTGCTGCGAGGAGCGACGAGATATCGCCATTACAGCAGCTCTCAGGCAACAAAACTGTTCCTTCTTTCCGGTGAATGTGATCGCACTTCCTGTCAGCTGTTAAGCTCTGTGACACTGTCTGTAAGAAAACCCCATTTATTTACAAGGGAATCGACAGACCACACAAGTACGTTATCTATAAATGAAATGAATGCTTTATGTTAATTATGTTCCACGTTTTGGAAAATGGACTTCCTTTTGTTTTGTTCTTCACGAGTCCAGTGCTCTTTCGGCTTTTTAATGCTTTCATCTTTGTCCTCCTCCAAACACACGATCATTTATTTGGATGTCACAAATCAATAAGACCAACAACAGCTTTCATGGTGCTGTGTACAAATTTATTACTACTTAAGACAAAAATAATACGGATAAGACAATTAGTGGCAATGTATGCATTTTGTGACAAAACAGGTCTCTCATTGCCTGAAAAAAAATGACAGTGACATCCAAACAAGGTTGGATTATTGACTGGGCCAGTGCCCCGTGGCCTCAGACTGCCAGGGGCCCAGGAATGTCAGAGGCCACACCTCTTCAGAGGCTCCTGTAGGTCTGACAATTATTTGACAAAAACAATTACAATAAATTAGTAGACAAGTTTCAGACAAAAATAAGCAATACTTCAGTGTCTGGTCTGATTCAAGTAATCTAGCCAATGGAGCCGGGTTTCTTTTAGAACTGGCCCACTTCTTTTTAATTCAAGTTTATTTTTTCCAATTCTAAATGTGTCATTACTCCTCTCAATCGAGCTGTATGAGTAGGAGCTGTTGCATTTGTCCATTTTTAGGCTGAATCCTCAAAGTACCTCCCTGCCAAAACGTTTGAGGGCAAAGAAACCACATTTTGAGTGCTATTCAGTTAGCAACTCTGCATTTGAGATCATGCAGGAACATTATTTGTAAGCGCAGAATCAGATTTGAGAGCATATTCCCAGCCATGTACTCGTTTGTCTGCTGGCTCAAACTGGGGTTTCTGTGAAGGACAATCTATGCCAAACGTTTTAAAAGAGAGAAAAACAAGTTGCGAGCGCTCTTAAGTTTGCAAATCGGAATTTGAGAGTGTGCAGGCATGGAGTTGTAAGAGCAGAAACAGATATGAGAGCAAGGGAGAATCATGAGCAACAGATGATTTGAGCAAGCAGCAGGGATCCTCCCTTACTGACAAAAACACAAATCCAACCAAAGCATATACATATTTTTGAAATATCTTAAATGTTGAAATGTTGGTGCATGTCCTCCCAAACACCATGCCTCAGGGTTTGAAAACGATGGCACTTTCTTTGTGGACACAGAGTGATTATGACAGTGCTACATAAACTGTCTGAAGACAAAAAAACAGTCCCATGTTTTACTGAAATCTTTGATCTTTATTTAAACATGTGAACGTTTTAAAATATACCGAACATTAACTCAATAACTAATGTGGCTAATAAGAAAAATAAAACCAGCCAACAAACAAAAGAAGCGGGCAAGTTCCCATTTCAAGTTTTAACTGTTACTTTGTTTTTTGTTTTTTTAAATAAACAGAAACAACTCAACATTGAAGACCTGAGTGCCACAAGTCAATGAACCAGTAGTGTTCTCGCCTGTGGCAGTAGCTGGTGCAGCTCAAAGAAAGAACAGCTTGTCTGACAGCTGAAGGGCTGGCTTTGAATGCAGGTGCTGGCCACACAGGAAAGCCAGTTTGTGCGCATATTTGCAAGGTGCTGGAACACGAATGGTGCCGGTCCAGTTCCAGTACAGATGGCACATCTTGAAAGTCAGCCTGGTGTAGAACCAAAGCAACAATGTTACATGTGTTTTGGAACTTACCAAACATTAAAGCTTTTCTTATTTTGACTGGGCTGAAGACACTCCCAAAATGTCACTGGGGCCTAATTCAATAGTATAGCCTTAGTAATTCTATTCAGTTCTGCTGCTCATGAACACTAGAGTTCAGTTGTTCCAAGTTTACAA
>NW_018127892.1:2799653-2819816 GCF_001952655.1 Monopterus albus | reverse complement strand
CTTTCTTCATTTATTTTCAATAAATATCCTACTTTCAAAAGTGTTGTTCTAGTGAACAATATTTACCAACTGGGTGAAAAGAGTTGAACAGCCATTACTCAAACAAACAACATCTTATTCATGTGTAATGTACCAGCAATCAGAATGAAAATCATGAATTATCGGTACCTTTGCAAATGGTCTGGGGTGAGGTTTGCTGTGTTGTAGAGTGTGGTGTAGTGTGTGGGAACTCCACAGCCCTGGCGAATGTCATGTGCCATCAGATAGAAGTCCACCCTGAATGGGGAAAAAAAAAAACCCCATCAAGATTAAAAACTTCAAGGATACAAACTTTCAAGAGCTACCAGCCAACACACTGAGTCTCTTTGATGGTTTCCTCATTTAAGTGCACATTTCCTGGTGCTACCAGGAGGTGGTGCTGCAGCCTTTTTGATGTACACACAGGAAATAAAATTATTAAAACAGCACCCCTATTCTCACCATCTTTTTCATGTAAGAATGACAACCATTTCATAAAATGATTACATGAATTCTCTTCCTGGGTCAAATTCAGAGTGCACACAAATTGTACCAGAGTAACGGCCAGACCACTGTAGTCAGGTGTACTTTGTGGTACTCTGTTAAGAATAGTAGCTCTCTCATTGCTTTAACAGGGGACCACTGTGTTTGCACATTTTGAGTTTTGCTGTAGAAGGCCACTGTCATTTAGCAAAAACACGAATGCTTGCCCACCGTTTACCAAAGCACAATTTGTCAGCCATCAGCATTTTTCTGCCAATCCAGTACAGAATAACTCAATTTAAATTTAACCAAACAACTGCCGACAAAGTAATTTGCCGTGAACATTTTTCCAGAGTTTTAAAGTTCTGCTTCAAACGCACAGCTGCATTGTAAACCTTCAAACTGGAATAAGACTAAGAACTTAAAAGAGGACCCAGTGACAATTCATTCATTTGGACCAACTAACTGACCAGTCTTTGCGAGTGAGGGTGTGATCCAGAACAGTTCCAGGTGGAGGAGTGCCAAAGTTGTTTGCATTCCAGGAGTAGAGGGTGGTGTTGATGCGCTTTTGAACCACAATGAAGACCAGCTTGGGCTCATATCTGGGGAAATTCTCAAAGCACTTGATCAGCTGCGGGATCTCGTACTGCTCCACAAACTTCAGCTGGCTGTCTGACACACCATCGCGATACACCACAATCTTCTCTGGGAAGTCATGGTTCACCTGCACAGTAGAACATTCACAACTGTTGCATCATGTGAGGGAAATTTAACTAGAGTTATGTAATTTTTATTCATATCACAATGTGCACTGTGTGCATTTACACTTGGCATAATCGTTTCTCTCTACCCTAATAACATATAACAGATTGCATGAATGTTTTAATTAAGATACTGAACCAGATGAGAGGAGCAGTTATCTGTAATCATTAACTGTGGTTTAGAAAGAGAGGGGACTGAACTACAGAATGCACTTTCTGAAGACACTGTGGTGGGATTGTAGAATGATGACAAAATTTGTGCTCAACTGCTTTTCTGGTTGAAGCTTAGTTGAACTGCTGGAAAATGTGGGAGGAGCTGGGAGTTACAGGGTTTTTAACTATTTTCACAATCCTCCTAGAATAGTCCCAAAATTAAATAATAAAAAAAAAATTCTAAATTTTTGGTTTTCTATGTTATTCTTTTTTATCATTATTATTAAAAACATTCCAAGTGCCCTTTAAGATAAAACATCATACAAATGATTAGACTGGCTCATCAATTGTGTACTCACTAATCTCTGAATCCAGAACTAGGTTTGGTTTATTTGTCCCTGCTATATTGTTTAATGAAGAGCTGGAGCTAAATTCCACTGTTGGCAAAACTTTGAACGAATACAGCTGCTGTGCTAGGAAGCTCTGGGCAGGTGCTGTGGTGGTGCCGGGTTGTATGTACATTACCATTCAAAAGTTTGGGGTCACCTCTACTTTTCCAGTTGCTTTTGGTGGCACTCTTTCTTGTGTAACAATGTTTTATTTTCACTTTGTCTTAACCAATTTTCTTCCTAATGCCAATTGTTTAAATGCTGTTTTTCCTTGCCTATGTAAAGCACTCTGAATGCCCTCTGTATATGACATGTGCTATATAAATAAAGTTACCTTGCCTTTCTACAACTGAATGTGTAGTGACAGCCTTATCCAACACTGCCTTTGTACAGGCAGAATTTGTTCTTTTAAGTAATCAACAAAACATCTGTAGGAATTGCATCAACTTTCAAGGCTTAGTTTACTTCCATTTTTGCAAAAGAAATGTAACTTAACCTATTACTTGATCCCTGAAAAAGGTCTGTTTTAGATGAAATGAAGACATTCTTACTATTTGGTGACTTTTGTTCTGACATTTTACTCAATTTAAGGTCATCGACTGGACCTGAACTGCTTAAATGTCATAATAAAAAGCGGAAAAATATCACTTGGATCGCAATACTGACAATATTAGCGCTTATTTAGCATATGTAATATTTCACATAGCAGTGAAAACACAGTACATGTTAACATTAACGTTTTACAGCCTCCGAGTTTTCTTACAGCTTATAGACAGAGTCAAATATTACATCGTCTCAGCTGCTTATCCAGTAAAACTAAAGGCAACCTTATTGTAGGACCGCTAGCTGGATTGATGCACACTCTGAACTAAAAGCAGCACATAGATGTAGCAAACGTAAGGCACAGAAGTTCACCAACAAAGCTTCTTCTTCTTCTACTTTCGGCTGTTCCCGTTAGGAGTCGCCACAGCGAATCATCTGTTTCCACTTAACTCTGTCCTCAGCATCCTCTACTCTCAGCCCAGTTAACTTCATGTCCTCTTTTAGCACATCCATATACTGTATCTCCTCTTTGGCCTTCCTCTTGATCTCTTGCCCAGCAGCTCCATCTCCAACATCCTTCTACCAATATAATGTTGAGTAAAACTGTTAACAAAGTAATACATTAGGATTAGTTTTAATATTAGACTGAATTAAGAATTTAGTTAGTAGATAATTGACACTATGTTTGTTGATTAGTTAACTTGTTTGTTCACTTTGTTTGTGTATAACTATTCTATCATATTAGAAAAGGAATAGTTACGATTATATTTTAGAAATACATAAGTTCACATATGTCACAGATATGTCTATGAAGTTACTATTCACCACATTATATGTTCACTAACATGATGAGAAAATAAGTTACTGTATGCATACTGAAAACTCTGTGATATTACAGGCCCATGAGATTAAAAGTGTGGTGCACCGAGTAGCTCTCCAAGGTTTTATCATTCCACATTCCATTAGATTTGTTGCCTTTTCTCCAAAAGAGCTCATTATTCCCTCTGAGCTTTGAAGCCAGGGGAGTTAGAGTTTGATAAGATACTAAGATTCATACCACGGTTATAATCAGATTTTGGCCTAGAAGAAACAGCTGCCTGGTAAAATAGCTAATTTCATATACACACACACAGGCAGTGTCAGATCTTCCTCCCTCTGTAGGAAACTGTCTTTATTCATTGGAGCAGGAGGGACCTGGATGGATGGACCAATGGACCAATGGAGCAACACGAGAGGATCAGACCAGCCTACAATTGCACATTTCAAATTGTATAAGTAACTGGGTTTCAGGAGGGTAGGCGTTCCTTCTCGTCCTGAAGACGAATTGAACGGTTTTGCTGTTGAGGTTAGGGCTTCAGATAGAGATGGAACCCAGAGCTCTGTAAATTGCTTTATTCGATGGTCTGTTCAGTTATAATAATACATGTTTGAAAATTGATATTTGACTCCGATCATTCTTCATAAAGAACACGCTGCAATAACCACTATCCCTCCTCTGCACATGTCCAAACCATCTCAATCTGGCTTCTCTGACCTTGTCCCTGACGCAACCCTCTATTTATCCAGGCTTGGGACTGGCACAGAAGTCCCTGGCTTGAAACCCCTGTCTAGATTAGAAGTTCACCAACAAATAGTAAAAATGATGATGTTATCAAGCAGTGTTGAAAAGTGAATAACCTCAAATTCTACAGCATACTACACCAACTCAGATGAACCACTGAGGTTTAATGAGTGAATCCTGGGTGAACAGCTTCATTAAGTACGTTCTCATTAATACATATATATAAGCACACACCTATGTGTACATAAATGACTGAGCATGAAACATTATTTATAGGGATCGGTCCTCAGATCTGACGGAGATAAGAACAATGTCACATCTGATGAGGCCACACCGCAACTCTGACAAATATACATGGCATCAGGGCCAGATGCCAGGGAAAATTTATATCCTGGATAAAATGAAGGTTGACAACATAAACATTCCAATTCATTCCCAGTTAAGACTTCCAAGTTCCGAGGTAAATTAAACGCAGCACAAGTGTAATAACAGTATTAGCATGTGACGTGCAGTGATGCTTCTGTTGCCTGCATTATCTGTTTCACAGCACCAGAGGGCAAATATTTCAATCAACAGGAATTTAAGTGGCACTAAAATCTGCATTCTGATTCAGTCCAGTAGATACTGACTATATTGGCACCAGGTTTCGGTACGCAACCCTAGCTACTATCCTGCATTTTGTCCTTGCAAACATAATGTTACTAGCTTACTTTACTGAGAGGTCACCAGGATTGTAACTGGTCAAACTGACAGTGAATTTTAAGAACAGCTTCTGTTGGACAGCAAGGCAAATTACATCAAACTGTCTGTTGCACTTACTGACATAGCGTATATTACTGGATTCAAACAGGTCAATCCGGTTTAAGCTGTTATTTTCTTTTACCACATTCGAATGAATGCTCAAAATTCGAATAAGTGACAGCCCTAGTAGTGTATGTGTGTATGCAGTCTAATCAGCTGCTCTGAAACCGCTGTGTCCACCTGCAGTTAAACACTGCCATAGTGATGTAACTGCTTGGTTACAGCTGGTTCAAACACAGACTAGGGTGAGATATACCTCCAAATCTCTGGTTTATCTCTCAAATATTACAAAGCCTATTGCCTAAAGTTTCCTATTGAATGAGAACGGAGACTGCTAAAAGTGGTGATGTGGAATATGTATTCTGCCCTACAAAGGCAAAGTGCAAACAGTGCAAGTGCAACTATGCAAACTGAGAAAAACATGACTAAAGTTTTTAGACTGTCCAGCCAAATATGCTGAAGGTCGATAAGTGATAATGCATTAATGTAATTTCTTCTTGGGAAGAGATTTTCATGTATAAAAACCATGACCACTGATCCAGCCTATGACCCCCCCCCAAAAAATGCAGATACTGCACGCTGCGGCTTGCCTTTGTACGGCAGCATTGGTGGTATCTAAAATATTAGAAATAAAGCAAGTTTAAAAAAGTCCATTTTCCAGTTTGATAGCCCTTACCTCGTAGTACCTATTAATTGCGTCTGCCAAGCAAGAACTGAAGCCCCTGATCAGTTCCTCGGTGGGTGTCTGGAAAGTTACTCTGGAGAACCAGCGGGTCAGTGAGCTGGAAAAAAAAAAAAAAAAAGCACATGAATTTTTATTAAGCTAATACAGAATTTAACAATGTTGCACACAATAAAAGTTACATGGTTATTCTGAAAACACAAACATTTAACACTAAAGCAGAATGAATGTTTATTGTAAATATGTTCTAACAGGCTTTCTGCAGATGACCTTAAAAATCTGCCCATCTCATTATGTAAGATGTGATTCAAAGCTTTGTGCATGGGACAATAATGTGAAATTTCACCTGAAATGAATACTGTGCTACATGTTATTTATGGAGAGAATATTCAACCTAAGAAAGGCCCATCACTGGGGGAGACTAGTTTACCTGTTCATACTTGCGACAAAGCCCATGACTGACTGATGGGCTTTGCTGTTGTCATGGTGGACATCAACTCCAATTACCATCATGCGTTTCTGTTTGAGTGGGATAGAGGTTCATTATTCTTCCATAATCACTTATTTTCACATGAACTGCAACTTCTGTGTAATTTTATTCCAGTATTACTGTGGTATCAGTATTTCCTTTGAATGTTTTCACAAGCAGTATTATGCTTCATGAACAGTACGCACCACAGACGTTGTACATCCAGGAGATGAGGCATCATCTTCCTGCTCTTGAAAGACATGATACTTACCAGAGGTACACTGACAGTCCACAGCTCTCCCCCCAGCTTGCTGTTGATCTGCAGTAGTATCTTTTGAGCAACACTCCTCAACTTATGTTGCTGGGAAATTGTCCGGATATTGATGGCCTGATGACAAGTGACCAAAACGTTTTGGTTCATTTACTTTTGATTGGAAGAAAATTATTTTGCCAAAATATAAACTATTTTCCTCAGATTTTAAAAACAGCCATGTACAGACACTTAGACAACACTGTGAACCTGGGACGGGACAGGATGCTGAACACAGCAGATCTTCTTGATGGCACTGTAGATGTCTTCTCTGTTGCCAACCAATATGCACACTACAAGCTGAATATCAGGCTGCGAACATATGAGAAGTAGAGAACTTACACAGCAGTAGTACAACTGTTCATACCATTTCACTGGTGGTTCAGTAGTATTAGACACAATCAACATTTAGACATGATCCAAAAAAACCAACCTTCCAAAAAAAAAAAACCAAACTTGCAAATGTTGATATCTCTTTCATGTGAGCTAAACATCACAGCATTCAATAGTAATGCCAAAGAAAGGTGGGTTTGTAAAATGTATTTTCCAAATTAAATCATACTTTGCACTGTACATGTTTTTCTAGGATGCTCCCAGGAAAACCACTCAGAATTTTAAATCATTAGTGGTAAGATCAATTGAAATTTGTACTAAATGGCTAAAACATACTAACAGGTAACAGGTGCTCATGTTGCCCCAGAAAACCAAACATGAAACTCAGACCGCTGAGACAGCTCTGGTCAGAACCAAGTCTTACTCATGTTTAAAAAAAATTCTCCTGGTGAATCAATTGCAGTGATGATTGTTTGTATGATGAAGCACAACCAGTTAGTTGTATGTGGTCAGTTTAGTTGGTTGGCATTTGCTAGGAAAATTTGTTTTGCGTTGATAGGTCCAAAGGTTTTATTACACCTCACTGACGTTCTCACCCAGTATTCTTTATTTTTTGATTGACGGCTGGCAAACCAACTTGTAGGTGCATTACTGAACTGAAGTGCAGAACACGAGCACTCACACAGTTGCTGACACAGCTGTGTCTGCTGTTGGCTGTCTCACACAGCTACGTGACTAGAACCCAGCTAGCTGAAAATTAAATTAGTTGCCAACTAATTTTATTGATCAGTTGTTGCAGCCCTAACTGAGATGTAACCTGTGTGATGCACAGCTTGAAAAGCTTGGAGGACACAGGGAAACAGGCAAATTAATTATATACAGGATGTAGTATTCAACTGTTTAAGCTACCAGTCTATATTTTATTGTCGCACCTTACTGATGAGATTAGTGATGATGCTCTTGACATAAGATTCTGTTCGATCATCCCTCAGTTTCACACAAATGGGTTTGTCCACTCGTATTCCAATAGGCCCAGCCACCTTGGTGAAGGTGGAAACTAGTTCGTCAGCCTGCTCAGCACAGCGTGGAGGGTAGAAGATGGCCCAGGTTTTCAAGGGGACCTAATAGTAAGACGGGCCAGTTGGTGAAGAAACAAAACATTACATCTGCAATTACTGAGAGCTCTGATGAGTTTAGGAATTAAGCCAATACAGATCATTAATTCATCAGTGTGGGGACTAACTAATAAACACAGGATAGACAAAGTTGTGGCTGATATGTGGTGTTACAGCAAAATTATATTAATCAAAAATGAAAAGCAAAACCAGAAATTTCTTCAACACTCACAGAGCTGATTGGAGCACTCCTGACAACCTCTCTAGACCACGATCCATCGGCACCAGTGGCAAAGGATGAAGACTGCAGACAGATGGTTTCAAGGGGCAGAATTCTACCTTTGAGCTGTGACAGGGGAAACAAATTAGGAGGATAGATATATACTGTCAAGATAAAACAGTATTAAGAAAAGCTGACCAAAGTGTTAGGTCTGCTTGGCGACACCCTCTTTCTCTCTCAGCAGGTGCTGTACCCAGGTGGAGCCCGCAGCTGCTGCTGATCTGCAATCACTATTGTTCATTCAAAAAGCCCTGCAAGACGCACCACCATGGCCAGTTTGTTATAAGAATCACCTCCGCGACACTTTGGCTTCCAGACGTTTCATGGACTACGTTCTTTCTCCTTGTTGGACTTTATATTGCAAGTAAAAGAGCAGATTTATCGAGCTTAGAATTTTATTTCCTGTTGTGACTGTCCTCCCTGGTGCTCAAGCTATCCTCCTTCGGAGACAACTGAACTGTTTTTTCATCCACTGACTGCGTTGGACTATTCCCCAGCGTGCCCACTCTGAGCTGACCTACCAAGCTACTCACCCTGAGTGTATCCTGTTGTGGCGTCTGTGGTTCCCTTGTGGTTCAACTCAGCTCTTCCTCTCCCGGGCCGGTCAGCATTCCACCCTCCACTTTCTACAGTGATTGCCGCAGCAGTTCAGCTCCAGCAACTCCCCTTATCATCATCATCATCATCTCCACTCGCTCGTTCTCCGCCTCAAGTCTCCTGGTCGTCATTCGTTCTTAGCTGGGCTCTTCCCCACCCCTTCACCCAGTGCCTGTGCGTGTTGCTTCCGACCATACAGTGACTCATTCTCCCTCTGTCTTAAGTGCTCAGGCCACCAATTTCCCTCTACCCAGTGGCATCCACCTCCCAGATTCTACAAACTGTATAAAACATCCCATTGTGAATCTTAACAGACTTGATTTTTGTTTATTAAAAGCATTCTCGTTTTCTTACTAGTATCTGAATGTTTGCTTTTGAGTCCAACTTTTTTCCTATCTCTCTCACCTCCCCATGAGAGCAGACGTAACACAAAGAACCCCATAACAAAAAGCAACAACAAAATAAAAAAAAGAATGCACATCAAAACTAGAGTTTAATTTCTTCCTGCCTACTTGCACCACTGCGCACCTACTGGACAGTCAAGCAGCATTTCAATATCTGACAAATATAAAAAGTTGATAAATACATGTTTATTGTTAATACTGTTCCCCAACAGCTGCCTTCACTGAGTTCCCAGTTTAATGGCTGTCTGTCTGATCCCGACTCATAACCATTTTCAAATACGCGACTTAAAGTGATGTCAAATCCTAAGACCCTCTCTTCTTTTACATTTGGATGTATTATGCTAGATACAAACTAGAGAATTTTCAAATCTTAACATGGGAGACAATGTCATAACAGATTTAACTGATTTTTACTATTTTAATCCTTAGGATTAAATTACACACCAGACAATTCAGTCAAGAACCAGGACCACATACTTGCTATGTATATTATACGATCTCGGCGTGGCAATTCCAGGGGCTTGGGATCTCTCAAACACGTGCAAGATCAAATGTGACTTCAGAGCAAAACAAGCATGGTGGTGGACCATTTTCAGCTAGTGGCATATCTGTGTGTGATTTTGTGGACTAATGGAAAAAGCATCAGCATATATATTTTGCAGGGTGAGTTGGGCATGAGTTAGAAATAAAATTTTATTGTTAGTCTCAAACAAGGCTATTGCAAGCTTATGCTATGGTTGACACTTCCCGATCAGCTCACTCTCATTGACTATTGCAGATTTCCACACAACATTCCTTCACTGTTGCTTTCACACTACAGGAGGATCAAATTGTTTTAAACAAGTTTGACAATTACAATTTGAAACTGGGTACAGACTGAGCCAGTTTAGCTTTAAGTTTGTGTCTGTAAGCCCCTCACAGTACAGGATCCAAATCATCAGAATTGGTGAATTGGGTGCAAAATCCACCCAAAAGACTTTAAATGAATGACCTGCCCTCCAAGAAAACCACAACACAGAATCAAAGTGTCATACATTCTTGAAGTACTGAATTTGAATTTAGACAAAAATGTTTTTTCTTTTATTAAGGCTTTTAGCTTTTATTGTATAGTAGGTTGCGGGGAAGCAGACCGGAAATGGGGGGAGAGAGAGGTAAGACAAATGTTGGCAGATGGAGTTGAAATGCCAACGTCACATGCACAGTGTGCTGTCCGGGATACGTGGTGTGCCACACTGTAACCACTCAGCTAAAGGGTGCCAGACAAACTCAATGTTAACAGCCGGGCCTCACCATCAGGATTTCCAAGTTAATCACAAGTCCCCATTGGCTGAGCTCCTTCACACTCTGAGGGTTGGCGCTGATGTTCTTCAGAAACTGTTTTATGGACTGGGTGTGCTGCTCACTGCTCACTTTGATGTGCATGGTCAAGTCCTACAATGTGAAAAAGACACTTGCTGTCAGGGTTTCCACGGGTTTGTTAAAATAACCAGTTTATATACATACAGTCATAGCCAAAAATATTAGCACCCTTGCATTTCTGTCAGATAACACACTATTTCTCCCAGAAAATTGCTGCAATCACAAATTCTATTCTCATGTTTGTTCCTTTTGTATGCATTGGAACAACACAAAAAAGCAGAGAAAAAAGCCAAATCTGATCCATTCCACACAGAATTCCAAAAATGGACTCAACAGAATTATTGACACCTTTTCAAAATCACCAGAAATAGTTGTATTTTCAGCATGTGATGTTAATCTCCCTGGATGTAAACAAAGGAGAAAAATACATGAGGAATTGCAACAAAGGATTGTTCAAATGGTAGATAAAGAACCTCGATCAACTTCCAAACAAATTCAAGCTGACCTGCAGGCACAGGGTGCAACAGTGTCAGTTCGCACTATCAGTCGCCATCTGAATGACAAGGGACGCTATGGTAGGAGACCCAGGGGACCCCCACACAAAGACAAAAAAGCTAGATTGGAGTTTGTCAAAATTTACCTGAGGAAGCCACAGTCCTTATGGGAGAATGTCCTGTGGACAGATGAGACTAAAACAGAGCTTTTTGGTCGAGCACATCATTCTACTGTTTTTGGAAAACAAAATGAAGTCTTCAAAGAAAAGAACAAGGTCCCTACAGTCAAACACGGTGGAGGTTCACTGATGTTTTGGGATTACTTTGCTGCTTCAGGCTCTGGATGTCTTGACTGTGTGTATGGCATCATGAAATGATGATTACCAAGGAACTCTGGGGAGCAATGTAGGGCCCAGTGTCAGAAAGCTGGGTCTCCATCAGAAGCAGAACAATGACCCAAAGCAGACTTTAAAAAACCCCAGAAATGGTTTCAGACAATGTGCTGGAGAGTTCTGAAGTAGCCAACAATGAGTCCAGATCTAAATCCCATATAGCACCTGTGGAGAGATCTCAAAACAGCAGCTGGGAAAAAGAACCCTTCACATTGAGAGACCTGGAGCAGTTGGCAAAAGAAGAGTGGTCCAAAATTCCAGTAGACAGGTGGAAGAAACTCTGTGATGGTTACAGGAAGACACTGATTTCACTTATTTTGTCCAGAGGGTGTGCTACCATATATTAAGTTGAGGGTGTCAATGATTCCGTCCAGTCCATTTTAGGAGTTCTGTGTGGAATGGATCAGGTTTGTGGGGTTTTCTGTTCCAGTGCAAACAAAAGAAATAAGAACGAGAATACCAAAGAATTTGTGATTACAACAATTTTCTGGGACAAGTGGTGCGTTATCTCACAGAAATGCAAGGGTGTCACTATTTTTGGCCATGACTGTATTTTTTCCCAATATGAATCTTTTAAAGTACAGATTGTTTTATTCTGTATTTTTTTATACATTAACACTTTGCATTTATTCTCGTGTCTTAGGGCAGAGACACACCAAGCTGACAGAAAGTTAATTTATACTTTACTAGATGTCAACAAATCAGTTGAAAATTGCCAGATGATGATCAGACAGGCTAAGAAAAGAAACCATTATCACCCTGTTGGTCTTTCTGGCCACTAAAACATACCTGTTTCTGCTTGTCCTCAGAGCTGTCTATACAAGTGTCTGTCAAATGTTCACCACTTTTCAAACTTTTGAGATGTCACTGTTAATAGTCAAAGTTCTAATTAACCTACACTCTTCAAAACAGTCATTTTGATAAGACTTAATTCTTCAGGCCTAGTGGAGATTCAGCCCTAAAGGCAATGGAACCAGTGGAATAGCAGTCCGTACAGTCACACTCTTATGTATGTAATGTATGTGTTCTGCTTCAATTTTGAAGCTGTAAGACCAGACTAATGAGATAAAAGTCATGGTGCTGACTCATCAATTTACCTTCATAATTCTGAAGTCCTTTCTCATTTTCTCGGGGATTCCAGTCATGAAGCAAAGCTCTGGGACTAAAAAGATCTCACCAGTAATGAGTTGCTGCAAATAGGTAAAAAATATTCTACATTTACAGTCAAATTAATAATCATTAATAATCTATAGTTATTTATATGTGGAACAAGTATTACTGACAGTGGAGTGGGATGTTCAAGGAAATGTAGAGTTCTTCTCATATAACAAACATTCACTTTTTGTAAAGAAATCATATTTTGTGCATTTTAGTCTTGGCATGTCTTAAAACTGTACAGACTGCAAGAACCACTGTAGCCACACAGTGGAACTCTTAATACAAGAATGTCAGCTGACTGATCAACTATAAAGAACTTTACTATAAATAAAACATACACCTGACTGTCTGCTTTGAACATCTTTTTATTATGTAAAATAACTGAGGGTGATGAGAGGTGTTACCTTCCCTCCTGGCTTGGACCTCTCCTTTGGCCGATGCATGAGCAGAGGTTGGTCCATCTCTTTTAATGTAATCCCATAGTTCTTTCAAGGTCTTTTCTGATAATGACTAATATTCCTGCTCTTAATCATCATAGAGCTAGATCTCCTAACAGTTGTTTGAATTTCAAAGTTTAGTACAAATTATTTTCTCAACAAATCGATTATTTATTTTGTGTGTAAAATGTCAGATAGTTGTGAAAAAAGGCTCATTATAGTTCCCAGGGTACAAATCAAATGGCTTGTTTTGCCTGACCAACAGCTCAATGCAAAAAAAAAAAAAAAAAAAAAAAAAACACAATTTAAAACCACACAAAGCCAAATACAATATTGTTGCTGTGAATTAAATAAACATCCAAAATTTCTGTGCACAAACGCACACAACACACATGCTACATTTTTCTGTTTAGTTTTCACGCCTTCATGGGCAGAGCAGTAGTACTCCAGTAGTACCTGTAGTACTCCACAAAGGTGGTTGTTGTGCCACCCATCAAGGTGAAAGTGTCTTTAGGTGACTTCTCCCACTCAATACCATCAATACGGTAGGTGCGATTGTTGTATCGAGTGATGATGATGCTTCCAACCAGTTCTTTGGAGCATTCGTCTCGGAAGTTCTGCTTGCTCTGTTGGTAAAGCACATTCCTGACAAACAGCAAAGGCCAAAGGTCAGAGGTCATAAATTTTAAACATGAACGCAAACTATAGAAAAATTGTCTATAAATAATCTATAAATACAATAAGCCTGCAGCCTCTGTCAAGTTGCTACCCTCCCACCTAACCTTTTCCTCTAAATACACCCCAAGGGCTATCAGATGCAGTATGTGCTGCACTGGCTGCAGTGGATGGACGCAGCACAGGGGAAGAGGGTGCACACTCGCAAATCGGGCACCAGTTGCTAGGCTAGCAGATATTAGCTATTTTTTTAGCTATTTTTTGAGCAATGGACTCAGGAGCATAATATATATATGTACATATCAGAGAAAAGCTCTGGCTTTATTTGTTATTTGCAACTGGCACCCACAAGTGTTTGTGTGTTTTATTCAACCATATACTGTATATATGATGACATGGATAGCTCACAACACAGTTCAGTGTTGACTACAGACTTGGTTTACAAAAGGCAAATGACAGAATGACACTCAGATCATTCTGAGTGACAAACTAGAGTGCAAGCTTCAGAAGGGGCCATGAAGACAAACATGAGATGCAATGATCAGTAGCAGAAACAGACTTTACAATTAACTTAAGTGATGCTGAGATTTAAACAGACTTTTGCCTGTGTACCTCTGAATGATCAGCTATAGGTCTATATGACACAAGCAAGGTACAGGATGGTCAAACTGTGGCACATGCTGACCAGTCGCGAGCCCCGTACACAGCAGAAGTGTTCACTATTGCTGGTTGACATGTTCAACTCAAAAAGAGCAGAATTCAAAACCAAACTCAAGATGCTGATGTGACAACACTGCCCACTGTGCTTCTGCCATACTCCCTTCTCTACCTTTTTCTGCTGCTGTAGTATAGGAAAATGCAGCATTTATTTCATTCAAGAATTATGTTGCATCTAATAATCAAATACGTTCACTACAAAATAGACCAGCATTTATAATGTAGGCCAAGACTGGCCCTGAAATACAGAAGAGGTACTATTCAGGAAAGCAGAGCCTGAGACTCCTTTCTATAGCACAGATTTGATAACCTTGATTTAATAATGGGAAAAAAATGTAGACATAATGCAATAACTGCCAGTGGCCTGATGTCTCAAAAGGTGTATAAGGTCTGAGCATGTAAGTGTAATGAAATAGCAGCTATTACTGTAAGAGACACTGACACTGATTAATATGTAGGCAGCCACTGCCAACCAAGCGCCTTAGCTCGAGCCGGTGTCCTGCTATATTCATCCAACAGCAGTTCTGGATATTAACAGAAGGATCAGTCAGCCTCTGCAGTAAACTACAACAAACACTGCTCCATCTGGCGGACACACACAGTGCTTTGGGGTGTTAACAGTGTTGCAATCACCGTATCATCGTGGGGGATTCAAGGCAAGGGCAGGGTTATGCGCAGACCTGTCATGGATTGGGCATAGTTCTACCATGGTCCAGTCAGCAATTTAAGATGGATGCATCTATAGCTTCAAAATATCAATAGCAAGCTGCAAAGAATTTTTGCCACACAATAGGCTTTTTTCATAAAAAACACTGTTGTCATAGTGGGAAAAGCACAGGTGTAGTCAACAACTCCAGTGATGGCCGAGTTCCATTAAGTATCTCACTAAACCATGTCACTCAGCAAGGATGCACAATACTAAGACCCTGGAAATAGCTCACATAACTGGAATTCAGCAAACATGAATGTTATTCAGTAATACTGTTTTTTTCCTGCTATAACGTGTCAAAATGTCTGCTGTGAAAATGGACTATGGAGCCCTTTTACAGAATCAGGATGTGTGAACAAAGATAAAGAAAGAAAAAGTGATTCCTTCCCTGTAGCACTGACAACTGAGAATGTATAAATAAAAGTGCAATGTAACAAATATTTTATATCGTGAAAAATTACTCAGATTTTCCTGAAAATATAAGCTTGCAAAACAACTAAAAAAGCTTGACACGTAAATATGACAAAATGCTGGAGTGGCATACTGTATTGCTGAAACCTGGCGAATGTGCTTTCCACTACCGCAGAACACTGGAGACTTACAGGTAAAGTCACAGTATGGACATATGACAATGCTAGTAATATGCTGCTAATGAAATGAACCATCCCTAGTGCTAACTTGTGAACGCACATAACATCCATCACAGAGTCATTCCGCAGGACTTTGTGAGACACATCCACACACAGGTACAGGCCTCCATCTGTACACTGAATGCCAGTTGAATAGCCTGGCCAGATCTGAAGCCTATAAAAACAGACAAATAGGATGAATAGATTAGTGTTACCATGATATCAGCTTGTGTCTGCCCTTGGATGTTAAAACAGAATTCAGTACTCACCGATGTTTGGCAAGAATGACTGCGTTTTCCGGATCATAATGATTTCGCCCCACCAACTTCAGACCAATGATTTTCATTGCTCTTAGAAAAAACAAGAACATCAGGTCATGGTCTGTCATGTCACCATCCTAATAGTAACAGATGATAGTATAATGAGTAAAATAATTATTAGTTTTCAAAATCATGATAAATTAAGGAGTATTCTCTACTCTGAAATGCTGCAGGCGGGTCGGGTGAAGACACTAAAACTACGCCAAATCGCAGAAACGTGCTCTCATCATGGATGAGTTACGGGAGAATGCACAAAAAATGCATTTGCAGGGCAAAGATAAACAAAATAAAGTCTTATGTGTTAGTTTAAATATCCTGGAATGGGAATCATCTCCAAGCCATTGCACGTTCATGTGAGCTTGCCTGACATCCACCGATTCCATTATAAAAGTGGAGTTTTTTGACTGCATGTGGTTATGTGGATACGTTTTATCTCCTGCTGCTGTACTGTGACTAGCCGATGACCAGGAAGGAAATTTGCAGAAATTAATGCAGTTGCAGTTCGATGTGCTCCACTTGTGACAACACCGGCAGCAGGAGGTATACACATTCATAAACTATCCTCTTGTTTTAAGGAAGATGCTCTCAGGTTTTATCGTTCTGAAATAATTATAAACTATTTGGAGTTATAAGGGGTGCCAAGCTAATCTAGAGGTACCCAAGATTAAACATTAAATGGCTGGAAATGAGCAAAATGAGCATGTCATGAGCTCTTTAAATGAGGTGATGAAGTGCAGCAGCTTCACAGTTTGCTGGGTGGCCATTATCTCCTACCTTCTGAGGACGACATTGTAGAACGGGATACATAGATCTGAATTTGGTGGCAAAATCTTCGTCATCTGGATTTTGATTTGAATTTCCTCATTATCAGTTCGTCTCAAACTCTTGAGAACCACCTGCATGTCATCAAAATATTACACAAAAGACCAAACCAAAATGAGATCCAGTGTCATGTTCACTACTGTGACAGATTTTGTACTGTACTGTTCTGCACAATGACAATTTTATAATCAACCTAGCAGAAAACTATTTTCAGCAATCTTATGGTGTCTTCACATTATTGTGGAAAAACGGTTTTCACGCATGTGGTGCACTGTGAAGGCTCTGCATGAACATCCATGGTCCACAGTTGCGCTGACCTTTGTGCGTGCACCCAATCACTGTTGACCATTGTTTGAAATGACATGAAACTAGATAGCCTACTTGTGTTTCTGAAATTCCCAAACTATACAATAACGTGATTACTCATATCACAATCAGACAGACAACCTTTTTATCTAGCAAAATATCAGTACATAAGTGCTGCTACCAAGATCATTAAATAAAAAAGTTTGAGCCTCTGACATATAGTGATCTACTACTAGCAACATTAGCGTTGTAGCTAAGAAAGCACTGTTTGAGTTTCTGTGGTGACCAGCGGGGAATGAGCAGCACAAGACCAATTTTTTTCTACTATAATGTGAACACTGCCTTAGACCTTCACAGGAAATCGGTCCTCTACACACAATTTAAAACCCTTCCTCATAAAAAAAAATAAAATAAAAAAAAGACAATACATGTGGCTGCTTTCCAAGCTAAGATGCTACCAAAAAACTGTACTCCAGCTGTTACTACATCATAGTCAATTAGTCAGACAACTAATAAGTGTGATACTTACGTCATTCAGCTTAACTGGCAGGTAGAGTATGGAGCCATCAAAAGCAACTACTTCCCCTGTGGTTGTGCGGTGATCTTTCATCATGCCAAAACGCATCGCCATTGATTCAACGTTTGGACTGAAAGATAATAATTGGAAATACACATGATCTCTAAGAATACAGTTTTCAGTCCCAATTACCAGTATCGACTGACAGTACTGATTTAACAAATGGCTGCTTTAGTTTATGGCCCTGTGGCTGGTGGGATTTCATTAACAGTGGTGCTTCAATCCAAGTTTAGTTTCAGTTCTTCATATTAATTTTTTCCTTCCCATCATGGTTGAAAACTGATTTCAACATTAGATTATATACATATTATAAGAATAGGTGGCTAAAACCTGACATGTTCAATTTTTTTATGCCTCCAGGTATGTTGTTAAATAGCTGCTGAATAGAGGAAAAACAGTTGAATGATACATAATACTCACGTGAAAGTAACATGGTACTGATAAACAGCTTTGTTCTTGCAGACAATCGGGATGTGGTTTGAGCCAATAGTTATAGGAGCTCCTGTTGTTCCAGCCTTATTAAGTGGCTCACTAACCAGAGGATAACATGCATGCACAAAAACATTGAAACACAAGACACAGTCAGTATCAACCTTCCATGATGAGTCATATATTCCCATTAAGCTTAAGTGAATTGTGTTCCCAACACAACCTGCTAATATCTAGCACTGATCAGGGCTGACTGATAAAACATAAAGGCCATAGTCATGTAAGGCATCCTAACAGATGACCTGCACATACTGTACAAATCACCAGCTGTAGATCATGTGCATACAATACACTGAGAATGTGAAATTTTGCTTATTGTAAATGCAAAGAGGAAACGTATACTCACTGGACTTCCTCTGTTTTTAGCTCCATCTTTGGTCTTGCAATAGTAGAAAGCTCCATGACGTCATGAGTGGTGACCACAGGAGGGACAGTGCCTTCAAATTGTTTGCATTTTCAGATATATTATAGATCAGGTTAATGTACTGCAATGGACAAACTGAATTGGCTTGGCACATTACACTAAACTTTTAAAGGTAAACTATTTTTAACATTTATGAAGCAACTGAAAATATCCACTTTACTCAGCAGTGAGAAACATTATATCTTTTGCAATGTCCCATGAATGTTTAGAATCAATTTTAAAGGTTCCCCTACCTGTGTGGAGAAGTTGGAAGTGTGGAGCTGTTTGTGGTTCAGAGACTGGAGAAACAGACTTGTCATGACCTGGAGGAAAATGTGGAAGGAAAGCACGTCCACTTCCTGCTCCAAGCTGTGGCATTGCTGCTCTTCCAAGCCCCACCATCACACGAGGGGACAAACCTTGGCCATGGAAACTGTAATATGGCAATTTGAACAGTATCAGTGTTTCCAATACTGATAATGGTTGCACTCGTTGTGTATCAATAGTAGTTATAAAGTGATAAGTGTATTCTTTATTATAAAAACAAGAAAATCTTTTTTTGTTAAATAATCATCCATGTTTCTGGTGACAGATCATGATTAATTACCTTAAGAGAAATATTTCTGTCGCCCACAAGCAACCGGCAAGACCCTCAAATTGGAAGTTAAAGATGATTGATATGGTGGGAACTCTAGACTAAGCATTACGATAACTGCTTGTGCCTTTTTATCTGTCCACTTGAATCAAAAGCTGCTCTTGCCACACATTCAAACGCACCGCTTCAGTTACACTAATACCTTGACTAGAAAAGCTATAAAGTGAAACCAGTTATCTCACAGTGCAAGATGCAATTTATGCACTTTGTGTAAATCTCACAACAAAACAATCCTCCATTTGTGAAATGTATAAAGTTTAGTTTTATTATGTTAAAAGAAGTGCTGAGTGAACTTTATGGTCATTATGGATGCTGTCCTTTGTAGGTGGTATATCTGTGTTTTTTTCTCAAATATTAATGCTACCACTATAAATGACAACCAATGCAAAGCAGCAAGAATATCGAAGAAAGCCCATCAAACAATACAAGGAACTTGTCACTTCCGTGCATCCTACCTGCTGCCTCGGCCCATCAACTCTTCAGGTTGACTGATGCTCTCTGGGCTGCTGATGTCACCTACTGGAGCACCTTGTAACTTCACCTCTCCCATATCTCCTATTGCTCCTCTTCCTGCAACAAAATTGAAGGAAATAAATTCTAATATTTCTAGTGTACATAAGCAGCAACACTAGTTAAACCTGTTTTTTCAATTAATCTGAATGGGTCAAACCAATCAAGGTTGGCTGAAGCCCTCACAACCTTGGATGAAGCACCTGCCTTTGGTCAACAAGTTTATCTATGTGGGAGGACAACATAATATAATGACATTGGTATTTAAATTAGGGATGCACCAATGCTGATACCAGTAGGTGGTCTGATACCACCCTCTAGAAGGGGGTGTCGAGATCTCATGCCACAACATATTAAAAGATGACAATATTCTCATCACGCCTAATAAAGCCTTCTCTACCTTAGCACCACTTCTACCACCAGGGTTGTCAGCACTGATAAATAAAACACCATTTAACGAAAATGCATGGTGTGTTGTTATGGTGCGTTAACTGTGGCCCAAATTCAATAGTAAATAGCAGTGAATGCTCATGCTAACAAGGTAAACAAAAAAAAGTCTTCTTCCCGTGGATAATAATAATAATAATAATAATAATAATAATAATAATAATA
>NW_018127892.1:2779024-2799007 GCF_001952655.1 Monopterus albus | reverse complement strand
TCCAAAATGACTCCAAGGTTCCTCACAGTGCCAGTGCATGCAGGTGCTAGGGCACCTAAACTAGGTACCACAGCAGCGGAGTCGGGGCTGAACACAATGTATTCTGTCTTGTCCTCATTTAAGTGCAGAAAATTCTGCGATAGCCAGAGTTTTATGTCACGTATACAATTTTGCAGCAGGATAAGTGCACCACTGTCGCCCAGTGTCAGTGGCACATAAATCTAAATGTCATCAGCATAAAAATGAAAATGAACATTGTGCCTTGATATGACTGAACCAAGTGGAGACATATACAAAGAAAATAGTAGTGGGGCCAAAATCGAGCCTTGGGGAACACCTGAGGTGAGAGGAGCTATGGAGAAATCACCAATCATCACAGAGAAGGTCCTATTTGTCAGGTAAGAAGTGAATCATTTTAGAACTGTGCCTCTCAAGCCAATCCGGTGTTCCAGCTGGGAGAGCAAAAGTGCATGGTCGACTGTGTCAAAGGCTGCCGATAAATCTAAAAGAACAAGAACAACAGGCCGCTTGGCATCTAGGGCCATAGTGATGTCATTATGGACCTTCAATAGAGCCGATTCAGTGCTATGACGAGTCTTAAAGCCTGATTGAAATTTATCGACTGCATGTCCATGTCCCTATCATCCCCTGTATGACTGGTCAACACAGCACATTTGCCAGATGATGTCACTATTTGGTGCAGTGAAAGGTGAATCAGATCCAACTTTTTTACTGCATGAGGTTGCCATCATTTTGTCCCCTGTCCCCTGAGGTACTGGTGCCTGCTGCAGTGAATGTAGTACCCCATAGACATGAACGGAGAATGGAGAGGGCTGCGTTTTTTCACTCCTTTGAAACTCCGTCTGAAGCTGATGCATAGTTCAGGCACCATTCTAAGGTCTGAAGAGACTCATGAGAAATCGTACAGGAGAGAAGCCAGTCCGTTGAGTTTGTGGCACAACCTTTTACAGTGCTCGTGTATTGTTGTATTTTACTGCATACAATAATTCATACTCAGAAAGTGGCAATGACGTGACACTTTACAACATTAAAGTATTTCAAAATGCAGTGGCACCGTTTTGCATTTTTTTGACTTTTAGTCAAATAAAGCACTTTTTCCAGTCATATATTTCATCATTGAAGATGTCTTAAAAATTGTATTAAAATACTGTCTAGTCCTCATGAACCCAATATCAAGTATCATCTCATCTCATGAGCCAAGTGTGTTATCACACCCCTCTGGTACTGTACTCGTACTTGTTGTCCTATATACGCTCTAATACCAATTAAAAGCATTAATTAACCTCCCACTGGCTGAGCCAATCGTTAGGCGGCAGAAAAGAAATTTCAGCAGCTTGGGGATATTTTAAGATAAGTGATGACAAACGCAAAGCCAACTACGAGCTCAACTTGTGTTTTGTGCGTGTCTGTCTATCTATGAGCACACCTCCCTCCCTGTCTCACAGACACACAGGGACGAGGTTGCATTTTACAGACTCAATATGTGCAACAAAACCAACAGTAACAGAGAAAGTAATATCTGATCCCAACCCTACTAAATATTTTTCTGTTTTATAGAAGTTTTGATCACAGACCCACTGGGAGTGTTCCTCGTCCCCATGTGGTCATTGATGGCTCAATGCCCATTCCTCTAAACATTGACACCAGCATTGATCCTTGACTGTGGGTAGGCATGTCTACCTGTAAGGAGACAAATACACGAATAGCTCTTGATACAGGCCACAAATGTATGAAACATTTGAATCTGCAAATGGTATGTGGTTACACACATTTCTGGTTCCAGCTTCTTGTGCTGTCAAAGTCGGCATCTCTTGTGTTGGGTCTCGTGCCGTGGTTTCACATAGAGATGTCTGCCCATACGGTGGCTCCGGGTTAGGAAGGGCTGCACCTCTTGCTATCCCTAACTTTGGTTGAGCTACAGGTAAGAACAGCCCTCTGGCTTGGCCAACTCCTCCATCATCAGGTTCCACCGGCAGCCCTCTAGTTCGTCCTAGCACACGCTCAGTAGGAGGCAGAGTTACTCCTTGTCCTTGTGGAATATCACCAGGGGTGGGAAAACCTCTTGCGCGTCCTGTACTAAGCACTTCTGTAGAGAGCAGCAGCCCTCTACTACGTCCAATAGCCAGCTTTTCAGGCTGTTGTCTTCCGCGTCCCATCCAAGGAACACCTGTCATACCACTGAGGTCAGGGGTCTGGCTTGGATCCATTCAGTCCACTTCTGAGTTGACCAACAGCTGGCACAACAATGGATTAAGTCTATGAAACAACACATAGGATAAATGTCAGCAGTACTCTCATTTCTCATTAGCACTATAGTATTACTACCAAAGAAATGGTACACAGCCAGTGTTAGGGTGATTTTTATTTTACACACTTATGAATGGTTTTATTTTATACGCCTCACACCAGTCTGTCAGATAGCACGGGCTGCAGAAAATCTGAGACGACACCACATAGTTGTATTTCCCTGGACTGAACTCTGACCATCTTAGCCCAGCTCTAACTTACCTAACATACAAATCCCATTTCTAGAAAAGTTGGGACAATTTCCAAAATACAATTATAATTAAATTATAATTTGTTATTTTGCTGGAACCATTATTTAACTGACATGTTGTCACTGACCAACCTAATTAAATGCATATTGTAAATATAAACACATTTATAATTTGATGCCTGCACCATACCCAAAAAAAAGTTGGGACAGAGTCATGTTTACCACTGTGTTACATCACCTTTCCTTTTAATTACACTTTTTAATCATTTGGGAACTGAGGATACCAACTGTTGCAGTTCTGGAAGGGGAAAACTGGCCCATTCATGTTGGATACAAGACTTCAGCTGCTCAGTCCATGTTCACTGTTGTCTGATTCTCCTCTTCATAATACACCATACATTTTCAATAGGTGACAGATCTGGATTGCAGGCAGGCCAGCCAAGCAGACACACTGTGTCTACTGGGGGTGTACAATTAATCATTGTACGATCTCAATTCAGACCCCTACACAATCTTATTTTCACATGAAGTTTCTGCCATGTGTGAATTAGCAAAGAGATCCATTACATCAAACCAAGAAAAAAAGTCTTGCGAGTGAGAGTTTGCAAGATGTGTATAAACCTAGTTGCGTATGCATAGAAATACTAGAACATATGTACATCTCATTTTTTGAGCTTTAGTAAGATGAGAATTCACCATTGTAACATTGTAGATAAGTCAAAAAACAAGGAAAAGCATGCCATGGACACTTTAACTAGCATGACTCTGTTGTGAGGAAGGGACGCAAAGTATTAAGCGATAGTTTACGGATTTCCTTGAATGAGCGTAAAATCCATGTCATGTGAGCTTGTCTGACATCCACTGACGTCCCCACCATATTGGCAAAATGTTACATTGCCTTGTTTGTTATGTCTATTTTCAATAAAGCTTGTGTAAAAAAAAAAAAAAACAGCACCTGGTTTTGTTGATATATTTTACCTCCTGCTGCTGCACTGTGACCAGAGGATGTGGAGAAAAATACAGGGCCTGAGGTTACTGCATGTCTGGGAATGTTCCTGTACAGGACTGTTTTACCTGACCGGGTCTAACCTACAAGCAGCCGGACTATAAGGACCCTGGCAGCAGTGACTGATCAGCTCATCAAGGCTGGTTTCCCCCGGAGCACAGTACTTGTTTGTTTTGACTGCTGGAGGCCAGTGTGTCTGCTGCATGTGATATGTTGCTGGATAACGAGCAGATTAACATTCCATGATGTTATTGTCGGGGCTATGCTACCTGTTGGAATTAATTTCACTACTTTGGAAATGTATGTGGTCATGTTGGGGGAAGATGCAGCGGCCACCGGTTGTATTTACAAACCTTGCAGCTACTTGAAAGGGAATGATGTTTCCACTACTTGGTGGGACTTAACAGTAAATAAAAAAAACACACATTGCATGTCTGTTAATGCGCCATTTCTGTAACATTAGAGAGAATTGTTGTAAGGCTGGAGAAGTTACTATGTCTGCATTATGCCAGTTAAAATATGGGGTTTCTCAATTACCTGCCTTGTTTAGAGTGTTACACATCTCTTTTCATCGGGTACATATACCGCTGTTTACCCGTCTATGGAGGAGAAATTTATGTTAATTAGCCTTCAAGTTTTGTTGTGCTGTCCACTTGCGACACAACACCAGCAGCAGGAGTTGTGCTTGTTCACAAACTGTCCTCTGGTTTTATGGAAGGGGCTTTTTGGCTCTCTGATTCTGAAACAATTACAAACTATTTGGAGTTACAGCGGGGCAAATAAGTATTTGATACATTGCCGATTTTTCTATTTTTTCCACTTACAGAGAATGGACAGTTCTGTAATTTTCATTGTAGGTACACCTCAACTGTGTGAGGCAGAATCTACAAAAAAATCCCAGTAAATCACATTGTTAGATTTTTAAATAATTTATTTCCATTTTATTGCATGAAATAAGTATTTGATCACCTACCAACCAGCAAGAATTCTGGCTCTCACAGACCTGTTAGTTTGTCTTTAAGAAGCCCTCCTATCCTCCACTCATTGCCTGTATTAATTGCACCTGTTTGAACTCGTTACCTGTATAAAAGACACCTTTCAACAGCATGGGAGAAGGTCATGTGGTCAGATGAGACCAAAATAGAACTTTTTGGTATAAACTCCACTCGCCGTGTTTGGAGGAAGAAGAAGGATGAGTACAATCCCAAGAACACCATCCCAACCGTGAAGCATGGGGGTGGAAACATGCCTTGGGGTGCTTTTCTGCAAGGGGACAGGACGACTGCATTGAGGAGAGGATGGATGGCGCCATGTATCGCGAGATTTTGGGCAACAAAGTTCTATTTTTCTATTGTATCAAATACTTATTTCATGCAATAAAATGGAAATAAATTATTTAAAAATCTAACAATGTGATTTTTCTGGATTTTTTTGTAGAATCTGTCTTACAGTTGAGGTGTACCTACGATGACAATTACTTCTGTCCATTCTTTGTAAGTGGGAAAACTTGAAAAATCAGCAGTGTATCAAATACTTGTTTGCCCCACTGTATAAGGGTGCCAAGCTAATCTAGAGGTACCCAAGATTAAACATTAAATGAGCATGCCATGGGTACTTGAATAGTTACAATAGGGGACTTCACTCATGGTTTAGCGATAAAATAGGAACTTCAGTGAATGTTACTGCCAGATTTTTTAACACCCATGATTAAAAGATAAGGTCAGACATTTTCTAGTATTTTCAACAATCCACATACAAAGACTAAAATTAACAATGAATTTCCTCTACTCACCGTTGGGTCAGTCAAACCTGGATTATTTTATTCATCTACGCCACAGGCACTGTTGTTCAAAAACTACAAAAAAAAAAAAAAAAAACCAGTAAAACATCAGACTGCTGATACTCTATTCAGTGATAATCATTCTGAGATGCTGTAGTTATGGAGTGTAATATGAAAGCCGTTTGATAGGTTTGAATTGTGTCAATAACAAACTTTAATATTACAAAATTATATTTATGTTATATGTAGATGTTGCATGCACTGTTCTACAAATGACCATGGTTAACCTGTGTTTACTCCATAATTCTTGTCAAGTTTGATATGGGGCATACACAAGGTGTGCGAAAAATATTAATATATTCTTTGACAATACTACTGAATAAAGGAATATTTAAATGAACCAATCAATAATAAATCAACACACACCCACAACATTTAGGTAAAGTGTTAGTGGATTTCCATTTTTTTTTATCCAATACTTTTACTGTTTCAAATAAAAATGGTAGTTCATACCAATTCTCCACGACTAATTTCATACTTAAATATATAAATTATCAAACTCCAAATGCATAAATATGGAAATATATATATATATAGAAAAAAGGACGCATTTAATTCAGCAAAATGCACCCTGGTCCTTTCCGAGGTCCAGTTATCTTTCATAAGTCGTTTGTAATCTTTGTTAAGTGAGTTTGCACGTGGGTATTTTGCAAACAACTAAATATTCAGAAAAGAGATACACTGATATAAATGAATGGGTGTAACCCTAATTTTTGTCACTTAAAAATACATGTAAGCTTGAGGCACTGATAAACAACCGTATATCAAGATGTTAAGCCACCTTTCTGATTTCAGAAGTGGCTAACGGTTATATTAATTAGCGAACAAGACACGATGATGCAGTGACTCAGTAGTTTGCATTTCAATGCATAAAGGTACTTCTAAAACGGCATTACAGTCGAATTAATGCTGTTTTCCAATTCTTTAAATACTTACCTTATCCACCCAACCCTTGACATTTGTGTTAAAATTTAAGTTAGCTGTTATTTTCCAACAAAATGTTTTCCTGTGTAGTCCTGGGACAGCAGCTAACGCTAGCTAAGGTAGCACGTTTTGAAGAAAACCACGAAGCCCACGGTGACAGCCTCTACCTATTAGTTACAACCAAAATACTTAGATAAAAGTCAGCGCTATGTTTCAAACCTGTAGCAAAAATAATACAGTATTTATTCACAAAGATAAGGCATTTCAGCTCACCTATTAATCAACCATACACACAAGGTGAAATCGGCACTAGGTCGATCTAAAGAACGTGTTCCGAGGGTAGACGGATGGTGTCTGCCTTCCGATACGCATATTGGATAATCCCTATATTCTGCAGTAGGTCATTGGTTCGTTGAACCCGTCAATCTTTTATTGGTAAATTTATTGTTTTCCCGCCCTCTGGTGTGCACCTCAGGTACACGGCACTTGTGTTGGAAAGGTATAGTTGTACAAAATGTGTGCAATAACCAATGGGATATCCGATATTGTAGTCTACATGTCTGTGCGCAGTTGCATATAAACATCATGAGGCTTAGTGATTATAAATAATTGCTCAACTGCATGGTGTCAATCTGCTCATATTAGTTAGTCATAAATCATTTATCATCACACATTAGGCCAGTTATTTTACTGATGTATTTGAGATTTTAAAAACCTACATGTTCACTGTCACCACACTGACTGCTCAGATATTTGTGTACAAATATAGTGATGATGATATAGTGATATAGTGATGATATTCTTTTGTAGACTCTTTCAAAAAGGGTTGGCCTATACTTAAATTATGAACAATGTTCATGATTTATAAAAAATATATATATATGATATATAGATTTATAAAAAATATATATATATAATATTTAAAATGCTTGAAACAAAGATATAAACTGTTACTGTGTGATTAATACAAACTCGTGAATAAGCAGGCTGCTAACATGTCCTGACAATTTAAAAATACATGCTTTTATGGCATTTAGGGAAAATTATGGCAAGTCTTATGAGTCTATTTATCCCACTTCATATCTATGTACACTAATTTTGGAATGAAAAAGGCACAACAAAAAAGATAATAATTATGAAATGATGTTTCGGTACCTAATGATGTGTTGGCGAAAGTTCAGTAAGGAAGATCTCATCCCTCCCATTCTACTTGTTCCCTAGTGGGTTAATGTGGGCTATTTACTGATTTTATTTCTGGTCTGTTTCTTCTTTTTCTTCCTGGTATATTTCTCTCAGTCATTCGCCTCCCCATGCTATCAAATCATCCTCCACCTTCAATCTTGACATCATCACATCCTTGAATGAGCGTTGTTATTCATTTATTGAACTCAAGGTCAACTGCTGAAATTCACATAGATTGTTAATTCTTCTTTGTTAATTGAAAAAAAAGCAATAAGTATGTCAATAGAGGGGGTTTAACATTCTTTGAAGTCCAAAAGCCTGCAGGGCTTTGGTTTTCAGGTCACTGGTCAGGCATATTGGCAATTAGTCTTAGGCACTTTTGAAATAATCACAAAAATGCTCCCTGAAGTATTGAGGTGATGTCTTTGTGCTCATACCTGGTCTCTGCAGAAATAAACTAAGCATTGTTCCAGAAAGTAAAACTGGATGAATCTCTGATTAGTTTTTCTCTGAAGTGATGATTCTAAGTGGAGTGGTAAATGATGATTTTTGTTTGTTTGTTTTTCAATCTTATGACTTCTGCTGATGAGCAGCTGTCGCCTCACAACAAGCAGGTTATGGGTTCAAGCCCTGAACAAGCTGGGGCCTTTCTGTGTGGAGTTTGCATGTTCTCCCTGTGCCTGCGTGAGTTCTCTTTGGGTACTCCAGCTTCCTCCCACAGTGCAAAGACATGCAGCTTAGGTTGACTGGTGACTCTAAAGGAGTGAGTATAGGTGTGTGTGGTTGTCTGTCTCTAAGTGTCAGCCCTGTGATAGACTGTTGACCTGTTCAGGGTGTACCCTGCCTCTCACCCAATGTCAACTGGGATAGGATACAGCCCCCTGTGACCCTATTCAGGAACAAATGGTATAGATGATGGATGGATGGAGTTCTGCTGACATAACTGCTGAGAAACAAAATACAAGTTACATAAATATGATAAAAAAACAAGGCAAATGAAAAATGTTAATCTTGTTCATAATCCTAAAATGCTAGAAGACCCACACTCTAAGCCAAAAGGACTCTTATGTGGTTACTTAAATATCCAAAGATGTAGTTAAAAGAGTCAATTCCATTTATGACATTTAATGTCCCTGGTTACAAATTGTTTAGGAGGGACAGGAGAGATGGCAGAGGGGTGGATTGTGAATCTATGCTAAAGACCATTTTAATTGTAATGTCATTCAATGAGAACATACCATTGATTTGGTGTGTACTGACTCAATGTTACTCTTTCCATGAATTTGACTTTTATTATGTTAGCTCTACATACTGTAGACCACCATCGTCTGATAGCATGTTTTATAAACATTATTAAAGAATGGTATGCAAGTGAATATAAGTGGTATGCAAGTCAATATTAGTCATATTGACTGGTCCATTTTGCTATCTAGTGATGAAGAGACAGTGATAGGATTTTTCACCCTTATTTGTTCGGTGGCCAAAACCAGACACATGTAGGTGAGAGAATGCTGTACATTAAGAATAAGAATTGGGTTCAGCATGCTCACTTGGCAGATTTGTGATTATTTTAAGCCATTATACGTATTGTTTGTACAAATATGTTGTAATATGTTATAGCTAAAATCTAATATTCATCTGTGGCCCCTGAATGGAGGCTGCCAGAACCAAAATGAGAGAAAAAAGCTTTCTAGACATATTATGATATAATAAAAGACATAGTGTTTCATGTCAAGACAAAATGTTTAGTATTAAAACTACTATTAAATCTTTAAGCATTTTCATTTGCTGGCATATAACTCAAAACAACACTGGAAGCACAATTATGCTTGAATGAGAGGTAATGCGTGTGACTGCTCTGACTGAATTTTCAAATACTTAAAAATTAAGATCAGGGCCTGACCCCTTGGCATGATTCTCCTTCATTTATTTATTTAAATAATAGGAACTCCTAACAACAGCAGAGAGTAAAATTTGTGTTAAAAGCCAAGCATCTATTGGTACAGTGCCTAAAAGCCTTTGCAAATGAGTTTAAACTGTTGTTTGTCCATATGAATATTTATTACCTGCCCCTTTTCACACTGGAATTATTAGGACGACCCTTTTCTTTGTTGCACTGCAATATGTGTTTTAAATATGTATTTGTAAGCCTTAATGTTATAATTATTTTTCTGCACTTTTCTGCTGTGAGTGGGCTTTTTACTATTTTAGACATTTGCAAATGATTTTGCTCTGAAGATCACATTTTCTGACAGACAGTTCCAATTTGGGTCAACGCTAATGCAGAGCTGGGCTTTTAAGCCACTGTTACAAATGTATTCAACCAAATCAAATGATAATTTAGCAGTAGACTGTGATCATTTTTCATGGTTTGATACTGAAATAATTTCACCTTTATTTACTTTGAGTAAATAAAGACTTATAAATATATGTGTAGAAAAAAATTGTGTTACTGAGATAAAGGGGTTTAAGACAAGCAGCTGCATGGCTTCTGCAGTGAACTAGTAAAAATAACTTGTTTTATGCTGTAGTAGGCACAATCCAGCTTGTTTAAGTTACATGAATTATATGACTAAAGCTTAGATTAATACCTGCAAGAAAACCCTTCTTATAGTACATTTGTCTGCCAGGGGATCACCCCTTTGAGTTTGGCACTAAATCACATTCAGTACAAACCCTCTCTGTGTTGTTAATGGCCAGGTGCTTCTGAACCAAACACATTTTTCTATTCTGTTCCTTGCTTGCATTTTGTTTTCATGATGAAATTACCTGTTTGCTGCCCAGCTCCTGCTCTCTGCCTGATTGTGTCACTTTATTAAGGTTGTGTTCGAAAATCCTCAATTTGCTTCAAAGAAAACAAGATAAATAATGTTTATCTCCTTCATGGCCTATGAAGAGGGACAATCTCCACCCGCCTGCCTTCAGCCATAATCGACATTTCAAGAACAGACACCTGACTTCAGCTGAATGACTACTAACATTATGCCAGCCCATGTCAGAGACACAGATGGGTCGACATAGTCAATAGCATTTTCAGACATGTCTAATGCAGCATGTTTGGATAAGACCTGAGGGGGTTGCTTTTGAGACTATGTTCTGACATACTGGTGTAATTACAGGTCAAAATGTAAAGCATGATGTAAGCCTGCATCAAAGAACACGTTCAGATAATGTTTTGGTTTCATCAAGGTTCTTAATGTGCAATTGGAAGGGATCTGGGTCTTATGAGCAAATGTCACATGGACTCACATGGGGCTTGTTTATTGAACACAGTCTTAGTAACTTGACATCCAAACAGGACACCTGGTATATAGCAGCAAGGGGGATCAAAACAAGTTTTACATATTGAGGTTATTTTCTATAAGTTGTTCAAATGATGCTTTCACTTCTGACTAAACTTGTTAAAAGAGCACAGAGATCTGTGGCTTCATCTGCTCTCAACCACAACAGCAACAAAATTCACTAGCTGGGGCCTGTCCTCAGGAGAACTGTACTTGGCGTAACTTAGATGAACTGCGGTTTGGGGGGGAAAGACTTCAGGGACCTGCACCGGTCTCGGGCACTGGCAGACCCCCTGCATGAAAGGGGAGAAAGAGAAGAGAGCAAGATGCAGAAAGAAGGGGAGGGAGGGAGGGTTGCAAAAAGCAAAGCAGAAGTAAGGTTTATTTGGTGGTTTAACTATAATAGGAGGAGGAAGGGGTGTGCACTTTGGGGCTTGCCCTGCTCCTGACCTTTAGGTTAAAATCTCCAATAAATGAGTGATGCTCAAGCATCGCAAGGCACTCCTTATACTTGATGCCTAGAAGCACCACAGACTAACTAGTACTTACACACGACTGTCTGGAAGGGCCCAAGAGCTCATAAAACTGATAAAGAATGCAAAATGACCAGCACATGGCTTTTGTTTATAGTTGTTGTCTGGGAATTTTGCTCTTATGCAAGAAAACGGGAGGAGCACCCCCTTATAGACATAAGATCAGTGCTCAAGGGCACAGGCCTCTCCAGAGTCAGAGGGAAGAAACACACCACAGCTGTTGCTGCCTGGACAATGATGCTAAGAGCCAAAATCCTGGGAAGCTTTTCCCCATAACCTTGCTGTCTCCCAGCATGGTCAGTGGTGCTCGATTTTCTCTTTTAATTTGTCTTCTGCACTTACACTTTGAGGAGCCAAGGCAATCAAGAAAAACATCAGCTCCTGCAGTAACATAACTACACTATAGGTATAAGTCAATAGTATAGCCTAACTTTGTATAGATAGGTGATTTTGTTTGCTTATTGGAGGCACTGCTAAAATGGCTTAGCGCTTTAAAACAAATATCTGTCACAAGGGTGCCAACCAGATCATTCTAAAAATAATAATACATACTGCAGTGGAGGAGATATGATGTGTGAAATTATGTGAGATTTTGACTCACGGCCAAATATAAAATAGACAAACATTATATTCTATTAATAAAACTGCAAACAAGAACTGCACACTAGAAGGATTACTGAACAGGCTGCAGGCACAGTGGGTGGGGGGTCCTGTCAGGTTTGCTCGGCCGCTCTGGCCTCCCTCACCTTTCCTACTGTCTCTTACCCATTAACACTAATCACGTTCACCTGTTCCTCACTCCCTTATCACCAGCTGCACTTGATTAGGTTGCTCACTATATTACCCGGTTTCACTCCTCAGTCACTTGCCAGTTCGTTCTAGTCTCTAGGCCATTTTTTCTCCGTGCTCTTTCGTTGTTTTGTATGTATTTATCCCCTAGTCAGCTACTGTTTTGTGTTCCCACCATGGACTGTTCCTCCAGACCATGGCTCCACTCTCCCCTCCCAGGCAGGTCAATGCTCAGTCGCCTATCTGTTCTACTATTGTCATCATCTCTCTGTCTCCCATAATAAATCACTGCTTGCACCGAAGTCGGCTACCTGGGTCCGCCTCTTTCTCGTTCGCTCACTGACAGGTGCGAACGGCACATAACAGTCCTGGTCTTCACCTGCAACATATCCCTGAAAGAGACTGAAAAAAACAAAATGAGACACTAAACAACCACAAAGGATAAAAAGTTGCCATAGAGAAATTCAAAATGAGCAGAAAGAAACACATAATTCAAACCTACTACAAAGAGATGTAAAACATCTACAATGAGATCCGCATTGTCCTCAGAGAGATGCAAAAATGATCCAAAATAACCAGAAGGAGATACAAAAACCATCTGCAAACAGATGCAGAAAAATGCAAACACATATAAAGCAACAGGGTGAAGCACAAACTACAGAGCTGCAAAACCAGTACAAAGAGACAAAATGTCATTCAAGACACACAGAAAGACCAGAACAGTCAAAACAATCAAGGTATATGGCATCATGGCTTGTGGTCATTTTGTGCCTTTTTTACTTGGGTTTTTATTCCTATAGGAAGGGAGGGGGCTTTTACACGTCTTTGTCCAGGGGCAATAATCCGTCCATATGGCACACAGTATTGTAGGACTGGTGGTACAGCAAATAATCACCATTAATAGGGATTTATGGCTTTGCACGTTTGGAGCTCTATGAATCCACTTTGACACCGCTGTTTTATCCCTTATGTCCCTGTTCAGTTAATAGGCTGTCTGTGCGTCCTAAGCGATGCGTCACATGGAGAGGTGCGGTTTACACAGCGGAACTTCTCAAACAGCCCTTCTTTGCCGGAGTAATGCACCGAGAAAGAAGCACATCTGGAGCAGCTACATTTAGATTGTCAAACTTTTTTTAAATATAAATTTGGATTAGAAGTTCTTTTTCTCTCTAAGGATGGATCGCGCTCCCGTATAACGCTTCAATAGACGGATCCTTCTTTAATAGGAACCTGTCGATAACCCATATGATATGTTGGCAGCTCTCATGTGGTGCAGCTGCAACATCCTCAGTTTAAAACCGCTGGACAGGGGCTCGGAGCAGGTTACACAAATCCAAATATGCGCTTAACTGGAATGCTGTGGCGAGGCGTCCCTTGCACCCCTACCGGGATAACGTTGCCGTGATGTTCAATACTTCGGGAATTGAGTTCACTTTTAACAAGAAAGAGGATATTTCCGAAGTTGTCAATGACACCCCGCAGCTTCTGTACAACTCCCCCGTCACCAGCAGTCCCCCAGCAATGTGGAACGAGTCGTGTGGGGAGCAACTGCTGGATTTCGGGCGCCCGGAGAAGATCATTATCGGGGTAATGCTGGCAATCATCACGGCCGTCACCGTGATGGGAAACACGCTGGTGGTTATCGCAGTGTGCGTGGTGAAGAAACTAAGACAGCCTTCTAACTACCTTCTGGTATCCTTAGCAGTGGCGGACCTGTCGGTGGCCATAGTTGTGATGCCGTTCGTAATAGTGACAGACCTCACCGGGGGCAAGTGGCTGTTTGGGGAGGTGTTCTGCAACATCTTCATTGGCATGGATGTAATGTGCTGCACTGCCTCCATCATGACCCTGTGTGTGATCAGTGTAGATAGGTAAGTTCTCAAAGTTTGTAGCCGGACTGAAGCTGTTGTGAACGCTGTCATTTTAACGGCACCAAAGATACGCATGCACTGCGCTTAATGACAGGGAGACAAATATAAGCCCTTTCATAAAAGGCAAGCTCCAATCCAAAGTACACCGGTGCCAAACACGAAAAGTAACTAGAGAGAGAATACCATTTAAATGCCTAATTCCAGATCAACCGTATCACCGTTTATCAGTGCGGCTGAAGCCACTGATCCTGACAATGAATACTCAGACTGATTAGTTTATAGCACGCTAAATTAATTAGCTTTACCGGACCATGGGCAGTTTCCCTTATAATTACACATTTCGAAGAAGCAATCATCGACCTTAATGCCACTGTCACGTTGATACATGATTTACCATCGTCCTACAGTTCAGTTAAAGGCACATGGGTCGCACCTGCTCTCTATGACGCCCTCTTAACAATTAAATGACAGCGACAGCATCATGGAATTCAGTTGACGCACACAGTGCAGCAGGAAACGTTCACTTCTCCACTACAAATAATGCATTAACACACTGTTCCAAAACTATTCAGGAAATTGGGTTCCCTCAGCACCCCAAAGGGAAATACTGTTAATTCCACATTCAAAATGGGGAAGTGCCTGAGCGCTCACTCCACCTATCCAGGTCCACCAAGAGCTATCTCTGCATCTCAGGTATACTACAGATGTTTGAAGTCACTGTTCAAAATGCCAAAGCTGAAAATGATAGCATGTGACAAATGAGACATGTCCACTTTTCCCACTATAATCCACAACAAAATCAATCAAGTGATCAGTGTCACTGTTCTGTCTCAGTAACCATCATGAAGATAAAAGCTTATTGCAACATTGATGATCTGATTATTTCCTCCTGCCTGCCAGTCAGGCATTATCACCTCAATGCATTGCAGCCAGGATTATGCATGTTTCCTGCTTGCGGATGTGCTGAGCATGAGGGACTTAAAGCACGCCTGAGAAGCTAATGATTGAAGAACTGGCTAACAAATACTGATTTCTTCAGTCAGCACTGGCAAAGCTGATGACTGTGTTCTGGGCTAGTTGAATAGAACAAGCTTATTTGGGTAGAGGCAGAAGCACTTCTGAGGCTGGGTTAGAGGCCACAGTAGAATAAGATGGTCAGTTTGTGGTCATTCACTCCCCAGTCTGGACACATTGTTTTTTGTTTTAATGCCAGCAGATATACAAGGAGGACAGCATTTGATCTTATTAATGTGAAATGTGCAATGTCAGTATGTGAAAACCAGGCCTCTTTGTCATCGGGTTGAGAATAAGTGTGGTAAATCACCTCTTTCAGGTCAAGTCTCATATCCATTATCTGTGATTAGAGTTGTGAATTGCTAATAGCATATAATCTGAAAGAACAAATGCACCCACCTTTCACTGAGCATGTCTGAAAAGAAAGTGGATGATTGAACGTGTTACACCCACCAAATCACACAGTTGTAGCAGTGTTGCCAGTCTCTCAGAATTTTTGCCTGACATGAGGCTGAACAGAGGAGTGGAAAAATAATGTGATGTCACTTTGGCTCTATTTTTATCGCCACACAAGACGTAGTCTGTAGACCAAGACATAGTCTGTAGACCAAGTCCCCATGAACAATGCCAGGCTGGTTCATCACGTGACACACACTGACCCAAAAAGCCTTTCTCCTTATGAATAATCACTGGGAAAGGAGGATATTTTTATTTGATCTTATTCATGTGTCTGTGAACAGGAAGTCAGCCAGCTCAGCGATATTGCACATGCTCTATGGGCCCAAAACACAAAAGCATTCATTACATCTGAGTAATATATACGACTAGAACTGGATGCATGAAGAATTCTCTCTAGAGTATGTGCCACTGAGCAACTTGTAATCTGAGAGGTAAACTGTTTGCACTAATCTCCATGGAAACAGACTTAGATGAATTAAAGAGTGCAGAGTGTGTTTGGCATATGAATCACAATAGGTATCATAGATAATTCATTAGTGTGGGAATTGCCAGTTAGACACATGATTAGCTGTAATTAGGGCTCTCTCACTGTCATCTTAGAAGGACATGCATAGTAAAATTGAAGTTGAAGAGTAGGGAGTGTTGCAAATGAGGCTCAGGACTATATAGGTGTGCTTTTTGGGGTTAGAAAGATCCTGAAGACCAGTTGCTAAACAGCAAAGAGGGATATTGATTGTCTCTCACTGCTGCTGTAGGTTTACAGGGAAATGCTGCACTGATGTGGCAATATGGACAATGCAGTAGCCTGCTAGAGGAGTGTTCCCTGGGGAATGTATGATCCTGCAGGAACTTGACAGGTTTCAGTGGATTAACCTGGGGGAATCTCTAACATTCACCATCCACATTAACATGAGTCTAATGAGCAGCAGTTCAGTAAGGAATTGATCAAACGGAAGAGAGTAACAGAATTTATTGTGTTGAGCAACACAGGGAATTTATTTTGGTGATTAGACTCCTGCGATGTGAAGTGTCTTCATCAGGCATGGGCCCACATGAAGATAAGAAATAGGATGATACCCTGGTGGTGGTGTGGAGTGATTCAGTTCAGTTTCTTTGTAGAGCCAAATCATAACAAAATTATCTCAAGGCATAGTGAAGTCTAGACCTTACAATATTATAGTGGAAAAACTCAACAAATTCCCCCTGAGCAAGGACTTGGTGATAGTGGGGCGGAAAAACTCCCTTTAAGGAAAGAAAACTCTTGGTGGGCGGCCTTCTGCCTTGACCGGTTGAGGTGAGGGGATAGAGAAGAGAGAAAAGAAAAACATCAAGACACCACAATGAAAACAACAAACAAGCACTGGGCAAGTTGACGTGGCCGGTGACTGCTCATCAGAAACATATAGTACTCCGCAGAGCCAGGGACACCTGCAGAAAGGTACAGGGAGAGAGAGAGAGGACACACCATGGGAGAGAGGAGATACAAATTTAGTGACATGTAATGATGGCACAAATGCATGGAGAAAGAGGTGAGGAGAAGAAAGGAGAGGAAAGAAAGGGGCTCAGAGGATCATGGGAAGACTGACTGTGACCCTGGTCATCATGAAGGTTATGGTGGTGTTGGGGAGGAGGTGGACTGCACAATCACAGGTCTGAAAAACAGAGTGGGATGAGTTGAAATGAAATTTAAAGAAGGGCAGCTGGTGACTGATTGGCTGGAGCACTGCAGGCAGAAAGATCACTGGTCAGATAAGATGACTTCAGCATAGAAGGTGGAGGGACATCTGACAATGTGGGAAAACAGATGACGGAGAGAAATTCATTCGAAATGAAAAGCCCACATCAGCCCACTTGAATTGCAAGCCCCCACAACATATACACAAAAAGTAGTTTATAACTAATATTTGACACAGGGTCTCAAATTTACTTAAAGGGTTACTCCAGTGATAGTTTTGCATCTCTATAAAGCTGAGGCTTTGATGTCTTTCAGCTCCCAGACAGATCTAAAAGAGAAACTTTTTCATGGACTAGATGATGAGTAAACTGAACATAATGTGCAAAATTAGTAAACTGAGCTATATTAGTAAAATTTGAGGAGTGCTCTTTTAATAACACAGGACGTGGTTAAAGGCAGTTATTGTGATTTTAGTTGATGCTGTAACTAAGTGGTGCATATTCTTGAAGACATTTTCAGTTCATAAAATTACCCCAAACTATACATATAGGTGTGAGGCACCTGGTGCAGCTGGCAGTGCAGCCTTGGCCTAGTTCTACAGTCTCCTTATGTGGCAGAATTTCACATGCAGTTTTTAAAGACTATTTATACTTTTGGCAGTTTGTCTAATCAGGTGTTGCTAATTTAGCAACAAAATGTGCATTTCCTGTCTCAGCAAACAATGTGGGAAAGTTATATTCAGTTTACAGGCTTGAACCAATTTTAATATTGTCACATTAGAATTTCAACTGGATTTAGGATATGAATACTATTTTGTAAATCAGTATTAGAGGTGAGCAACATGAATATGATTTTCTATTTTGGTATATGTAATTTTGTATCACATTACCTATGTGTATGATTTAATATAATACACTTTCTGGAAAATCAATTAAGAAATTGTTAACAGATAAAGTGACCACATGAAACATGATGTTTTCTTAATCCAGCAAATCAAATACCAAGCAAATCAAAGTACAGTAGTTTATCACAGTATTAAAAAAAAAAAAAAAAAATCATGAAAATCCAATATTGCCACTAAACATTTCTAAACATTCATGTCATCCTTGCACCCAAACCTTCTAAGTTTGTATTAAAGATCTAATGATGGTGAAAAATTATATATTATATTTCACTTAAATAATTTTAACAACATTATCGCAACATTATGAGGAAACTGAGTCAATATAAAAATCTACTGTAGCAGTGTAAATGCTGATCTATGGCTGTGGATGTTTTTATTTAAAAATGAATATTCATTCGTCACCTCCAGCCTTTTTTCAGTGGAACTTCAGCACTGCAAACTGCAAACTGAGCCTGATGCACCACAGCACCGACCCAGCCACAGCAGGAGCAGCAGAGTCCAGTCTAAGGGTTGTGAAACCGAGCTAATATACCCAAAAGACTCAAGTCTAAACTAATATAGGTTTAGTTTTTCACAAGGTATCCCAGCATGCACTTTCAGCAAAGCCTTAGCTGCTTTCATGTCCACTCCCTTCAGCTACAGTCAGTTTTTACCTTCACTGAGATTAATATGTTGTATGTTCAATAATTTAAAAGTCAAATATGAATGATTTATTCACAACAGTGGGAACAGAGGGAAGTCCCTTTCTGCAGCTCCCTCAGTCAGCTAAGAAAAGAGCTCTAGAAGAATGGACAAGCTTGGTATAGCCAGAGATAGATACTGACTCAATTTGAATATGGAATATATAATTTTATATCACAATATCCATGCATACAGTATGATGATACTGAATAATATAGTACATTTTTTGTCCTATTAGTAGAAAATGGATGTAATGTAGGTCAAGAAAAAAAAAAACATCACAAAGTGCAGTAAAGTAAACTTTTCCACCGAGGTTCAGACTAAGGAAAATACTGTGTAGGTGTGATCAAACCCGCAAGCTCCTTCAGGGGATTTCAGAAATGAAATCACAATACAGGGCATGTAGATAGCAGCAGGATTAACCAGAGCCTTCACATCATCTCTGCCATCTGGTGTGTCACTGATGAGCCAAGTTCACTCACGGTTCCTATGCCGACTTGCCCTGCACATCTGATAATATTTTTGTTAGGTCAGCACATAAGTTCATCCCATGAGAAACAGCGCTTACTAAGTGCAGCTGGAGAACATCCACCCGCTGCAGCAGACACAAATGACTTGACCTAGCTGATGCATCCTCAGGTAATGTGATGTGACACCCAAGATCCACTCTCAGCCACTAATCACTTCCCACATCTCGGCTACTTCGTCCAAATGTGGAGGATTGGACATCCCCTGCTAAGTTCAGGCAAGGCAGAGCAAGGCGGTTTATGCTTATAAAGGAAAGAAAAATTGGGACATAAAGTATTTTATGGTACTAAATAAGATGTTACAGTTTACAGAGTGTGCTACATTTGAGAAGTTTTAGAAACTTAATGTTGCACTTCACTACAACTGTTTCACACTCTTATTTTCAGAGGAAACTACTTAAATGATAAATCTGCCAATATCCCATAAACAAGCACTTCTTCCAGAGCTAAAACTGATGTCGGTGACAATATTTCAAAGGGGGTTGAGATGACTGAGAATGGAAAGTCAAATGATGATGATGATGATGATGATGATGATGATACCAGTGCATTGGTGCTGCTGCTGTTATTGTTCTCTTTTGTACTGGAGTCTTGATGCTGAGAGTCATGGGTTCACACCAGATAGAATTATTATTATATTTAGCAGATGTCAGCTTGTTCAGGTTTCATGCTTCTTGTTATATGGAGCAGGAAGCAGTGCATTGCAAACGTTAAGACATTTGTGCTCTGTCTGTTGACACATGAAATGAAAAATAGGGGGGATTACCAACAATATATGT